>NC_031497.1:21538475-21628675 GCF_000237925.1 Schistosoma mansoni
AAATATTAGTGGTAGGAAACCCGATTATAGTGGAATCTGAAGGAAGCATTGATTATCAGTGTAGACGAATGTAACGAATAGACATGAAGTACGAACTTCTTAAGTTTTATGGGCAATAGAGTGAATGAAGCAAACACAAGATGTTATTAAAAGTATGAAACATTTCAAAAAAGGAAATTTTTATACAAGAGATTCTACAAAAGTCTATAATGAAATATACTTATATATTTCTAACTTCACTAATGATAACCCATTACAAAGATAGTTGTTAGACATTCTGGAAAATCCTGGAAGTATTTTAGTGTCGGTTACTGTATTAAGCCCACATAAATTATTCTAGCTTTTAGACAGGCCAATTTACCCATACTTCTTCATTCACGTTTTGACCTTGGTTGATTATTTACCTATCAACCTTGACTTTTTTTACATGAGCGTATGTGTGTCCCCATCTTATTCTACTCATCACATATCTGTAGCTTATTTATGTGTGACTATAAATATTGATTAAAGCTTGATTAAATCGAGTTGGCTCACATGTCTTCTCTACTTCGCGTTATTTCGCTTCGTTTCTTCGATCGTTGGCCTCGATCAACGATTGTACAAAATATACGTATTCGAAATTCGTTCTCGTATTTGACTTATTTAATTCCGCTTTTCACTAATGCGGATTAAGTCGATAATTATATACGAGGATAGACGATATGTATATTTTAATAACAATCAATCATACGATATAACTGGAGTCAGATGTCGGGCCACTAAAGTATAAATTCATTTTTGAGTCTATAAACAGACCAGTAGTAATATGTATATACAAACCAAAAAATGGATCTTTTTTATTGGTCGTTTTAAACTGTGATCGAGGCTGATGAAGTTTATTGATCAAGGAAATAGGTCATATAGAACAAAAACAATGGTCATTATCATTATATCTTTAAGACTTGGTCCCACAAGCAACACCAATGAGCTATATTTAGGCGATATGTTACATTTGTAACTATTTATTATTTCTTGAGCATAGATTGCAGAATAGAATTTGAACATTAGCTCATCATATGCTTATCACTTCAAGCTTATATAAAAGGGAAACTAGTAAATTAAATTACAATAATTTAGAAAAGGTATGCTACTAAACTCGGTACAAAATATAGAACTCCGAAAAAGACTAATTATAGATATTTCAGTGATGACAAATAATTTTAATGCAGTATGAGTAGTTCCATATTGATTTTGCAGTATCCAAAAATAGTATAATGAGAGTTAGTACAAAATCACAAACAAAGAATTCGTAATAGTGTATTATAGTTTAACAACTATTTAACTTGTAATGGCAAAACAAGTTCTCACTTATAAGGCTAGTAAATAAACTGAAAAAAACAGTTTATTGTTCAGATTGATTATCTTTCAATTGTAAATTGATTAAAATATTTTAGAGATTTATCACGCAAGTATAACAACCATGAATTGAGTTTTGTAATATAACACGGAAATAAATAAGTACAGGGAAAAGTTTATTATTTAAACACTATACTAAAACATATCTATACAGACAACTGGGAAGAAATTAATGAAGATGAGTGGTATACTAATAGGCAACTGACTTTAACAGTGATTATTTGACAAAGTAAACAGTGACTCCTAATTCAGTAGATTCTTACCTGAGAATAACTAAGCCTATTCCACAAAATCAATACACTTAGATTGTAAAATGAAACCAAAAACAAACATACATTAAATCTTTCTAATAAATGATGTAATCAAGCATTATATTATTCTGTGGGCAGACTACCACATTAGAGAAAATAGAAATATGATCAGTGCAATCTAGATGGATTAAAACTGAAACTCGAAAAATGCTTTTCAGATGAACATTTGAAAGGAAAAAAACAGTAGAATTTGGAGAAAAAGTATAATATAAATAACCGTTCACAATACTCAACCTCTACTGATATGTTTTCTATTCATTTTAAATGTATAAATTAATTTATTCTAAAATCATTATAGACTGTATCATTCTGACAGGGAAATATTATTATTATTATTTAGATGAGAGAGATATGATAATAACCACCCAGAGTATATCGATGAAATTTGACATACATAAACATTAATTACTGGTTATTATTCAAATTATTTATGAGAAAACATGTCAATAATCCTTGTTATTGTTTTGTACAGCTCTTAGTTGAACTATCCAATTGTTATTGTGAAAACAAAACAACTAACTGATCAAGTGATAAATATACCTAATAAAGTAGAAAATTAAATGACAAATTACTCATAAAAATTGTTATGCAAGACTAAAATTTAACAGATTTCGGAAAATAATCACACTGATTTCACTTGGTATTTTTTACTTGAATCTTCCCATTGATGTTTAGGACTGCAACTGATCAGTCTCTTATTGATATATCTGCATACTGTGCGTATTGCCTTGATATAGTCTCAATTCACAAGCATTATAAGCAAAGACGGATAGTAGCTAGCAGTGGAATCCAGGGAGTGCGTTTCGTTTTATTTGATGTTGATGTTCAACGCTGAGATGCAGGTACATCCAGCTGACGGGTCCTAAATAGGACAAAACGCGCGTCCTGGATTCCACTGCTAACCACTATCCATCTTTGCTTATAATCACAATGACTACCTATAGTACATATATATATATATATATATATATATATATATATGATTCAAAAATCTAAACTGTCTTTCATCATCGAAATAATCAACCGTGATGGTTAAACTGACTTGATTCTCATAAAACAAATGACTATTTAGGAATGAATTATAAAAAAACTACTCAAAATTTATTGAACCGTTTCTTTCGCCTCTCATATTATTAAGCATAATGGTTTTCGGGATTTCGAAAACTCACAATATTTTAGATGAATGACAGGAAATTAGTTTTGTCAAATACTGAAGTGATTTTTAAATTCAAAGTTTTATTTGAATGGAAGAATTATCATCTAACTTATACACTCTCATTATATTCTAGCTGAAATCGTTAAACCGTTCAAAATCAAATTTATTGAAGAGACTTGATCACATGTAGAAACAATATCTATAAATTTTATTAAATATTTTTTATGAGCTTTTATATTTTACTCATGCTTACTTTAGATGTGCCCCCAAATGCCCTGATATGGCCGAGATAGGGAAGAGTATGCTCTCCCTCTCAAAATGCTCTCATATGGCCACGCGAATTTAGCCTATGCCAGGGAAGTCCTACTCACTGCCTTCTCGTGGCCACGGTGTTGTTTACGAAATCGAGAGGACGAAAAGCGAATGTTCAGCGCTTTAATCGGGTTGGTGGACATGGAAAGTTCACCTAGGGGAGTTGGAAAACCCTGATTCCAAACCAATGGTGTACATGGGCTCCAGTATCCTGAGGGAACAAATGGTGTATGAATCAATCGTCGGTCACCGGCTACCATGGGACTGCATCTCCTCATGATGCTCCACCGCCTTGTGGATCAGACCTTTAGATCAAAAGCTCCGGGTGTGGCCTCTAAGAAAACCACCTGCTTCAGTTTGGGCATCTGGGCAGTATCACAGCCCTCACACAAATCTCATTTGATTTGTGTGGCGCATATGTATCTGGTGCCACTTTGTATCAATATTTATGTGCCTAAATAATAATAATAATAACTTTAGAGGCACTGTAGATAGATATAGGTTCCATGCTGTTGTATTTCCAGTTGTATAAAATAGGTTTGTATTAATCAAGGAATAACTTCTCGTTGAAAGATTGTTTACGAAAAAAATTATAGTTTTTTATTCTGCGAAAAAATTATTTGTATTAAGGAAAAGTATAAATATTGGATTTATGATATCCAGTAGTTGAGAAAATACCATTTGAAACATTTAAACAAACATACACCAGTAGTGAGTATCAGAAAGCTTGAAATAATCAAAGTTAAAAAAAGCATGAAGTATTTGAATCATGTACTTCATGTGTTGACTAAAACTAAAATCTAATTTAAATGTTATGGTGGTTATTATCAATAAACGTGATTGTTGTATTGTTAGTGGATAAATGTTAAGGACATAATGTAAAAAAAAACCTATTTTATTATCATTTTCAAGAGATCTACTACTACGGAGCAACTAAACGCTTATAATAATGAAATGTATTGAATATCTTTAAATAGTAAAAATAGCAGAAACACAGGTAACTTGTGTTTTATACACAATGGTAATTGATCATTGTGATCCTTTTAATTTAATATGCATCTTCGTGGTTGTGGTGATGATGTCGTTCAGAAGGACGATGAAAGCTCCACGACCCAACCATCCAGCTCAAAGAACAAACCAACATCAAAATCACCCACCTGAGCTACAAATCTTCTCCACCATGGTTATTTAATTAGCAAAATGACTAAGAATAATTAGAGGCTATGTAAATGGATATTGAGTAATAAAACGAAAGAAAATTATCACTAATTGTGGAATGTATTTTTATACACTATTAGAAGGAAAAAAACAGGTATTATATTCACATACAAAATATAATTACGGAAACGGATTCATAAAAAGTATTCAGTGAACATTAGATACGTAAGTGGAAAGTAACTAAAGACATGAGATAACTGAAAAACCTTAGAGAAATTTATTGCTTAAGACAACTAACACTTACAGAGATAATAATATAACATGTGCTAACAACAGTGACTAATCCTTAATATTTCTGCTTCAGTCTGTAACTACATTTTATTCCCATCCATATACACTGACGCATTGCAGTCTATTTATAGGACTTATACATAATTTTATAATGTGTCTAGACTAATTACAAATAAACATGGGTATAATATACTGAAGGATTATGAAAAAATCTACTGATAATTTGTCAGATTTATACTGGAAACTAAAATCTGACACCTGCAACATCGAATACGCTAAGGATAATATGCACAAAAACATACACATCAAGAAAAAACTTACCACAAGAAGAGCATATAAAATCACTCCACAAGACCAAACATCTGCCATACGTCCATCGTATTTTTCACCCTAATAACAAACATTATAACACAAAAAAATGTAATTATCATTATTGGTATTCAAGAAAAGAATGACTAGTTATGTTGATAAACACAAACAATATCACACAATATACAACATAGAAATAATGACAACAAATTAGAGTGTATCCCCATATGAAGAAAGTAATTTGTAAAGCATTCAATTAAAAATAATTTTAAAAAGTCTGTATTCATTCTAAAACTTAGCCTACTTCATTACTATCCTAAACATATTAGAAAATAACAATGACATCTATTAAAGACAAATGGATATAGATCATAATTGTCTGAAAGAAAAAAAATGTATGTATGTATGTATGGTTACCGAAGCAATCTCAAATTTGCATCAAGGCAAAAGAGAAAAAAAAGAAAAAAATCATGCTCAGTGTACAATTTCAATGATGAGGGTGTTGTTTTTTTTTAAAAAAATATTCATTTCACTTTTTATGAAATAAATAAATGCAATAAAACAATTCATAAGTATAAATAAATTATATATTTGTAAAATCCCAATGAGTAGAAAAATTAGATTTTCTGACGTTTCGTGACTCAGTGTAAGCCACTTCTTCAGAGAATAAATAACCAAATTAACATTAATCCAAGTTTAAATAGTACAACGAAACAATCCAAGAATATTAGATGATCAACTTGATATAAAATGGAGCCAAATTAAATTAATTACTCAACCGTTAATGACAATTTTATTTCAAATAAATAGTTAAAATACTTTACAGTTGAAAGACAGATTCATTAAAAACAGCTAGTAAAGAATTTGTCCGGTTATGTGTGAGATCTCATGAAAATTGACTTGATGGTATTATACAATTACGTTTATTGAATGAACTAATGCTAAACAGTTAGTGATGCATGAAACAAAATATATGGTTCTCTATTGTATTAAGGCATCAAATACTTTTCCCTATTTTTATCTTTTAATTCTTTAACCTTATTATTACCTTTGATGTTTTATCTGTTTTCCTGTTTTATTTACTTAGTTAGTTACTTCAAATTTTATATATTTCGTAGTGTCCTATTGATGGGGTCATGAATCTTCATCGACTGAGATGGTTAGGCCACGTGTTACGTATGCCTGAACACCGATTACCACGACGCGCTATGCTGACTAGTGTAGGGGATGGTTTGAAAAGAGTTAGGGGTGGCCAAACCAAAACATGGCATCAGAGCTTGAAGTCACTAACCTCTGGTCTGAGCCATGTTGGTAGATGCAGACTATCTGGTTGGGGTCCGCGTGACTATCGCAACCAATGGTTGGAGACTCTACGTGACATGGCTCAGAATCGATCACAATGGTGTAGGTGTATACACTCTTTATCTTCCGTTAAACCTTAAGATTAAAATTGCTTCATAACTTTCTTCCTTCCTATACTATATCCTTACATACAACA
This sequence comes from Schistosoma mansoni, assembly GCF_000237925.1. Classification (NCBI taxonomy): domain Eukaryota; kingdom Metazoa; phylum Platyhelminthes; class Trematoda; order Strigeidida; family Schistosomatidae; genus Schistosoma; species Schistosoma mansoni. The sequence goes on from NC_031497.1 coordinate 21,544,906, forward strand.
TATCTTTTATATATTACCACCACTAAATTAACTATTTCTATGAATCCGGTGTTCATCTTGTTGTGCTAACGAGGTATGGTAACTTTGACCGATGCATAAATGTGCCTGGTCCTACGTTGTAGTTGACTGACTGAGTGTCCTATTTAACTAAAATAACCGAGTTATATTATCTGATTAATTTATCTCTTAAAATAATCACATACATATTTAAATGAGAAATATTTCTATACGAAACTATCTATGAATAATCAGAAAGTCAGTCTAATCGATAATTTTCCCTAATTATTAGATAGATTTCGTAAAGATGATTAACCGTTAAAGGAGCTAAAATATAACTGAGTTGGACATCATTTATCGAGTTTATTGATTGTAATAATAAATGACTACAGGAAAATAATATCAATAATTTACAACTGGTTGATCATTGAAAAGTGACCAATGTCATGTACGTCAAGTGCTTCTTAGTGCCAATCAAATCCTATTGATCGATTCAAAATTTGACCACAAATCTAGGTGAAATCATAGACCTACAGGAGATCAGTCGCGATCAAAATAACTCAGGGGTAATGTTTCTGACTATGAAGTTGGGTGACGGGAGATTGAATCAGTTAACTCAAAATAACTGGTAAACCTTGCTAAATAGTACGAAACCTAGGTTCAGGGTTTTACATCGACCACCTCTAACCCCCACCTTACGAGATCAATAATTACCTAGATTTCAGTGTTATTGAACAACAACCCGTAATAACTTTTAACAACTCTCAAATAGAAAATAACAACTAATATAAATGAATGGTTGTTTGGTTGGGATAATTAAATGTTTTAAAATGATTACGTTTCATCTTATACACTAGATGACATAGAATACAATGAATTTTAAAGAGATACCGACATTGTGTACTTGACATCTCACTAACTAATTCAGTTTTCGTAGAAAACAATATATCACCTATCGTTGATATACATGAAACGATTCATCAGAGACCAAAAGCAGATATATTATATGATAAATATACTATTTGTGATATCCCAATAAGTATAAAATTGTATTTCTGACATTTTGTGACTTAATGTAGACCACTTCTAAGTAAATAAATAAATTTATTTGCAATTATCAAGTCCAACGTTGGCATCGATACCGACAAACTTATTAATATAGATTATATATCATTTTAATTATTGAAAACACTAGTTGAAACAGGTTTCATTGAGTAATAAAAAAGAAATCGGATGAATGAAATGTAAAAAAGTGAATTAGATAGTTTGAACATAAAGCTTATGTAGACAATAACATATCATTACAATCACATATGATGGCTTATTGTAAGCCATGTGGATGCCTAACCAAGCTACTTGATCAGTTTTATTGCTCTTTTGATGATCACCATGTTCAATGTTTTTGATTCTCGATGAAGTTTTTGTCTCATTCGGTCACCGTTTATCTCTATGAATGTAAATATCAATCCACACGATTTTATTAATCAAGATGTTTGTACATTTTCTTTGAGGACTACATACATTTTAAATCAAGGCATTATAATAATCATCGTGTGCAGGTAGAACACAAAATTTACTGGTTTTACAATGAACAAATGTATTAAAGTTATTGGTTTTCAGACTCTGATAAATCGGCAGTGCGTGTAGAACTCAGATTCGATAATTCTCGGTAAATTCAATCGTACAATTAATCTTAGTGAATTGATAGTGTAATAGTCACCTGTGAGTATGGTTAGATTTTTAAACATGTGATGATGAGAGTAATCTGAAATCTTGGTTTCAACATGAACTTCTATAAAAGATACTTGACAGTTTGTTCATATGGAAAATGAGTATAAGTAAAATATTCTACTCAGTTAATAATAATATTACGTATATCAGAGAGAAATTGTACTAAGTTCAACGAAGAACAGGTGAATAGTAAATTCAACCATAGAACATCAAACGTAAAATATAATCCAAGTTCTAGTATAATCACTTAAATATACATTTGCATGATACTGATATATATATATATATATCCCTTTTCAAAAGAATCGAATCTCTTTTTGTAAAAGTGATAAATTTATTCCTCTAAATATATTAGAGAGTAAATGGAATGGGAAAAAAAGAAGGGAATAACCCATCTTAGTCAGTTTTAACTGAATACCATGCACAAATTTTGCATGCATACAATGAAACTGTCCAAATCAGTATAGCACAACACACAATAACGACAAATAAGTGATCTAAGTATAAAATGTGATGTATATAAATTGACAATGGGGTAGATTTCTATGCATTGTTCATTTTGATTTACACATGCAGGTGTATTATCCAAAATATCCAAAAAATCCCTTACCCTTATAACTTCTGGACAAGCATAATGTGGGGAGCTACATGAATAAAAGTTAATCAATGGAACAATTTAATGATATATATATATATATATATATATATATATAGCAAACAACATTTAGACCGTTATTAAGATCATTTAATTTGGTATTGTAACGTACATAATTAAACAGCTAAACTGAAAATAACATATAAAAAGGTTCATTAATGGTTTATATAAAGGTTGCAAATTTTATAACCCCCTTATTTTTACAAAAACTCTAATATTACTAAGCACATAAAATCTATTGAAAACAAGAGAAAAAAATATTTCCACTTTTCTAATTATTAGATAGATTCAATAAAAAGCAACTGTATATTCCGTACTGCTGACTGCACTTATATCTGTAAGACCTGATAGTTTTTTTTAACTCTAGTGAAACAATTTACAACTACGCTTGTAGCCCCTCCGGGAGCTACTGCCGGTCCCAAGCCCGGATAAAGGAAGAGGGTTGGGCATGGGGTTAGCGACCCCATCCCGTAGAAAACTAACTCGCTAAAAAAACGCTAACCAGAAAAAAACAATTTACAAGACAAGTGGACTATTTATTTATAAGGAGACAATATTTTTTATGTTAAAAATAATCACGATGTTAACACAGTATCTTAAACACTTAAAAATTAATTTTATCTTTCATTACATAATTAATAAGTAACGTTCATCAGAAACACAATACCATTATAAATAGAATGGAATGTGTATACATCAAATAGATTACTTTTTAGAATCATTTTATTGATTTGGTAAATGTTTATAGGAATAATGTCCAAAAGGATAAGAATTGAGTAAGTAAGAGAGCGAATGAATTATAAATAGTAATATATCATTAAATTATTTATCATTAGTATAGATAAAGTGTAAATGAATAAACTTTTTGACTAAAGATTAAAAAGAAAAACTAATCGGATTTAATTCAACAATTTATCTGTATTGTGTGTCACAGGGATGTATAGGTATTAAAAGGGATAGTGTTTTTTTTTTTAAAGATTTGTTAATCTGATGATTGTTTGCATAAATAAGTTTGTTAATTTAGTCAAAACTTACATGAAAATTCTAGATTCATTTGTTGTAGAGTTCAACTTTTATTCATTCAGTCATATCACTGGAAGCTAATCTATTTATTGGAATGTGACTTTGATTGTAATCACTAGATCATAAAAAAAGTAGCTTTAACAACCTACCTACCTACCTACAATCAGTAGGAGTTTTGTTCTACTTTAATTGATTTATACAAGATGACATCACGTAATTTGGCATAGAAATTATATGATATATATTTATTGTTTTATAAATAATTAATATTAAGTTAATATCAATATTATATTGCTGCTCATAATCATCTATTTATCAATATTAAGTAGCGGGAACAAGTGATTCATTTTTTATTAAAAAAAGGATAAAATGAGACTTTTCAGAAATAAGATATAAGTATCTTGTAACGATGGAAATGTTATAAAAAGAAGAGAACGAGTAAAATAGGGTAAAGTAAGAAAAGGAGATGTCGGCATATTTGGGAATAGATAGTTTAACATTATAATTGAATGAGTAATGATGTAATGGTAAATTTAATTTTTCGTCATTTAGCTCAGATAGTGGTATTTTTATAGTTAAGCCTAAACTATGTTAGGAAGGTATAACCTAATGATTAGAATTTTTGAGATAAGGGCGATCTATGGTTGGAAAGTTTAGGTCAAACTGATCAAAATCGACAGTAAGTGCATTCGTTCGTTATCTTCCTGCAATTCATGAGCTTAATATGAAACCATTGTTTGTATTGCTTAACTTCATTCACTTATTAATATGAAACAATATTTCTTACTTAGTTGGTTTGTCACTACTACTAATATTATTACTTAATGTCCCATGCTTTTAATCCTATTCATTTCCTTAATGCATGAAGTAAAGATGGACAACTTGTGTCAATATGCATTTTTACTACATTGCACGTTGTTTATGACCGACTTTTCTTCAAAACTAAGACTTTTTAAATCGTTGCTGTCTACGCTCTCCGTAAGGATAAACCATTAGGCCTACAATTAATTATAAAGTTCATTCTTTTGATGTGTGACACTATTAAGACATTTTATTCATTTTATCACAAAGTAATATTTAACTCCTGTATAAATTATCTTGGTGAATATACTTTCATAACTATCGAAGCTGACCTTTATTTTTTATGTATTTATTGATTAATTCAATTAAATATCTCCTTATCTATTACTGTTTTCTTTTAACTTGTCCATTTTGTTTGAATTCCTATTTGAGTAGATATTTTAATTACTTTATTCCATTATAAACTTTCCGTCCTGGGAATTGTTTGTTTTTAATTTGTTGATGGCTATAAACTAACTTGTTTCATTTGCTTAAGCTATGAGCAAGAAAGTCACGGAGTGAAGAATAAAGAATACAATGTATTGGAAGAAAGGAGTTACATAGATGTAGAAAGTAGTCACAAACGTAACTAATTAAATCTGTTATGCATGAAACAAAATCACGTTTTTTTTGTCTGGTAATTTATTTTTAACTCGTTTTCGATAACAGTATATATATATATATATATATATATATATATATATATATATGTTTATTTCAACTCCCGACCGTTGCTGCTACCTTGACGTGGTGGTCGGGCTTGCCTATCGTGATGAAGCAATCGAGCTTTACTGGCTGGAACAATCGTTCCTCAAGGTCCTACCATGCCAGGCATGTCGTTTGAAGAGCGGTGAGACTAAAAGCAGCAAACCCAAGGTCCGAAGGCGAAGTCGTACTGCTGACTGTACAGAGGTGTGACAGCAGTAAGGTGTTTCCTTCAGACAACCAGCATGACAGCGATGCTGCCTTCCCACAAGGAGGGGTAGGGTTAGAAAAGGTCGACCCTAAAAATGCACACCTCGCCTTATCCTACGGATATCCGTCTCCGGCGGTAAGGTCCTTTGAAGAACGGAGCTAACACAAAAACTACCCACAAAAAGGTCGTGTGTGACCGACCTCAAGCAGTTATCCCTTGGGCACTGCGGTCACGCTCTCAGGTCATTAAGACCACTTCTAACCCAATTTCCTTTTCAGGTACCTCTAGAAGAACCCTTCCACGGTGTGGGCAACCGGGGAGTGATAACTGCCCTCATACCTCTAACAGCACTCAAGACCACTGTGTTCATAATCAATCTTCTTCTTCAATTCCTACTATTCCTTCTACCTTGACTTTCAACAATAAACTTCCTCTTCCGGTTTCCTCCTCAAGTGTCACCATGGCCAACGATTCTAGTGCGCGAAACGCTGTCCCAGGTCTACTAAAACCTCGCTCCAAACTACATATTGGAGCCTTCAACGTACGTACCCTATGCCAAATCGGTCAACAGGCCTCCTTAGCTAAAACCCTAGAATCTCGTACCATTGATGTATGCTGTGTCTCCGAAACACGCATACAGGATCCTAGTGTGGTCATTCACTTGACCTCACCTCGCCAAAATGGACAGCCAACGAAATACACCCTCCGTGTATCTGGCGACCCGTTGGCTAGTTCTCGTGGACTTGCAGGTGTAGGCATAGCACTAAGTACAAGGGCAGAACATGCACTACTAGAATGGATCCCCGTTAACAGTCACCTGTGTGCTGTCCGGCTAAATGGCTACGTAAGAACTCAAAAGGATAGGGACACACGTCGTTGCCTTTTCGTCGTTTCTGCCTACGCTCCCACTGACTGCAGCCATGATGAAGTGAAAGATGACTTTTACAGAAAACTCTCTGAGCTTCTTCAGAAAGCTAAGCGCTCAGACATAGTAGTCGTAGCAGGTGACTTTAATGCCCAGGTAGGCAGCTTAAATCCAACAGAAAGACATTTAGGTGAGTATTTTAGTATTCCGGCTCAACGAACCGATAATGGTGATCGTCTGTTGCAACTATGCTCAGAAAATCGTTTATTTTTAGCAAGCACTAATTTTAAGCATAAGGAGAGACATCGTCTAACATGGCGACCACCTTCACCAAACCAACGATGGACTCAAATAGACCATATTGTCATCAGTCATCGTTGGAGAGGCTCAATAGAAGATTGTCGCTCGTATTGGAATACTTGTTTAGACCCTGATCACGCTTTAATACGAGCGCGCATTTGTCTGCGCCTCAATGGACGCAGGAAAAGTACACTAAGAAGACCCATTAGGATTGAACTGGAGGACGAGAAAGCCAAATGCGAATTCCAGAAACAACTGAGTTCACATCTAGGTAGTTCTGTAAACGAGACTGACCCAGATGCTGCTTGAAAAGACACACGAACAGCTGTGGGAACAGCAGTAACAGCTATTAGTCATTTAAACCATAGGGCTCCAAAAAACCAGTGGATTTCTTCTAAGTCTATTTCACTGATGGATTCGCGTAAACTCATCCCATCAGGCTCTGAACACGACGAAGAGCGTAAACAAATTAGATCTAGGTTAACTAAAAGTCTAAGGAACGATCGTGAGCAGTGGTGGGCAATGAAAGCAAAAGAGATGGAAAAGGCAGCGGCTGTAGGCAACACCAGGCAACTATTCAGACTAATAAAAGAAACCGGAATTAAGAAGTCAAGTGTAGGTGAGACGATCTCGGAAAAAGATGGAACCCTTATCTGCTCTCAACCCAAACGTTTAGAACGATGAGCGGAACACTTTAAGGAGCAGTTTAGCTGGCCTTCAGCTACTGCACAACTACCCACTATTCCCAGAAAACCGGAATGGAACATTGAAGTAGGTCCCCCGACCCTACTTGAAGTTCAAAAGGCTATAGGTAATCTGAAACGAGGAAGAGCAGCTAGTCCAGATGGATTGGCTCCAGAGGTCTTTAAATATGGTGGTCCAATTTTAGCGATTAGGTTGACTAATATTCTGGCTAAAATCTGGGAAACGGGCATAATCCCATCTGACTGGTCACAATCTCTGATTGTCCCAATATATAAGAAGGGGTCAAAATCATCCTGCGATAACCATAGAGGGATTAATCTGACTAACATAGTATCTAAAATACTAGCCTCAATAATTATCGGGCACCTAACTAAAACTCGTGAACTGCAAACACGAGAAAATCAGGCTGGCTTCAGACCTGGTCGTGGCTGTATCGACCACATATTCACCATTCGTCAAGTTTTAGAGCACAGACATGCTTATCGGCGTCCGACAATGATAGTTTTTCTTGACTTAAAAGCAGCATTTGACTCTGTAGACCGAGAGGTTCTGAGGCAGTGTCTGTCATTGAAAGGTGTACCTGAGAAGTACATAAACCTTGTGAAGGCTCTTTACTCGAACACTACCAGTCGAGTGAGAGCTTATGGCGAACTGTCATCTGATTTTAAAACCTCAAGTGGTGTCCGTCAAGGCTGTCCACTATCCCCATTTCTCTTTAACTTCATTATAGACCTGTTGCTGGAAATAACACTCTCTTCGACTGAATTTTCAGGAATTGATCTCCTACCAGGAGGTTCACTTATCGACTTAGGATACGCAGATGACATAGTCCTGTTTGGTGAAGACGCTGGCAAAATGCAGAGTCTTCTGTTAGAACTGAGTAATAATGCCAGGATGTTTGGGATGCGTTTCTCCCCATCCAAATATAAATTGTTACTCCAGGACTGGCCTGCGTCAACACCTGAACTAAGGATAGGGAGTGAAGTAGTCGAACGCGTCGACAACTTCACTTATCTTGGAAGTCTGATCAGCACTAATGTGTTGATGTCTGATAAAATCTCAGCACGGATTCAAAAAGCTCGTTTGGCTTTTGCCAACTTTCGTCACCTTTGGCGAAGACGAGATATCCGTCTATCAATTAAGGGACGAGTATATTGCACAGCAGTTCGTTCTGTTCTACTTTACGGCTGCGAAACATGGCCATTAAGAGTAGAAGATACTCGTAGGTTACTAGTATTTGACCACAGATGCCTTAGAAATATTGCTCGCATCTGCTGGGATCACCGGGTAAGTAATAGTGAGGTTAGACGCAGGGTATTAGGGAATGATGGTAAATCAGTTGATGAGGTCATGAATCTTCATCGACTGAGATGGTTGGGCCACGTGTTACGTATGCCTGAACATCGATTACCACGACGCGCAATGTTTGACCAGTGTAAGGGATGGTTGGAAGAGAAATAGGGGCGGCCAAACCAAAACATGGCATCAGTGCTTGAAGTCACTAACTTCTAGTCTGAGCCATGTTGGTAGATGCAGACTATCTGGTTGGGGTCCGCGTGACTATCGTAACCAATGGTTGGAGACTCTACGTGACATGGCTCAGAATCGATCACAATGGAGTAGGTGTATACACTCTTTATCTTCCCTTAAACCGTGAGATTAAAATTGCTTCATAACTTTTCCCTTCCTGTACTATATCCTTATATACAACCTTTCTTTATATACTACCACCACTAAATTAATTACTTCTATGAATCCGGTGTTCATCTTGTTGTGCTAACGAGGTATGGCAACTTGGACCGATGCATATATGTGCCTGGTCCCACGTTGTCGCTGACTGACTAACTTATTTCAATTATGTAAAACGAAAATAAATAGAGAAGCTCAGATAAAACTATTGCTTATTATTTTTGATCAGAAGTGGTTTTGTGGAGAATTTAGTATTTTCATAGTTGAAATCATGAGTCAATGGAAGCTAGACAACCATGGAAAACCTGGAAGCACTGGACGGCCGTTTCGTCCTATTGTGGGACTCAGCAGTGCGCACCCACGATCCCGCACTCGCGAGATCCAAACCCAGAACATACCAGTCACAACCAAGTCTGTTGTAGAGATATCAACTCATTGAAAACAATAGGTGAACGGTTGCTCAAAATCGTGGATTGGTTGAAGTTAGACATTAACACCGTTGGATGCCGGCTCAGTGGTCTATCGATTAAGTGCTCCGGCGCGAGACTGGTAGGTCCTGGGTTCGAATCTCGCAAGTGCGGGGTCGTGGATGCGCACTGTTGAGGAGTCCCAAAATAGGACGAAACCGCCGTCCAGTGTTTCCAGGTTTTCCATGGTTGTCTAGCTTCCATTGACTCATGATTTCAACTATGAAAATATTATTTTTGAACCAGAAACATGAATTATAATAATGATACAATCACGTAATCTTAATTGACACAAAAACCAGACTTGATAGTCTGGAAGGTAGACAGGACTAATAGTACTACTATCTGTACTAGTACTATCTGTTGATTTCATGTTATCATGAAGTGGTGTGTGTGTATATATATATGATCATCAACAAATTTCTTCAAGCCTACTAAAACTGTTAATTGACTGGATAAATATTTAACATACTAATCGAAAAACTTTATAGAATTCTCACTTGGGATGGACATGAAATTATGTAATACGTGAAATTAAACTGCCGATTTCGGCATATGTAATTATTCGATTGCTTTTATAATTTTTCTTAGTATGTTTGGCTTTAATCATGTAATTAGCATAGATTTCTTCGAAGTACGCGATAAAAATGATTATTTATACTTTATAAAATAGTGGATATATTTTATTTGAAGAGCCTCTTAGATAGTTTACTGGACTTAAAATCAAATAAATACAAATTAGTGATATATGTGTATACATATCATGTTTTTCAGCCTATTCTGAACATATTTTTTGAAAAATACGGTAATTTATAACAATACAAATGATAAGACTCAATTGCATGATACATGAGTAAGTCCTTCCGTAACACCTATTTCATCAAAAGTATTATTTCAAACAGTTAAAAGTTTAATCATTAGTCATAAGAATAACAATATTCATTTTTAAGATGATTTCATAAATTATTGACCAAATGTTTGAGTAGACCGCACTCCTGATCCACCGTTACCAGTGAAAAGAAAGCACGAATACTATGAAAACTCAAGCCAACAATATTAATTAGCAAGTTCGTTATGACTGTCGTCTAGTAAAGATAACAATTGAATAGTTAAGAATATCTAGCAAAGTAAGGAGCAATTGGAATGTAAAATGTATTTACTAGAACTGGGATATGAAGACTGACATTATAGAACACTTGAATAAGGTGGATAAAAATACTGTTTAACCAATCACAACTTTACAGGAAACAATGACATCCTAACAATAACTTTTAAGTCTAATAGAGCGTTGATGGCGTTGAAAATATAGATATCTTATAAATGGAAATAAGACAGAATACCTTTTCTCTTACTACTTCCAAAATAATGGATCGACAGTAACAATAGTAACTAGTAATAAAAGAATATATCGAAAAAAATATAAATGAAATTGCTGCAGTTGTTTCTATCACAAATGGATCAAATGCTTGTCGATAATAACATCCAATTATCATATCTTAAATAGGAAAAAAAGACTTTGAGATCACTGGAAGTACAGTGAATACGTAAAATACAATTAACTATACATATATACAAAATAACCAAACAGTACCAAGTAGATTATAGTGATAATAATAGTAATGATGATGTTGAGGAAGAGAATGGTCAATCAATGATGTGGAACAGAAATTTGGACAATCATAACATTGGACGAAACGCGCGTCCTGGATTCCACTGCTAGCCACTATCCATCTTTGCTTATAATGCTAGTGAATTTAGGTTATATCCAGGCAATACGCACAGCATGCACATATGCTAACAAGAGACTGATCAACTGCAGTCCTAAACATCAATGGGATGATTCAAACAAGCAATACTAAGTGAATTTAAACTTCACCCCAATTCACAAGCAAGTGGCTGTTAGGACTCAGTAGCTAAGTGGGTAACGCGATCCTGCCCCGCGAGACTCGAACCCAGGACCCAGGAGTCCCACAATAGGACGAAACGGCCGTCCAGTGCTTCCAGGTTTTCCATGGTGATCTAGCTTCAATTGACTCATGATCTCAACTAAATTATTATTGTTAATCATATCTTTAATTAATTTAATAATAACCATGTGTTCATTAGTCTCAAACAATTAGATAGAAATTCTTCTAGTTCTAAGTAGGAAATCAGTCATATTGAGAATGAGATAATTATTCAGTGAATATTATTAAAAGAAGATTAGTTTATAACATAAAATGATTGAATTTGAAGATGTAGATTATTGAATTAGCACTTATTTATCTAGAGGTGTCATCTTTGTTACAAATCTTCAAGTTACTAAATTCCATTCTATGTAGAGAATATGAATAAAAACAATTCTGGAATCTCAAACCAGACATAAACAATTGTCTTTAAATAATTTTTTTAAAAGTTAGCAAATGTCACCTTCACAAAATCATCTTACTTAAATAATAAAGAATTAATAACAATAATACAATATGAGGGCTTTTTTAAAAAATAAAGAAAACGGAGAGAAAATTCAAGAATACACTTACCCACAACTAGTTTCTAACAATGAACCCTCAGGTTGTAATGATGCCATACCAAAATCAGCGACACGTATATTTAATTGATCATCAAGTAAAAGATTTTCCGGTTTTAAATCTCTATGACTTTAATTAAAGTATAAGTGAAAATAACGAGTAAATATTATTTAATAAAATAAAAATAATGATATATATAAATCTTAAGCAGAGATGGATGGTGGAATCCAGGACATGTGTTTTGGATTGTTTAACACTCCATTGCTAACCACCATTCACATCCACTTAAAATATCTATGGATTAATGGCAATATTGAGGTAGTTTGCACAGAATGTACATACGCCATAAAGAGACTGCATCAATTGCAGTCCTAATTGAGAGATTCAAACAACCAATATAAATGAGATATAAAGTTGTATCAAACTTCAACAGATGAATGAACATAATGAATAAATAAATTAGAAACAAATAGTTCATTAGTTTTTGAAGTATCATCTATTGAATATCGATTCATCGGCCTAATGGAAAAAAACAAATGCAATCTTCTAAACAAAAATTTTCAACATTCTGGTTTTCATAATGAAAAATACAGTTGAAACATACTATGAAAAAGAGTGTAGAGGACAACAGTGAGATATTGACAACTAGTAATAGATGACTTTGATTGGTTAACACAAAACAGTGAAAATTGTTTTCTGTCAATTCGATTGCCAGAGATTACTGTAAGTGAGATTTCACACTATAGTTATTGATTTTAAAGAAGGAAATGAGCTAATAATCGATTTCATGAAATAAGAAACAAATACTTCTACCTATTCATTACTTTTAAAGGAATACAAAGAAATTATTCGGTTGAAACAAAGGATATATGTAAAGATTCCTCGAAATTGAACGGATAGTTTGACAGAATTTAAACGCCAAGCAAACAGAAGTCATCATATGTAAATGTTATATTTGAATAATCTCAGCGATTGAAATTCAAATAACTTCAACATGTCAGCCGCCAGAATGGTCTGAGCTTCTTCAAAGAAGTAATAGAAATCAGGATTACCAATTCTGCTTCTTCCTCTCAAAAAGCTTGGATTAGTATGACTAGTGAAAAGTTGGAATTATTTAGATTTCAATCGCTGAGATTATTCGTATATAATGTTTACATAACATAAAACAAACATGATTGAGGAAATTTTGTTTCTTTTGAACGCCATCAAATATTCAGAGCCATCATGTTATTTCACGACTCAGTCCCAAAAAGTAATGATGAACTAACAGTTTTCAATAGACCACTGAATTTCCAATGCAGTTCGGAAAGTTCCTAATTTCTATTTAAAAATAAGTTATATCGAGCAACAGATAAAGAGAGTGGAGACGAAACTATCTTCCTGAAAAGAACGTGGAGCCTGTTTGTTGTTGTTTCTATGTCTGACTTCAGTGCTTCAGTTGATACGTTGTCAGGTCCTACTGCTTTCTCATTCTTGATTTGTTTGGTGGCCATTATATATATATATATATATATATATTCTACGTTTTATTCAGGAAGACTTAGGAGGACAGACAAGTGCCGATAGACTGGAAAGGAGGATATCTCTTCAAGATACCAAACAAAGATGTTAGCAAGCGTGAAAACTACAGAGGAATCACACTGTTGGCAGGACCAGGAGCCTAATCACGCTTAAAGGAGAAGCTCTGGAAGAGGTGGAATCCTTCACGTATCTGGACAGCATCGTCGACAAACAAGGAGAATCTGATGCAGATGTAAAGGCAAGGATCGACAAAGCAAAAACATCATTCCTACAGTGGAAAAGCATATGGAAATCAAAACAACTGTCAACTAACATCAAAGTCACAACCTTCAATACAAACCTCAACACAGTTCTACGGTAAGGAGCTGAAACTTAGAGAACTACTACAATCATCATCAAAAACGCGCAAGTATTTATAAACAGTTTTCTACGCAAGATACTCAGTGTCCGTTGTTCGCCAGATATCATCAACAACAGCCTACTGTGGGAAAGAACAAAACAGCTTCCAACTAAAGAGGAAATTAGGAAAAGACGATGGAAGTGGATATGAGGTACATTGCAGAAGTCATCAAACTACATCAAGAGGCAAGCGCTAACTGGAAATCATGAGGGGAAACGGAAGATATGAAGACCAAAAGGCACACTGCTCTGAGAATTGGGAGCAGACATCCAAAGGATGAATAGCAACTGGAAAGGACTGTCCAGGACAGAGTTGGATGGACAATGCTGGTGGGTGGCCTATACGCCCCCACGATTGGTAATAGGTGTGAGCATATATATATATATATATATATATATATATATATATATATATATGTTGTAAGATAGTTTAAGAGTAAGAAGAAAGAAGTCAAGTTTTTAAGAATAAATCTCTTTTGAGGCTTGTCAACTAATAGAAATAAATTAAGGTATCGAGAGAGACTATCACTCACCATATGCAGTGACTATGACAAAAGTCTAATGCAGATATAATCTGTTTAAAAAACCTTCTTGCTTCTTTTGGTGCCAAACGACCTTTCCGGACCAAATAGTCAAATAATTCACCACCGGACACATGTTCTAAAATAAGATATCTGTAGAAGAAAGGACAAAAGGCAATTATTCATACATATATGCAGAAATACATACAAATGTCGTCTATTTTCGTAAACATCATATAATCCAAGTACATGAGGATGTTCGATAAGTTTCATGATAGCAATTTCTCTTTCAACCTATTCATGTTAAAAAAAACAAAGAATGAACTAGAAAAGCAGATTACCTTTTGAAGGACACTATCACTTAATTTCTCTCGATTGACTATTTTAACAGCTACCTTTTTACCTGTAACACAGTGTACTCCCATTTTAACAAGTCCTGAAAAATGAAGTAGGAAACAAAAGATAAGAAAGTTGAGTATGTATATTAAGTATGCATGGTTTAAACCGATACAACTAACAGTTTCATTAATAGAACTCATCTGGTTTCCTATAAGTTCACCTGAATAGATAAATAGAAATGATTATACAATATATGAAAAGTTGAAAGTAACCAGTCTCAGTCTGAGAACCATCACTCTTTAATTCGAGTTAAGTAGCTAAATGGTGTAGGGTCGGTGAAATGTCACTGAATATCGAACAGATCATCGATCCCTGTCAAGGTCAAGGATAGTCAACGCGCACCAGTCAATATACGCCATGGACTGGCCCACGCGGCAGTGGTTGTTCTTTCACTTCTGTACTCTCGTGGTTGTACCTTAACCAATATATTCTTGTAATAACATCCTTTGTGTTGTACAGTTTCCATAGCGTCCATGATCCTTTGATGCGTCGATGGTTCAATTCACGTAAGGGCTGGTCGCGAGGTGTAACTTCAGCGTTAGTTGGTTCGTCACCATTCTCGTCTAACTATAGTAGGCCCCCAATCATTTTGACATAGATCATAGATGATCCTACACTGGTGAGCCCGACGTGAATAATAATATTCCAAAATGGAACAGACTCACAGTTTGTGCGCTTGGTGTACCAGATCACGTTGGTCTCACCACTGAAGATACAACGGATATCCTAGTTTTACAACTAACAACCAGTAGTATCTTCTATAATCGATCGTTCCCGGCCAGAGGAAATCAGAAGTCAGACGAGAAGAGGTAGGAAAGATATATTTGATACGTTACCAATATATCGAGGAACCTTTACTATAAGCTGGCTATAGAAACGTAGGAGCAGTGTCCCACGTCGAGTTGAAACGTGATCTGGTGCAGATGCATGACCGAAAGCCTACAGTTAAACAAGTCCACTTAAACAACGTGGTCAGCATCCAATGTCGAAACTTAGAAAGCTATTGATTTTGGGGAATTATTTACAGCTACAATGGTATTAATAATTCATACATTATAATACGAAAAACCAAGAACATAAACCAATACTTGGTGAATTACAACAATTTAAACAATAATATCAATTTACAGTGTTTCTGTAATCATTATTATGATTTCAAACGATAACTTAACCGGTTTGTTTGAATGAATACACTTCAGTGAACACTTAAGAAACAAAAAGTTTTCATTTATTTACGGTATATGGTAGCGATAACCATAATTTGTCAGCCTATCATTACAGTTACAACAAATAAAAATAGACACAGAGGAGTAAATTTAGGAAATATTCTCTTAAGTAATGATTGGAATTCAGTGGAGTGGTGATTTATTGGAGAAAGTAGTTGACTTTTAATTACAAAATTTAAGATTAGAGATCCAACCCACCTACTACGATTTTGGCAGCCAAGTGGTAGATATCCGTGGTTCTCACATTGCAAAAGTGGCTCAAAGCCAAGTGTATAAACATACCCGATGAGTTACATTAATTTTGAACAATGAAGGATTGAAGTGGGTTTTTGCTTGATGGGAAATGTCAGTCTACTTCCTAAATAATTTTTAGATATTCTGTGTATAGTTATACTGATCAGATAACAACAATTTTTGATTAAAATGGATCATTTGATCAAAGCTATTAGTAGATACTTGGCTGGTATCTGATTTCCTAGGATTTCCAAGTAGAGTTTAAATATGAAATGGGTCAACAGATAGCAAATGAAACTAACTGGTTCGGAAATTTAGGAACAAACTATCAGCTAGTGTGGCAACAATTATTTCGTCTCCGTAGTTCAAATGTGGACTAATATATATAATGTTTTATCTATCAATTCGCATAGTTCATGCAGAAAACCTGTAGGTTACTCTAAAACTTCTAGCATAGTTGGTAAAGTTACTTGAAAACTAAAACATAATGGAATAATTACACTTATTAGTTGGTATCTTAAATAAGTACGGTTATTATCTAGTACAGATAAGACCTATTTAGATAGCACAATTTACTGTTTAGAAAAAAAACAGGGGAAACTATCACTGGTTAGTCCAACTTATTAGGAATAATTTTCCTTTATTACGGATTTTTTATGAAATAAATAACGAAAAATCTGATTTCCTTGATTACATAAAGAAAATGTAGGGGATTTCACACTGGGTTACTTGATATTGTTTTATTTAGGCAATCAGGCATTCAATTATCCATGAACTAGCCAATTCACTTAGTAAAAATTCCGTGCTAAATCTTACATTGACGATGACTGACTGCTCAATAGTGACTAGCTCCCCTCTCACCAAGGTGAAAGAATCAATCAAGTCACAAATAACAGACAGTAACCAACCTATGTAATCGACCTAGCATCGGTTAGTAACAGAAAAAGACTGAATCTAATCTCTGGACGGTTGGTTTTGAACTCAATGATATAAAGGTAATGTGCTTTCTGAGAAAATTAAAGCCCTTGGATTCCACTCAATGTGAGGTCAGTGATAACAAACCGCTAATGAGAAGTTTCAAACAATTATCTTGTGATTCGTGGTTTGTAATGACATCAGTTCCTGATGAAAAATATTCTTTAAATATACGAAATTTGCGTGATACCACTATACATAAGGACAAGCTAGCTTCTAAATTTCCTTAAAAGAATTTGAATTGAATAAGAAGGTAATTTCCCTCTTAATAGTTACTTTTTCTTATTTCCTAAGGACATATTAAAGGCTTTCACCAAAATGTAAAATACAATTCACTTTATGTAACGACTGGTTACTGATTAGATAGCTTATACAATTTAGTTACTCATGTAATTTCAAAATGAATTTGGTAACTATCTTTTTTTTCTCTCCAGGTTAGAAACTCAACTTACATTTTACACTACAAAACTTTTAAAATAATATACAATCATCAGAGTGGTGAACAAGTTGTAAATTATTGGGTGGAGAAGTAACCCATTCAGTTCATAAGCAAAAAAACATGAGTTTTGGAATACTAACGCCCTATTTAAAAGAATTATTCTTGCAACATTGTAAAATGATGTGGAAAAAAGAAAGAAAATCAAATAGACTTGATGACTCATAAAATGACAAATTTATTTTACTAAACAACATTAAAGATGTTGACGATTATGGTGTATTTTACTACTGAATTTGATATGGATTATCAACCTGTTAGAGTATGTGAGTGGAAGAAATATTGGACTTACAAAACGATAACTAATATTTATTGATATATTCAATTAAATTACAATGGATGAACCTGTGTTCTGACTAAAACACAATTCAAGGTTTCTTTCGAAGACTAATATACAGCATGATGTAGAATAATTGGGAGACTGAAGTGTAAGCGTTTTGGAGGAAGTACTGTATCAATATTCATCAATCATAATAAACGTATAGAACTTAACTTTCCAGGTGCATACTAATGCAAATGGCTTTAAGCTATACTGTTTGATGGCTATTGATGCTGTTAGTTTTTCCAAACTGAATTAAGAGAAGGAGGGTTTGAACCACCGACCTAAGGGTTGAAATTCAAATGCTTGGATTACTACTCCTTATACTCTAAAGGTCAAATGCAGAAAAAAACTGAACAGTTTCTACGCCTAGTTTAATTGGATTCGAAAAAAAAGCAATCAACCTATCGTCTCAGTACACATTTGGAAAATAGTTCATAAATGAATGACATAACATGATGTCCTCCATATGACTAAACGCGATCTATATATCGAACAAAAACCTTATTCATTTCATTAACGAGAACTTATACCTGATACACACTTAACCATGGCAATATACTGTATAGCTACATAAAAACAAAAATGCACCAGCAGCAGTCTAATATAAACAGCGAACAGGCTTAAATAGACAATATTCAAACAGTACATAATTAGTGGATTGCATTGTGACTAAGACTCGGAAAGATAACATATGTCTTTATATGATTGGATTTAAGTGTGGTGGCTATATTTTCAACTTTCGAAACAAGCATTTCGCATATGATAATATCGATCACTAAAGACAACTAATTAATTTTCCTAGAATTGAAAAAAAGAGTGAGATTTAACTGACACATTTAGCTATTTATATCGAAAACATGTCGCTGACTGAGATAAATCTAAGCAGACAGTAGACGAATCACTGGTTTCAAACAAGGTAATAATCGATTAACCGTTTGAAACATTTTATAGAATTTTATGCTCTTTCACTGTGGATTTTCAACATTCCAATAACCATTGGCTACGGTCACAAGTTTGCTCGGCTCAAAGCCTATCCTACTGGTACTAATAGGCCTAGTCTTCATTACTCGCTAAATACAAGACAATCTATTGCCATAAGTAAATTTATTTTCTATTTCTTTTTGTTGATTTAACAATTTTTCTCTGTTATTGTTGTCGACAAAGAATGAGAATATGAACCAATACATTTGGCACATTGTTTTTCTTAGTGTCCACCTGCAATTTTGTCCTAAAAATGTTTTCACTACGCTGAAAAACTATTAAGAGAAGGCTACCAGTTAACCACCATAAAAACAGGAAAACAATATCTCGTTCTAACGACTGTCATTTTGAATAACCACAGAGATGTTACTGCCTCATGAGTTTAAAAAATGGAAATTCGGTTTATTCGAATTCCTTTGTCTGTCAAAAACGAGGTTTCTGACCCTAAAGTGACTTCAAGAGCCTGAAATTAAAAAGACGTGAACAGAGAAATGTATCAACATAAAATACCGGATTGGGCATAAATAGTCAAAAGATAATCATATTTGGAGTCTGGTAAAACATAGACAATAGGGAATCACGATTCATTCCATTTAAAGTAGCATATAGCGTTATGAGATGTTGATAAGAACTATGTGATATCATTGTTTTCAGTAAGTTTAAACTCAGGCTATAACCCGTGGTAGACATTAATGGCTGAATGATTCAATTATGAGAAGTATACAATCGGATGACATGACAGTAACGGAAATGCACAATAAATAAATAACAAGCATTCTGCTAAAGCACCAGATGAAGGAAACTATTTACATTTTAAGGGATTCAACTACGTATCCACAAAAGCAAATGTTAACCACATTATTATTCTTGCCTACACTAAAATGAAGTCCGTCGTGAAGCTTTACTAGATTTTTATAGTATTCATTGGGATTAAATCGTGATGTAGTCGTTAGAAATCGTTTTATGTGTGAAGTAGGATTACTATTTCATCTGGTAACCCCATAAAAGACGTACAGACAGATAAACAGAAGAAAATCGGAAACTTTAGCAACGCTAATGGATGACTTTACGATTGTCACGCTTTACATTGACACATCAAGAAGGGATTAAAAGAAACGAAAAAATAGAAATAAAACTCCTCGCGGTAGTTGGGAAGTAGAATTTAAACATAAGGCAAGAAAGGTTGATAAATAAATTTCATACAGAATAATACACCAATCATCAAAAACTATGATTGAAGTTCGGCCATATTTGACCGACTTTCACATGTTTTATCAGCTCTTCAACTATAAAACAGGAAGAACATCAGCCAAGAAGAAATTTGTTACGTACTTCTGGTTAATTAAATAATACTGAACAATATTTCAGTTAATTCATTTTCAACATGATCCCAATAGTGAAGATAATCAAGGAACATTAAGTAGTTTATAGCAACTCATTAGCAATTACCAATACAAAACATTTGATTGATTGGTATGGATCAGCATTTATCAGTAATTGGTTTAGATCTGGTTGCATTGCTAGTCTGTCCTATTTCGCTAGCTAAACAAGACCTTACCTGATAAAACTTGATTTATTCCACATACAGTAGTAAAGGAACACAAAAGCTTGTTTATAATGTTCGAGTAGGTCGAGTAAGAAAATTATGGAATGGGTTGGCTTTGAAAACTCCACTTAATAATGATAAGTTTGATAATAATTACAGCAAAGATAAAAGTCTAATAATTCACTCCGTTCACTTGGGTAAGGTTTCACCATATGTATGACGACAGCTTCGGCGATAAGAAATGAACAATAAAATATCATCAGCATAGGGCTGTAAGGATTGCTAAGTTTTAATTGGTATGATGAATGAATGCTAAATAACTATTAAAAACCTGGAATCACCGGACGGCTGTTGCGTCCTAGTATGGGACTCCCTCACCAATGGGACTCGAAACCAGGACTGGTCTATAGCTAAGGCTTCTGCTGAATCCTTAAAAAGAAATCTTCATGATTGCCTCAATTCTGTAGATACTGAAGGAGATTAATCTAAATATTGCTCCTCCATCACCTACATTCGTGATTAATTTATTTTTTCTCTTAGTTTCCAGAACCATACTTCTCTGTAACCAAGATTCCTTTTCTGCTACTGAGACACAGATCTAAAGCAACAAATAATTCCTCAATTCACCCAAGCGAAATTTGAAAAAACATAGAGTGCTACAGAACAGTTTTCAGGAAATTCCAGAAAGTTAATCACTAAATGAATTTAGAAGGGAGTGGATGCAACCTTTTTTCCGGGCAACCTGGACCAAAAATCAAAATTCACATGTTTTTGTCTTTAATGGTCAAACGTTATACATATACACTGGAAAAGGTATACCGCTGAACAATCGACTCGACTATCAGCAAGCATTCAGTTTATTCGCTAGAATATCTTACTTAAGACTATCGGGAGCATATATGAGCTACACTAACACTCACACATAAAATACATGGAGTGGACTTATTAGCCAGATCCACCTGAATCTCAGAGTTAATGTTCACTCTGGGATTCGACTGATCAAAATCCAGTTAAAATATCAACAACAAAACAATTCAAACCATCAAAGATGAAATTTATGTTTCTATACATCACAAACCACATAATTTAAACAAGACTATGGTATTAGATCAACTAACCTGTCTGGCCTTTTCCCAACGTCTTCTCAAGTCTGTACGGTCCTACATACTGCTCTTCACGTACGTAATTACGATGGGACATCTTCGGACATCAAAACTCTTACGGTAATTGTCTTTATTACTGTTAAAATACAGAAATAGATAAAATTTGAAGGAGTGGAAGAAAAGAATGGAGGTTTTTTTAGTGACTAAATAGTGTACTTTTTACATTTAAATAGTCTTAAAATGTAATGCAAATGGGGAAAATTCTGTCCTTCTGTCAAAACTTTCACGTGAAATAGGTCTGAGAAGATCTGAAACGGTCTGCACTGCGCACATGAAATCTAATGTTCGGAAGAATCTAACGATTCTCGAAATGTGAAATACAGTGAAGTCTAGAAAGACATTGAAATACAAGCTACCAAACTATGGTGTGAACGAACCTATCAGTTTAAAATGTATCAATGTCTAATTTCTGTTAGACGTTAATAGTTTCAAATAACCCTACCATTTTCCATTGGAGCTTAGTCCACATAATATTTGTGAGATAATGTGCAAAGTTCAGAGAGTCCCAGAAAAACTAGCATCAAACCTTTAATAACATGAATGGGCAGTTTTTGAGCACATTTTCTGGAAATTTGTACACTTTTAATAATTGGCTGTTACAAAATGCATGCTAAAAACATAATAAGTTTCATTTATCCGAAAAAACATTTCTTATTTCGTAAAAATTCATTTTCTGTTATTTGTATTCCAATTAATTTATTGGTGAGACTGAGCAGTGAGTCTCTCAAATGCTAAACATTATCGACATATATGGCTTTACTCATTGTTTTTGTGATACAAATATTGGGGTAAGTTAGTATGAATGACTTTAAGCGTGCTAACACCCGGAAATTGCGATTTCTAATGAGTCGTTAACCGTACAGCTATTTCGTTCACACTGCACCCTTCTAGTGGGTAAACGAGAGGGACAATATAGATTGATGGGCATTTTCGTTCAAAGTGATAGCTAGATTTGTTATGTGAACTGATCATTGAAAGAACATTCTCACAAAACTTAAAGCCCAATGCCGAATTGTTTGGATTTGAAGCTTCATACTTAGCATTTAGTCGTGTATTACAGGGATTTTTTAATACAGCATGTGATTTCGTAAACTCTTATCGACATGATCAACGAGATATAGGATTTTTAAGGTGCTGAAAACCATAGAATAAATTTGATACATTATGTCTCCTATTTCTACCATTAAAGACTAGAAGCGACTGAAATAACACATAGACTACATTTTGATAGACTAATAAAGTTAAAGGGGTGACCAAATCGAGCATAACGCGAAAAGTGTCGTTTTTTGCGTGACAATAAACGTTGAAACTACTAATCATAGGATATTACATCAACAATACGTCTTTCACAACCAAATCGATGTTCCCACACTATAGTTTGATATCTTCAATTTTGGATGCTACTTACGCTTAGTGTTACATGAAATATTTTCTTTAATAGTGTTGAATTTTTTATCCAACCATATTTGCAAATTTATAAAATCTATGAAATCCGTAGAACTAAAACCCCGCGACCTGGGAGCTGTGTGTACTTTTGAAAAAGCAGGAGTGTAAAACAACCATGAACATTACGAAAGGGAATAGTAAGGAGTACTAAATCGTGTAATAGTTAAAACACTTATTTCATGAAGTTTAGTTGTTCAGTGAAGCAATTATTCCTTTTAGGCAAAACACAGTCGGTAGGTCTGCCTACCGTACGATGCGGACTTTTATGATCGCCAGAATCTGTCTCCAAATATCTATATTGCACTCGTCTATCCATCGCCTTAGATAATAAGGCTAACTCAAGCTTGGGCGAATATGACAGAAGACGATTTCTGCATATATTGCAACTAAGTATCAGGGAATCTACTTACGCCTGTTACCCCTCGTGGCTGAGCATAAGCTGCCCACTGGCATTATCCATCCAACTGTGTCCTGAACGGACCTTTCCAGTTGCTATTCATCCTTTGGATGTCTGCTCCCAATTCTCAGAGCAGCGTACCTTTTGGTCTTCATATCTTCCGTTTCCCCTCATGATTTCCAGTTAGCGCTTGCCTCTTGATGTAGTTTGATGACTTCTGCAATGTACCTCATATCCACTTCCATCGTCTTTTCCTAATTTCCTCTTTAGTTGGAAGCTGTTTTGTTCTTTCCCACAGTAGGCTGTTGTTGATGATATCTGGCGAACAACGGACACTGAGTATCTTGCGTAGAAAACTTTATAAATACCTGTACGTTTTTGATGATGTTTGTAGTAGTTCTCTAAGTTTCAGCTCCTTACCGTAGAACTGTGTTGAGGTTTGTATTGAAGGTTGTGACTTTGATGTTAGTTGACAGTTGTTTTGAGCTCCATAAGTTCTTCAACTGTAGGAATGGTGTCCTTGCTTTGTTGAACCTTGTCTTTACATTTGCATCAGATCTTCCTTTTTTATCCAGATACGTGAAAGATTCTGCCCCTTTCAGAGCTCCCCCTTTAGGCGTGATTAGGTTGATTCAATCATCTGTTATCAAGGACTCTCCAATCGGTAATTGTTTGTAGGTTTTTAAGCCAAATAAATTCGGGTACTGCCGTGGAATACAGAATACTAAAAACGCAAATAATACCATTATGTCTTTTTTATTACACATTTAAAAATGGGTAGTATTTATGTTATCAAATGATTCCGTTTTCATAAATCTGTATGACTCCATATTTTGGTCAGGTTCTTCTAATGGGCATCAATCTTCTTATAACAGTCACCATAGCTCGTATTCGGCACTCCTTACATCTGTTGATGCGGTAAGGGTTGATTAATGTAATTTACAAGATTTAACAGCTCATCAACACTATTTTGAGAGGTGTTCGAAGTCTATAATGTGAGCTACATTGCCTATTATTGACTTCATGAATAAAGTTCATGATGAATATAAGTTGCTAGTTAATTTCGTATGTTATATTTGGTGGAAACAAAGGCTAAACATAATAATGAATAATGAAATGAAGCTTGTAGGTTTGCTTCATCCCAATTTCCCAACAAACAGTTGTGTTTCGGCCTAGACGTGGAAAAAGACAAAGAATAATTTAGGCCAATACAGACAGGCAAATCTCCAAGATAAAATATGTACATTCATGTAGGATCATAGTTTTCATATGTGAAAAAGTTTTGTAATAAAAGCAACACTTTGACGATGTCTCTAAGGTGCTTTATCGGGGAATGTCATTATTGCTTTATTCTTTTACCCTGCTTTGTACTTTGGGTTTTATCTAGGACATATTGTAACTATGATTTGTTGTTCTCAATTTTCTATGACTAGGTCTTTGTTATTTGACTTTGGGTGAGATTCCACCATAGTATTTTTGTCGACGCATGATGCTGGACTATTGAAAGTCAGATTCTGCTGAACCCAGATTTAGGTTACGTTGTGGGGAGACTGATTGTTGTAGTATTTTGACTAGCTGTTGGAAACTGTTGCTCAAATCCTTGACGATAGATACGTGATCCGTTTTATCGACAACACTTTTTGATTATTAAGTACTTTGTAAAGTTATAGTCTAGTTCGATGTTAGTGCGCTTATCTTTGCTACTATACTAAAAGACCTAATCACAAAGTTGTAGAATTGTCTTTATGTGACCACATATTCTACAAGATCTACAAGATCCCACAGCATTGAAACCACTGATAGAACATAGCTGCCTTTGACAACTGTAGTAACCTGGTGGACTAGGTGTTAAAATAGGCCACATAGGCAAGAAACCATGATTATCGCAAGCACGCCTGCTTGTGAATGGTCACAGACAACTGCAATCACAAAATACGTTTAGATAAACTACCTTAAACCGATAATGAAGAAAACAAGATTTTCTAGAGAAAGGCCACTGTAAATTAAAAATTTTGAATCATGGATATACCCAAGTTGTACGTGGATTGCGTGAATTCTTAGCTAACGTTGATGTCGTACCACGAACTAAATGTCTAACAATTGCGCCTGTATGATATAGATTATTTGGGGACCATACATGACAATTAGAAGCTTGTCAGATCGGTTGGATTCATTTATCAGAGTTTTCGGAGACCCACAGAGCACGTACGCTTTTGAGTGGGCCATTCCATGACCTATAATCGGTCAAACAGCTTTGATGTTTTTTGTCTTGACGGTTTTCGGTGCGTAGTTCAAACTTTAGTGATCCGTTGTTCAACCTAATAGATCATTTAGCTAGGATTCATTGACATACCTCTGAGTAGGAGTTTGCAACTGACCTACCAGTACATTTTATGCTTGAAGAACGTGAGTAAAGAAAGCGACAAGGGATAAAAAGAAGAAAAAAATTGAGCCAATTCAGTAAGAGAACCAAATTCGCCCACAATTAATAATGAAATAAATGGCGACTGTCTGTAACAACACAATCTAGTAACATATACTAGAAGCTGTCTGACACTAAAGTGAATGTTGCTTTTTTGTGTCCCGAAGGTTAACTCCCAATGGTGTGGCCACAAATATTAAAGAAATAGTGAGGGGTTTGAGTAATATTAAAATATCTGTTCCATTTGTTTATGGCCGTACTTTTTCGCACCAGAGCAATTATTTAATTGATTACAAATGGTTTCTCAAGGGAGTTCAAATTAAATTATTTCCATGGGAAGCATTTGCTTTAAATTGAAAGTGGAACTCTATATGAAATTTCTCCCTTAAAAATTTTCTGGAAACTATTTCACTGGTGTTTAACGATGAATTTTATTAAGTTACTTCACATTATTAAGGAATTAATTGAAGTTACTGTTATTATGACCACTGTATGCCAACAAAAGTTCAGCGAAATTCGAACAAGTATCTTAGCCATGCTGCCTAATGTACGAGAAGTGTAGTGGAAGGTTGGGTATAGATCACTAGGTTGGTAATGTGGTTGCAGAATGTTATGGAGGTTATAAGATGTGAAGTGGCTTAGAAAGCAACTTTAAAACACTGGTATACTTTGCTGTTAACCGAGTTTCTACCATAATCTAATCGAATCAGTAAACCGATCATTTGCGAATTGTATTTATAAGATCTAGGGCGAATCGATGTTTATTTAAAACGAGAAACCGTTGAGACAGATCATCGTTATTTATAATAGATGATCATGATAAAATAGGGTTAGAAAAATGAACACTTATTCCAGCATTATGTAACTGTTGCGACATATACACAAAGATGTACGATAGTAAAAACTGTAAGTAATCCATGAGAAAAACCTAAGTAATACGTTTAGCTAAGTCATTGTAGACCCTTGGATATTTCTGTCAAGACCTCTATATTTCTTGTTCTTTGATAAGAAGTATTTGTTATCTTAGTATGTGTAATAATACTAATTTTGAAAACTATGAAATGAACACTATATTCCAGCGACTCATCGATCCGTTAATATTTATTAGAATACACAAATTATTAGACATGTTAACTTTGCCCTTTTTATGATATATATAGAATACGTCTTGTAAGCAAAGCTAAGTTGTGGGTGAGCATGACGTACAGTTCATCGTTCTTGGCACTAAGGTTGACACAAATACTGTTGTCATTTATGTTATCACCATGGATGATAATAATAATCAGTATTAACATTGTAAGTGGTTATAAAAAATTATGGAATCATTTGATGAGAAGTTCGGACTGTTTGATCATTATAGTGAATTTAATTTACTTACTAGAACGTAAAATTTTATGAAATTTTGATATTTCACAAAATGATTTGAACTCAATGAATCATGTGTAGTGATGAAGGATCACTGTGACACATGATTTAATGGCACAGTGCAGCCATCTGGATACCACTATGTCACAAAAAATGTCGGATGGACGATGCTAACCATCGACAATCTTAGGTTCACGAAATTAATTCGGACACTCAGATACCGTTACTTTACAGTTGCATTCAATGATAATTTATATTATTCAGAGAAACCATAATGCTAGTTTACTATATGGTTAAATTGTGTACACTGCAATGTGAACATTTTAAATGTCATTTTCAAGTGAACCAACTCACTAATGCACAATAAAAATCATGTTGCCACGTCAAAGGGGTCTAGTACATCATAAAATTAGAAACGGATAAAAGTAAAAATGCCAAAAACATATAGAAAGTATGGGACGGTTTAACGTTTATGTATATGTTTTAGGAAATGTATATACAACAGATAATTTTATTCCTAACTTGAATAATATTGTATTCTCTGTTGCAATGCATTTAGATATTCAATGAATACACTTTTTGTCAGAGAAGGTCAATCTCTCTCGTTTCCACGCAGTCATTCAATAGGAAGCGATCCCTGAAACACCTGACTGTAAACTTTATTTTAACTGCTTTAATATGGTATTTTAATTGACCATTTATCTCCACAAACTATAGTGTTTAACAGACAAGATTATTTATGGATTCTAACCGGAAAAGTAAATGTTGGCTGAGTTGTAGACTTATATAGGCTTTACATACGAACTATTATTCTCCCGTTACGGTTTTAACCAGTAAGGTCTTAGTTAATTTTATTCACTCCAATGCTCAACAAAGTGTGTTGGTGACGCTGCTAGCACTGAATAAAGTTATCTAACCCACTGGAAAATATGTAAAGGCAAGTATAGTGCTATCGCAGTGAATTCGCAAGTGACTGTTTACAACTACATCAGTCGTTCCTGGTTCTACTGATAATCTGTCAGCATAATATCCCGCCTAAAGTTATTATTATTATTATTATTCACAAGCATCTTATGGATACATAAGTGCTGTGAAGACACCACTTCGGGTTTCTTCAAAAATGCAATAATACACAATTTTCAATAATGTTAGCATTACATTCGCCATGTTTGAGAAAGGAAGGAAAAGGAAAATAAAATAATAA
Organism: Schistosoma mansoni; assembly: GCF_000237925.1. Lineage (NCBI taxonomy): Eukaryota > Metazoa > Platyhelminthes > Trematoda > Strigeidida > Schistosomatidae > Schistosoma > Schistosoma mansoni. The sequence continues at coordinate 21,573,218 of NC_031497.1, forward strand.
TAATGATAAAATAGTAATAATAAATCAGGTTCTGAGTAATTGGCAAGAATTTTGAATTGATTTTGAAAGAGGAAAGGAAGAAACTAAGGAAATAGAAATAAAGGAGACGCGGAATACCTAAATATCTTAACGCAGAACAAGAATAAACAACTATGCATGTATAGCAAGACGAGTAATAAAAATAAAATAAAACAGACTAAATTTATAAGTAAATAACTTATTATTGTGCTAAGATACTACTTCAGAATAAGTGTTTGTGCGTGCAGACATAGTTGGGGATGATGCGATGAAAGTCTCAATTAAGTGCAAAAGATAACCAACATGTACGAGGTGTACATGCATAGTGAAGATAAAACGAGTCTGAGAAGTTGAATTCAGCGCAACACAAGTTATTGTCTTAATCCAAAACTTCGTAATCTTGAGAATAATATTCATTTAAAAGAAAAAAAGGAGAGGGAGAAGAGAAATAGTATGGAATTCCGTGATAAATCTTTGGAGTAATTGGTACGAGGTCAGTTCTGAACGTATACGGTCCTAACTGGAAGAAGATGACTTCAAGTTCCGGCTTATTCTGGATATTTTTCACGGTAAATGTTATTAATTAAGGGTGAACCTAAATTATACTTCCTTAGGGTGACATTAGAAACGATTCATTAAATTTCGTATTGAAACGTGAGCGTAATGTTAATCATCCTCTCATAGTCACTTAGACTTTTCAAATCGACGCAATGTAGTGTAAGATTTTCGCATCAACGATAACTACCAGTTAGATAGTATGTAAACGTAATTTCGTGTAGAATTATAATGGAATAACTGTTAAGTGAACAAATTTTATCGTCGAATATGCGCATCAATACATACATTTGAAATTTCAAATAAACAGCTGGCGATCTAACATCAGCCAATGATCTGAATCTTCGCATATAAGTATGTCACCATATATTGTCTCTTCCAGGGATGAATAATAAACTGTACAATAAATGCGGGTTGAGAACAGCTAGTAAAATATAGAATAAGTGTTCCGGCTTCTGTTCAACAAACCTGTTCTACTTCATACAAGGTAATGGGAATCAAAGTTTACTTTTTAAATATTCGATTCTTTATTACTATGTAATTAATGATCAGCTGTCATAAAAAGTTTGGTTCAGTACACATCTTTTAGACGGAAGGGAATATTTGTAGCCAATGTTTTGTTGTAGTTTATTAGTAGCAAATATATTAGATAGTAATGCTTAGATAATACAAAGTCAGGTATGGTCGAATTGACGGTACTTTCGTTTATTAGTAATTGTAATAATAAAAGTGGGGATGTAAGTTATTTCTTACCCCTCAAACAGCGTCACACAGATTATTCTTAAACATGTCACATCTACTCAGGTACTAGAACATACCGTATAAAAACATTGCAACACACGTTTATAAGATGTTAGACATATAAACACTTTGGTCACTTTTATTAACGAATTGGCAGAAAGATTCCACCGACAGTCGAAAGCTTGATTCCCAGCTGCAAACATGTGACAGTGGATGGAAACCTTCACTCCTGCGACCTGGAATTCGCAATTCAGTGAAGGCTGACGGTGAGCTCACTGAAGCGCAAATTATTTGTGGAACGGCACTCCAACTTGCAAGAGAGTTTGAGGATCTTTCATCTTCTTCAATGAGTGTGAATCTAAGGACCCAAATGGACAGGCTTACGAACGCCATGCGTTCAGTTGAACCTATTACTCTAATTCAGTCTACCGACGTTTTGGTACAGCTCGCCTTATGAATTAGCACACACGTTTTCGTAGGTTGTTATTCATTATGACGACCACTAGAAAATATATACGGCGGAACATTGGAAATTCTTCATCGCTGACCCAAATACTTCACCATCAGTAGAGACGGAATGTCACTTATTTAGAAAGAAACCCTAATTATGCTGACCTGTGGTGATATTAGTTCCCAATCTTTGAAGCTGAACGTATGATAACTGAAAAGATTCACTGAAAGCCAGCGACACAAAAATTTGTGCGAATTACCAGTGTGGGCAGAAAAGTAAATCTTCTGCAGACCGAAAATATCACCTACACTTAGAAACGTTCATGCCATTATAATGGACGCAATCTAGAAGTTATACTCCTCTTGATTACAACTTGTCCTCTTCATGATAATCATATAGGCATCACTCACTCCTTATTATCTTGTCAGGAATTGTCTGGCGGGACACGAGCAAAATCATGTCACCAACATTTGTGCAATATGAGCTTTTTCCATACTGAACAACTTATGGTCACTCTATTTAAAATGAGTCCGTATCTACCTTATGCCAAACTTCTCTTGAGGCTCACCTGTACACACCACCAACCGGTAAGTGTGAGTAGAAATAATTAGTTTATTCCACATCAGAACATTGCGTCTAGAGCATACTGCTCGCGGATGCACTCATGTTTGGCTAACTACCGTCAGTTGTCTATCCAAAATTAAAATAAACATAAGACTTTTTACGCGTTAAAAGACTTTTTCATGTCACTTCATATATATTAGTAGTACTACCAAATTCTATCACAGTTAAAAGAAAAAAAAGGTCAAGAAAATCCATTCTTAACTAAATAGAATGTGTTGAACTTAACAAACCAACTGCAGTAGTGGTTGGAAATCTCCCTCTCTACGGTTATACTTCCGTTCCTTCAGCTAGCCTAAAAATGTGTATGCACTTGGAAATCAAGACGCGGGAACTCTTGATTGGTATGAGGTGGCACGGCCATGCAGAGGTAACCATCATACAAACTCTTAATTCTCATATCAAGCGTATTAATCATCAGCCGCAACCACATACTGTCACAGTAAGACTAGTCAGTATTGATAGTTATGTGACTTACACGTAAGGCGCCTCATAGATAAGATAGTCACATCATGGCAAATCTATCATTCTAGTAAGTGTTCGACATCTGATGCTGACCACATTAGTTTTAATGAACTCACCTAGCTGTAGGCGCTTGACCGTGCATCCACACTAGATTACGAGTGAGTACGCCATGTTTCACCTCTACTACAACCGCTAGTTGGTTTACATTATTCACTCCTGGATATATATCTTCGAGCCTATTCGCTTTCGACTTCTGACTTCACTGAGTTGGCACGTTTCGATTATAAATGTTGTTACTGGTTATGGTGTCAAATTTCGAAACTTGTGGCATCCTTACTCTTCGCACTGTCACACAGTACATTTACACATATCTACCTGACTTTTTCTGTCTGTTTTTCTTCTTTACACAAGCGTAAGGTGTTGTCCGACATTCACCTACATTTTTTCATCGTCTTAGTTTCCAGGACGACCGGAAAAGACGAATAACTGACCGTGAATACAATGAATAGAAATTTTCATTGTATATTTTTCTTAGTGATGTTGTATTACATTGATCTTAATATGAGGAAAGATGACCACATGCTGCTGCATATGCAAAGCTATTGGAAGTGTTCGGCAGCGGCAAACTCGTAGGCTTTAAACTTCTAGCCGATCACGTCTTAGGCACATCACTACCCCATAATGGGAGGGGAGCTGTGGAGGTACATCAATTCCCAAAGCAAATTGTCCTGTAGGCCTTCAACATTGATGCTGGCCTCATTAGTTTTCCCGGACATGCACTGGCTAAAGACACTCGATCACTCATCAACGCCAGATCAAGAGTAGGTACGCAGTGCAATGCATACCTTGCAACTACTAATCAGATTAAATCAAACGCTTCCCAACATATCGTCAACTTTCCAAATATGCGTTCAAAATAATTTATTCCGGAATTATGTTCTGACTATTTGGCATATTTCGACTATATAGGTTTACGCATTGAAGATGCCACTGGTATTGTAGTTTGACAACAGTTTAACCAGCAGCGCCTCCTATAATTGAATCGTGCCTACCCAGTGAAATCAAAAGTCAAAGCGAGGAGGTTGGAAGATATATTTCATAGATTATCAATATATTGAGAAGTGACTGATCTAAACTGGCTAGCGATCGCAGAAGTTGAGCACGACGTTCCCACTCGTGATCTAGTGAGGATGCATGACCGAGCGCCTTCAGCTAGTTGGGTCCATCAAGACTAATGTGGTCAGCATCCAATGTCGAACACTTACAGAGCTATTGATTTAAAGGATTTATTTACCACTACAGGATAAAGCGTTGTCAAACACTGAATATTCGTGCCTACTTCAAGTGCCAGACATGAACCATTTTTAGATTCAATATAAAATGGATAGTCACGGGTGTTGTTAAGTTACTCAATGATCCCCACATCAATTACGTGCTGAATAGCTTTATTGAGGTAGCAAGATTTTTTAGTAAAATATAATCAGGGGTCAAACCTTGTATAACCATTTCTAGGGACGAACTCTTGAAGCCCAGATCGTCTGTACAAGATGAAGTAGTGCACACCTCTTAATCCAAGATCCTTTATTATTGAAGATGTCAAGTGAAGGAATGCAAGGATTTAAACTCTTAAAGAGTATTTCAGAACAGTCAAAATGAAGTTGTTGGACATCGTACGTCGTACCTTAAACTTGGACTTCTTCGTACATTTTTGCGTTCGTTAATGCGATAGTGCGCTACATTCCCGCTGAAGTTTTCACTTATTGTTTTTTGGTAAATCACATTCAATGAGCTTCACATTCAATTATTGAAATTATTACCACCAACATTCCCACAACCTTTTCATGTTAACGCACTTGGAATAGTAAAAATCAATAAACAATAAGATCAACATCTAACAGTTATTCTTCTAAACTAGCTGCTGAACGGTTAAATAACAAACTTTTACGTCGTACTCTTCTGGCATATTCTGTTTTGCAGCAGTAATGTCACATGGATACTTTGTTGTCTCGGTGAGACTATTAGAAGACGAAAAAATGGAAGAAATAAACGTGCCGGTAAGATTTAATGTTACTCATTTTTATGTGTACGTAACTTCAGATCTAAGGTTTTTTACTGTGTGCACACTGGTTTTTAAAATTTCATAATAAGGAGTGCATATATATGTATATATATAGCTTTGAATTCTCATCCACTTGCTACAAAGTTTATCCAACTTTCGATCTAACACGTGTATTCAAAATCTAACTGCTCTCTGCTTGTTAGTAACTGGTATATAAATCAAGGATAAGTAGATATATTATAGGTTTCAAAGTTCGCAAAACTTTGAAAAGTGCTGTACATATGTGTTTTACAAGTTGTGTGCATAAGCTTCTAATGTAGTGATAATAAACACAATGATTTTGAATAGTTACTCAATATTTACTTCAATCGACTCCCGTATCTAGAAATGGCTTTGTTTTAAAACATTTCTAATATTTGACTGTTACGAATAGGATAGTTTGGTATCTCTTCAGTTGTTTTGGAGCGAAAATGCAATTTATTTTTACTTAACTGATTACCAGTTATGACCGGACGCTTAAGTCATAGAAGCGATTTGGTATTTAGGAGACAGACATAATTATTCGCTTCGTCACATTCATTAGGGTTTGAGTATCTACTTCATCGCGAACTTACTACTTTTGTTCCATTAATTGCGATGTTGAATATATGCTTTTGTGGATACATATGTGTGGTGTTTGTATGAACTATTGATTTCTTCGTACTTGATTAGATTGCGTTATTCCTGTGATTCCTAGCTTGTAATATAATTCGAATGCTCCTAATTATCACAATATATCATTTTGCAAATTATAATATCATGGATAAGCTATGGGTAGGTATCTATTACTCTGAAGTCTAAGTTTTCCTCCGCTTTTATTTTATAGGAAGATGCCACTGGAAAGTGGCTTTTTGAAGAAATCTGTTGTCAACAAGGAGTTATGCAGGAACGCGAATATTTCGGCCTTCGTTACCTGGAGCATGAGATGCTTTCGTCTCCAACAAAGGTAAAGAAACTGATTAGATTCATGTAATTTAGAGATAACTCATCGTAATCACTTTTAAACGTGGTGTACAGTAACTGTCATCTTCACTATTTGAACAAATATATAAATCTCCATAATACCCCTGTCGAAACATAAGTTGAATACATTTCTTGAATTTTAGGTTTATTGAAGACCCATGTATTATATATTAGTACCTAAGAAGCTACGTGCAAGAAGATAGTACAATTAAGTCAATTTAGAAACCAGACACATATATACCATCTGTTTTGGTGAACTGTAGTGACACATGTTCACTTCAGTATGCTTACAGTTTTCAGGAGTGAAGTGAAGGACTGAAGTGGTCTAACATGTAAACACTCGCAGAACTTGGCTCTAAGTCATCAATTAGTCGATTAAAAAAAATTAAACACTTGAACAACCGATTGGTTATCTTAGATAAAACTTATTACCGTACTGTTATAATTGTGTTTTGCTATATAAACGACCCAGCTATTCCTATTGCTTAGTATTCTTATACGATGACACTCGACAAGACCCCAAAATCAGAACAATTTGAACAGGAATGAAATTGTATTCAAAATAATAATGGTATGTGAACAGCAATCACTGATTTAAATAACGTTCATATATTTATAGTATATACATAAGAAGCTTCTAGATTTTTCTCCAATAATATGCCCGGGCTGATCGGTTTAGAATTAGCCAATCAGCGCGCAGCAACACCATCATGCATGAAACATGCTTTAATCCAATCTATGTCTCGCTAACACGTACTAACTATTCAAACACAATATCACAATGGGGAGTTACTTATTAAATAAGAAGTTTAATAAACCGTTTTACTAATTAGCCGGTAAATTTGAGTGAGCATTGAGTAATAGTGAATCTTAGTATTCTAGTCTCCTTGTTGTGATATTAATGCTTTACGACTAATCGTTAATTAACTTCATACGTTGCTTTTATGTACGTTAAACTGTTTTGATACATTTTAAAAATCCCAATTTATTTACAGCGTTGGATCAACCTTACGAGAAACTTGTCATCACAACTCAAGCGTAAGTCAAATGTCGTCTTGGTAATGTAGTAAATCTCTAATCAACAATAGGAAGTTTGTAACTTAACATTCTGGTAGCTTGATTTAGTAATCCTTAATATCTATTTTGTATGTTACGTTAAAAAGAAGTGATAATATTAATGAATGTTGTAATTGGTTTATTTAAAGTCAGTGATACTCTGCTCTTTGTTTGCCGAACTTGGTTCGACTCTCTGAAACTTGTTTGGGTATGATTATCAAACTTCATCGTTTCAAGCAGTCCCTACTAATCTTAGAGATAACCGTAAATGATGAGAGTTTTCCATTGTAAACTCCTTACTAAGCTTTAAATAACTCAAACTATATTAAAATAATACTGTATTTTGGTCAACGTAATTCTAGGTAACTTGATTTACTTTCAGTCTGCAGCATGTAAAATCAGGATGATCTAAAGGGTTGTTTTAAACTGAAGTATTTTTTAAGCTTGTTTATTTCATTTTCATTTTTACCTACTCTGGTCTTTTTTTCAGACACTTATCCTCGTCAAGTAAGCTTTCGTGTTAAGCATTACCCCGCTGACCCCATTGTTGATTTGAGATTACCTAAATCCCAGTGAGTTTACATATATATATTTTTGTCGAATGTGTTGTCTTTTTTCAACAAATAGTCTTTTATTTTTCAAATTAAAACCTATATTACAGAACTTATTAATTTATAAAATTATCAAGCCACTATAAGAAATTCAGGACCTTCGTTAAAATAGATTTTTTAACCGAATGCCCTTTTGAAACTCCTTTTTAGGCAGGTTGGTGTTCTTTATAGACTGCTAGTTTGCTCATCAAGTTCGTAGGTTGTCTTACTGGTACTAAGCTTCTTGCTACTGGTAATTTGACTGAGTCGCGACAGTTTCCCACTTAAAACCGTCAATTACATCTTAGTAGTGCGTTTTGATCACCAGGTTATACTTCATTTTTCTGAATTTTGTGGAGTGCTATTACCATTGATTGATTCAGAGGTCATGGCAAACTTTCGTCGCAATTGCTTTCTTTGGATGGTGTTAATCAAAATTGTCCTCTTTCCCCATCTTTACTTAACTTTGTCACAAACATGGTTTTAGAGGCAACACTTGCATCGTCTGACTCTTCAAGGGTTGATTTTATACCACGAGATTCACTTGTTGAATTAGAATACTCAGATGATCTAGTTCTGTCTGGTGAAAACTTGGGCAAAATACAGTCTTCTGACCATTTTGGGCGGCAATGCTAGGATTTTTGGAGTACGGTTCTCTCCCTGTAAATGCAAAATGAGGATCGATTTACATCAGCGCCTGGATTGCTGATAGAAAGGGAAGTAGTTGAACACATTAGCCGCTTTACAAATTTTGAGAATCTCATAATTCTTGATGGTCTAGTCTTTGACGAGATTGCGGGACGGGTTCAGAAGTTTCGATTAGCTTTCAATAACTTGCGTAACTCTTAGTGTAGGCGAGATATCCATCTGCTAACCAAAGGATTGGTTTGCTGAGCAGCAGTTTGCTCGTCCTACTTTATGATACGAGACATGGCCATCAAGAATAGAGGATATTTGTAGGTTAATGGCATTCGATCATAGGTGTCTACGAAGCATTGATCGTGTATTTTGGGACTACGGAGTAAACAATGTCTAAGTTAGGCATAGAGTGCGAGGTAAAGCCCCCAAATGCCCTGGTACAGCCGACAGTGGGGAGAGTCCGCTCTCCCTCTCAAAATGCTCTCACATGGCCACGCGTATACAGCCACTGACAGGGAAGTCCTACTCACTGCCTTCTCGTGGCGGGGGTGTTGTTTACAAAATTGAGAAGACGAAAAGCGAATGTCCGGCGCTTTAACCGGGTTGGTGGACACGGAAAGTCTACATAGGGGAGTTGGAAAACCCTGATTCCAAACCAGTGGTGCACATGGGCTCCAGTGTCCTGAGGGAACAAATGGCGTATGAATCAATCGTAGGTCACCGGCTACCATGGGACTGCATCTCCTCACTATGCTCCACTGCTTTGTAGGTTAGACCTTTAGGTCAAAGGCTCAGGGTGTGGCCACTTGAGAAAACCACCTGCTTTAGTTTGGGCACCTGGGCAGTATCACAGCCCATTCACAAATCAAATGAAATCACAATTTTTAGTGGAAATACTATTCTACCTTCAATTAAAATTCGGTCAATTCACACTCATTTGATGACCTTTTTATTTTTTATATACTACATCACTTATCTAATTTCTTCTATTCTCACTTTTGTGTATTCCTACAGCAGCTTGCCTATGATAGAAACCCTGTCTTACCTAAACGATCTCGAGTCACTGACTGATCGAAAGTTGAATGCTATCATCAAATACGAATACTGAAACAGTCTTTCTGAAACCATGTATTCCATTCAAACTGGTTTCCTTCAACGTTCGTACACTAAAGCAGATCAGACAAGAAATAGGATTGGCTATGTCTTTAGAAAGTCTTAGTATCGACTTCTGTTATCTATCCGAAACCCATATTCAAGACTCTAGTGAAATACTACGAATTCGACCTCCATCTGTCATTTCGAAAAGCTTGTTTCACGTGCGTTTATCCGGGGACTATGTGGCATCTTCGTCTGGTTTTGCTGACGTTGTTGTCACACTAAGCACTAGAGCTGAAGCAGCACTAATCGGTTGGATCCCCGTTAACAATCGGTTATTTGCTGTTAGGTTGAAAGGTCCATCAAGGTGGGAACAAATCCGTGTGAAAAAGATGTCTTTTCGTCTTCTCTGCCTATGCTCCGACAGATTGCAGCCCGGATGCGACTAAGAATGAGTTTTACCATCAGTTAACAGTTCTTCTGCAGAAAGTGCGTTCGACAGATATTGTATTTACTAGCCGGAGACTTAAATGTTCAGATCGGGCGTCTAGGCACAGAAGAGTAGTTTAGGTGGCCAATGAGGATCTGTTAGTCGCAGGTCAGATAACGGTGACCGTCTATTGTGTACGAGACTCCTGCTCCTTTCGAAGTACTTTTGATCATTCCCTTGTTTGTACTTACCTTAAGTTTCAGTGGTCAACAAATTTATCGTCCTAAACGGATCGATGTCAGCAAACTGGTTGCAGCTTCTATTGCAACCAGATATTAAACAGAACTAGGTTCAAGGACAGCTATCAGCCCAGCTACAATCGCTCGCAGCTTTGCGAAAAGTCCCACTTATAAGCATCGGGTTTCTAAAGGTTCCTTACATTTCGTTGGAGCGCGTTGGTCTACTCCGGATGACCGCAAATTTCACCATAAGCGATGATTATTACATAATAAAATTGTGCAAAGCTTGAGTAAGAACTGAGAAGCTTGGTATTCGGAGCGTGCCAATGAGTTGGAAGCAGTAGTTGCATCTGTTAACTGCCGGAACCTCTTTCAACTCATCCGAGCCATTGGCAGCAAGAAGTCTGGTGTGAGAGAAACAATCTGTGAAGATGAAGGGATGCCAATCACTAACACTTATCGACATCTTGGACGATGGGCAGAGTTTTTCGAAGAGCAGTTCAACTGGTCTGCTGTCCCGGTAACATCGATAAGAATGTTCTGCCCTTCATGGCCTCTGACGATCGATCCACTAAATGAGGCGGAAGTCCACAAGGAACTCCAACTCTTGAAGCACCACAAATCACCGAGCCCAGATGACTTGCCTCCGGTCCTTTTTAAAGATGGTGGCGACTTTCTGGTTAAGGAACTGACTGAGTTGTTTACAAAGGTTTGGAAGTTGGACAGTGTTCCAACATCGTGGAATGAGTTGATAATTGTCCCTATCTTTAAAAAGTGGGTTCACGTCGTCTCCGTAACAACCATCAAGGGATAAGTTTACTTCCGATTGCGTCCAAACTATTGGCTTCCGTCATATCCCCCTCCAATCAAATAACATAATATAGTGTGTGGCGAATTAGCATATATATAATACATTTTTAGTTGTCTTCATTAGTCTAGAACTGTTAATTTTCCCTGATACCTAATCTAGAGCTGATAGTTTCCATAAGAGGATCACTCCTTGTAGTTGTTGACCTTAGAACATTCCACTAATTCCTTCAGAATCATGTTGCCCATGCATACTATTGGTTTGAGATTAAAATTTTCGACTTATATATGCTCAAATCCATTTCAATCGTCTGTTGTCTAATTTATATTTTACTTTTATGAAGTAACCCCAACCGCATAAATGTAGTATTATTAAGTTTCAAACTGTAAATATCTGAGATACAGAACACAAGGATTCTATGTTCGATCGTACAAGGACATTTAGTATCGGAAAATACCTCAAATTAAAATTCATTTGTGTTTTGTTGATGTTGATGTCGAAAATACATGCCCAACGATAAATGATAGTTTCATTTTATCTTATTGGTCCATTATTTTAAATATTATCTATAACTAATATATTTTTGTGATATCCCAATAAGTAGAAAATTGTATTTCTGACTTTTCGTGACCTAATGTAATTCACTTCTTTCGAGTAAATAAGTGACTTGCATTAAGCCACGAAACTACAGAAATATAATTTTCTACTCATTGCGATATCACAAAAAATATATTTACTATGAACTTTCTACACAATGCTCAATTTATTTGAAACTATCAAGTCTAACCTTGGAATTAATACCTGCGAATTATTATCTATGATTCGCTTTATAGAAGTTGGTTATCCTTAATGATTATTTTTGTTTTAAGTCTTAATTATTTTTTCTTGACTCAATGTAATCTATCTGTTTGTTTATGAATGATTCTTTCATTTAGCAAGAAGTTGAACCCAAGGTTTATCGAGGTAAAGCATCTACTGTAATCGGTAATTAAAAATGTCTTAATCTGAAGTGAATATCGTTTATAGTTAGATAGACTTCTGAAGGAAAGTTTAGCATTATTTAGTCAAGAGTGATGTTTGACTAGGAGACAGAACGTTGCATAAACGATTTATCTGTAGTATATTTTACTTAATGAATGACTCATGTAAATAACATTTATGGTTTTGGAATTCATTGTTATGCACTTGATTGAACTGTATATTGCGTTTGTGAATTGTTAGGAATCTAGTGTATCTCCATATTTCTGTCATGTTTAGTGAGGTAAAATACTGACTGTTGTCTCCGTAAGGTTGGAAGAAATTGAAGGTTTTGAATCTAATTATCAACATTCCGAATTCTTTTCACTAATTTTTTATTCTATACTAAGATATGGAAATCTATTTATCTTCGTTATAACTGGGACTTTAATCATGTTTTAGGTAATAAGTTGATTCGCATAATGTAAAGATGTATGGTTATTTCTCACGTTATTTCTCTGTTAAATAATTCTATCAGCCATTTAGACTCATTCTCTACACAAATCTTTCCTCTCATTCAGTTCACTCAGTCAGTCATCTACAACATAGAACCAGGCACATATATACCTTGGTTCAAGTTACCACACCTCATTAGCACAACAAGATGAACACCGAATTCATAGTAGTTACTTTAATGGTAGTAATATATTTAAAAAAAGATTGATGTTCGGTAGTTGATTGTTTTGTTGATTATTGAGCTTAAAGTAGTGTTATTTGTTAGAGATTTTTCTTGAATAAAGTGTAACCTTTCGTCTCTATCCTACTCTTTCAGCTACCTCCTCTATCATCAGTTGCGTCGTGATTTGATAAGTGGGAGATTAGTTGTACAAACTGATGTCTTAGTTCGACTTGCTGCACTTGTAGTTCAAGGTAAGTAGGCATTTCCTCTATATTGCCCCAGTAACAAGCATTTCTTTGATGTAACTGTAATTATTAATTTACTTTTGGTTTTATAGTTGCTTAACTGTAAATGTAATTTTAATTGTATTATATAATTTGTTATCAGTGGAACTTGGAGACATTTCAGCGCAGGAACCACTTGAGACGTCCGCAAAAAATGACAAGCATCAATATTTACGTGAATTTCGCGTGCTGCACAATCAGACTGAACGCCTTGAATCGCTTATCATAAAAGAACATGAAAAACTGGAGTAAGTAACCATCACGTTTTTGAAAACTTCAATTCTGACTAGTTGAATACTGTCTGATCGTTCTCACTCGCTTGTTTATAGTACTTCATCGAGGGTGGTGGTTAAAGCGTTGAACTTTCAACCACTAGATAGCAGCCTCGAGTCCCTTTATATCTACTTCGGTTTGGGCAATGGGGTAGCATCATTAACCCTCACACTTAGGGTATAGTTCATACCCAAAGCATTTGGTGTATAAGTTAAGTCCTTTTATATTTATTTTTTTCAGTTTGTCCATGTCATGCATAAAAATAATCTGTTATTCCAACATTTTTGCAATTTCATTCTACGTTTTTATACTTTCAAGTTGTCACATCTGACACCTCTGTCTTCCCACCAGCCAGCTAATCTCTTAATGTGATAATTAATTGTTCTATTCTTAAAGACATTATAATTCTACTCATACACAATAGCTATATATCTATATCATCTTGTTAATTTGGATTGGTTTTCTTTTCGTGGCTAACTGTAGTGGGTGAAAAAATGCAAGTGAAGACTATCAGTTGCTCACTGTATTTGATATTTCAAAAAGATATTCACAATTATTTATCGAGACGAACGGTATTTTAATGCATGTTTTTGATGGCCTAATAATTTACTATCTAGCTTCCATAATTCATTGGTTTTATACATACATTGACAGTAAATTTTTGTTTTGTTTTTTCTTGAAGGAATTGTTTACCTTCCGAAGCTGCTAGTGAATTAATACACCTTGCCAGCAGTCTGGAGACTTATGGTATTGACCCGATCCGTGTTAAGGTATGAGTGATTCTGGATGTTCTTTCTTAAAACTAGTTTTTTTCAAAATATGTTCTCAACGTCATTTTTATCATTATAGTAGTCAGTATATATGCATATTTACCGTAGTAATAATAGGTCAGTGGTAGTGCTGTGGCCAAATTAAACCCATGAAGTCATCGACAGTTGCACTCGGCCATGTTAATTAGTGAAGACTGTCTGGTTAGGGCACACGGGGTTGTCATAACCAATAGTTAGAGTTTTTTGGGTGACATGACTCAGAATAGTTTCCAATGATGCAGGTGCATTCACACTCTTCCTTCCCTTGGAATCTGAGTCCTGAAATCTCCTTGCGTCTTTTTCTTTTTTTCGAAACCTAGTCCTTTCGACTACAACTGACACTGTTACTACTTGTAATACCTTGGGATTTATCCTGATAATTCTATCTCTCTGTGCCAATGTGGTGTGGCAACGCGTATCGATGCGCATATGCCTGAAGTTCTACGTTACATGTGAATGGCTGACTGAATGGTAGTACGCATAATTGTCATGTACGCTTACGAAATAAGTGTTTTTCTCAAGCTTACAAAAAGTATATTTATACAATTTTACAGTACTAAGTTGTATATTCTCTGTTCTGATAAATTCCTTGATAACGACCTCAGAATGTTTTCTGTCAGATCAAAATACTGGGAGGTTTTCTTTGTTTAGGCTAGAGTCAGAGAGCTCACTTTTGAAGATGTTTTTGTATTATGATGGAACAACTGACTGTTACTATTACTAGAATTGCTTATGTAGTCAAACTAGTAGTAATTCAGTTTCGTAATACAGTTTCGTGCTTATTTGAATGAACATGCAGCATCACACTACTTACGTTCATCTTTTCTGTAGAAACGTTCAGGAGAAACGTACTCCAAATTACTAGTCTACCAGTTAATGTCCGTTTATCGATTTAGAGATACGATGTCTGTTAGATTAGAATAATTTTAACTAGCCTGAGCTCATTAATTTTGACTTTTTTTCTCGTCAAGGACTCACATAATTTGTATATGCCCTATAATGTATTGGTTTTTGCGTTTTTCCAGGTGCTTTGTTATATGTAGCATAAACATAATTAATGTTCAATATCTTTAATTGGGAAAGTCACGACTTTTAGTATTCACAAAAATATTAGGCTTTTAACATCTGGCATAATCTAGAGTGATAGGTTCATGCTGTTTAACATGAAGTTTCTATTTGTCTACATGATTTTATTATATCCATTGACGTGTGCAAATTCGCCACACACTATATTATGTTATTTGATTGGAGGGGGATATGACGGAAGCCAATAGTTTGGACGCAATCGGAAGTAAACTTATCCCTTGATGGTTGTTACGGAGACGACGTGAACCCACTTTTTAAAGATAGGGACAATTATCAACTCATTCCACGATGTTGGAACACTGTCCAACTTCCAAACCTTTGTAAACAACTCAGTCAGTTCCTTAACCAGAAAGTCGCCACCATCTTTAAAAAGGACCGGAGGCAAGTCATCTGGGCTCGGTGATTTGTGGTGCTTCAAGAGTTGGAGTTCCTTGTGGACTTCCGCCTCATTTAGTGGATCGATCGTCAGAGGCCATGAAGGGCAGAACATTCTTATCGATGTTACCGGGACAGCAGACCAGTTGAACTGCTCTTCGAAAAACTCTGCCCATCGTCCAAGATGTCGATAAGTGTTAGTGATTGGCATTCCTTCATCTTCACAGATTGTTTCTCTCACACCAGACTTCTTGCTGCCAATGGCTCGGATGAGTTGAAAGAGGTTCCGGCAGTTAACAGATGCAACTGCTGCTTCCAACTCATTGGCACGCTCCGAATACCAAGCTTCTCAGTTCTTACTCAAGCTTTGCACAATTTTATTATGTAATAATCATCGCTTATGGTGAAATTTGCGGTCATCCGGAGTAGACCAACGCGCTCCAACGAAATGTAAGGAACCTTTAGAAACCCGATGCTTATAAGTGGGACTTTTCGCAAAGCTGCGAGCGATTGTAGCTGGGCTGATAGCTGTCCTTGAACCTAGTTCTGTTTAATATCTGGTTGCAATAGAAGCTGCAACCAGTTTGCTGACATCGATCCGTTTAGGACGATAAATTTGTTGACCACTGAAACTTAAGGTAAGTACAAACAAGGGAATGATCAAAAGTACTTCGAAAGGAGCAGGAGTCTCGTACACAATAGACGGTCACCGTTATCTGACCTGCGACTAACAGATCCTCATTGGCCACCTAAACTACTCTTCTGTGCCTAGACGCCCGATCTGAACATTTAAGTCTCCGGCTAGTAAATACAATATCTGTCGAACGCACTTTCTGCAGAAGAACTGTTAACTGATGGTAAAACTCATTCTTAGTCGCATCCGGGCTGCAATCTGTCGGAGCATAGGCAGAGATGACGAAAAGACATCTTTTTCACACGGATTTGTTCCCACCTTGATGGACCTTTCAACCTAACAGCAAATAACCGATTGTTAACGGGGATCCAACCGATTAGTGCTGCTTCAGCTGTGGTGCTTAATGTGACTAAATATAGGTGGCCGTACGAGAGTATTTCAGCAGGGAGATTAGACACTCCGCAACCTTGATTTTACTAGGGCATTCGATCTTATTGATCAGTCCAACAAAAGATTCAAACATTTTTACTCATCACTATTTCTATTCACACAGATTGATCTTTTTTTCTTGTTCTTTTTTGAAATCTTTGATCAAATGTTCAGTTTTCTTGTTCACTATTCAACGGAGTTATCCACTAATTCATGTTCACTTAACTGCTAACATTTCGTACATGATATCATAATTAATGGATGATAATAGATTGGGATTAGTATGATGGAATTCTCGCTAAAGAAAGTTTGTACTTTTGTGACTGGTAGCTAAAAGTAATTTGACGGCACTGTCATCTGTCATTCTGTATAAACAGTATTTTCATCAAGTGAAGTAGGCGAATATATATATATATACAACGTTAGAAAATAAGTGGTGTTTTCGTTGTTTGTTAGTAACTTTTATTATAGTCGTATATGGACATACACTTGTATTTTGTAGGGCTCCCTGTCGAAATTTCTATATTCCGTTCATACTTGCTATCAGTTTGGTTTAGTAAACTTTCATAGAATTATCACTGTTTTACTGTCTACTTTTTATGAAATCAATCATCTGATTTCAGTTTTACTTTTAATCCATAAATATCATCTAAAATTAAGTGTTACCTTGACAAAACCTGTATCCCTTACCCTTAACATGTATGCACTATGCTAACATACGGGGATATCATTATTATTATGCAAAGTTCTCTAGTTTTTATTTAGTAAAACTTAAATATAATAATTGATAAATATAATATAATATTATCTAAAAGCCGATTACCTGTTGATATACTCAACTGGAAGCTATACTTCTGATATAAGAAGAAATGGTAGTGCTGCTCGGTTGCCTAAACTAAACTACACATGATGAGATCCAAATGAATAAAAGCTAAATGATTTTATTACTAAACTATCTAAGATGACTGCTGGTTACAGAAAATTTCTAAAATATGCATTTCTTTACAAAGATTATTTTTATACGTTTTTCTCAATTCATGTGGTAGATCATAAAAGGTATTTCTGGGTTCATGTAGTTCTTCAGATAGTTCATACGGAGTAAATTGTACTCAGTATTAAAATGAATCAGTTACATTTAAATTTCAAAACGCCTTATCATTTTTATTTTATGTGTCTTTTATCTTTGGTCTAACTTATACAATAACATGTAGCCATTAATAAGTTAGCAGTTATCATGTCCTTCGATGTACCGTAACAGTTTACACATTCTTTTTACGGTAAAATAAAGCTGTTTCTGGAGCAAATTACACCAACATATTGGCGGTCGTCATTCGTTTTGATACCTAAAGTCAGTGAGCAGCTAAGTTGAGAGGTTCCTGAAATATGGAATTCTGTTAAACTCATCTTTCAATTTACCATTTCAAACAATACAGCTGAATATATTTTTGTTAAATTAAAGTTTGTTCTCATTATCTAGAAAGCTAAACTTAATTTTTATAGCTTCTTCATAGATCTATATGTTAGCCCTTAGCTAATTACTTAAACCAGTAATATAGTAACAGCATAGTTTGATTCCTTATCAGCTGCCACTATTTTCTTTGTTAGTTAACATTAATGAATAACTTTAGTTGGAAAACTTTTGAAAGACGGATCACTAAACCACTGCCTTATCCGAGTATAGGATAGATGAGCCTCTTAATAGGAAGAAATAGCTGTCTACTTGATATCAGTATCATCTACCGAACAAAATAATCTCCATCAAGTCAGCTCATCTAAACAGCTGACATTTTATTACTTTGTCGAACTAATCAAATCAAAATAAGTGTTCTTACAAGGTTTGTGAATGTTTTTACCATATGGTTATCCAATTCGATAATTCGCATGAAACATCTGGGTTACTATAATAGTACTAGTGTTCGCGCAAAAGCGAAATGATCGACCTTATATATGATCGAAACTCACTAGTTAGTTTTTGACAATCTAAGCAGCAATAAAGAGTAAATGTAAAAAGTTGTTTAACGTGTAACTAATCAAATTTATCATTCATATATGAATAATTTCATTATATTGTTGTATTCAATAATCTTTGATTGATAGACTTTTGAACAATCCATCTCTTTCTATTCTCATTTCTTTATAAATTCTTTCCAATTATCCATAAAAAATATTTTTACCATATTACGAATCGTTTTACAAATGTTTTAACTTTCTTAATTAATTAGATTATATACAAAGTGATGAAATGACAATGTTGTTCATGATAGCTTTTTACCATTAATTGACAATTTCCTTCTATTTGTTTAGGATTTCTAGACTTAAATAAAATAATCCTAATTTTCAGAAGGGGTTTTGTGGATATTATGGTAATTTCAATAGTTAAGATCATGAGTCAATTGAAGCTAGACGACCATGGAAAACCTGGAAGCACTGGACGGCCGCTTCGTTCTATTGTGGAACTCCTCAGCAGTGCGCATCCACGATCCCGCTTCGCGAGATTCGAACTCAGGACCTATCAGTCTCGCGTACGAGCGCCGGCTCAGTGGTCTAGAGGTTAAGTGCTTGCGCGTGGGACTGATAGGTCCTGGGTTCGAATCTCGCGAAGCGGGGTCGTGGTTGCGCACTCCTGAGGAGTCCCATAATAGGACGAAATGGCCGTCCAGTGCTTGCAGGTTTTCCATGGTGGTCTAGTTTCAATTGACTGATGATCGCAACTATTGTAATCCTAATTTTGTTTAGTTTTTCAAAATATAATTAGTTTCATAGTTTTAAGCTGATTTTGTTCTTTAATTGAACTATAATCAAGTTTTTATTTGTCTGTTTAATTTTTTCATCGATCATTTGTATAATCTTTTGTGTTTTACTAGCCAAACTTATGAAGATGTTATAGTCTAGTAATGGTTTAATTCATTGTTTATATCATAAAGAACAAAATTATACAAGTCACATTAGGTATTTCTTTCATTTCATATTTCCTCGAAATTTCGATCACATATTAATGGATAATTTGTCCATCAAATAATCATAGTGAGATTGTAAGCACTTGAAATAAAAAAAATTAAAGTTAAATCAATATTATCCTCTCCAAACTACTCCCCGTATTCGGCAATGCACTTGTCTTATCTTCATCTTCACTGTTCAAAACTCCCGTCAACGGACTCAAAAGTCATTTTCTTCAGCTGTTTCAACGTATCACCTTTTGCTAAATTCATATGAACAATTTTTCGAAATTTAGTAAACCATTACTCATCTGGATAGTAGATCGGCAAACGGCAAGAATAAGAACCCGAAGGTTTTTGTTGTTTTAATTAAAGCAGAAGGTCGATAATGATCCTGGTCTTGTATATTCCCTATGGTATTCATGACCTTAATTGAAGGGCCTTATGAACTTGAAGGGAGGTGTTTTCTTCATTTGGGTTGAACTTTTCTCAAGCTTCATAAAAACGTATTAGCAGCTTACTTCGTACATGCACACTAGACATACTAGGTAGGGAGAATAATATCACATTCTAGCTTTGTTTAACACAATTGTACGTAATGTATCAGTATTTAATATGTCTACTTATAATAATAGCTTCGATGTGTAAGTGACTGGTACTGTAATCTTGAAAAATTATTAACTCTATTGAAACTAATCCACCATGTATCTGAAATTTAAGATCTTAGTACAGACACGTTGCCAGTAATACTTACAGTTTAAATTTAAAGTGCTGGTTATTGTTTTCATCGTGATCATATTGTGTAATGTCAGTAGTTTTCATCAATTAGCTTATGCCTATTGATTTACTTTTTTTTAAAAGATTCCTCAAAATACTTTAGCTACTTGAGATGTTTCATTGACAGTGCGTTAAGTATTAGAGTTTGACAAGTCCCCGTATAAATTTCAACAATTTATTCTTCATGAATTATGTACTGCTATTATTTTCTAAGAATATAATATATTTGTAAAATTGTACTGTTTGTTTTCAGTTTAAGATTTATAGTTGGATGCTAAGTACGGTAACATACGAGTTCAGTTTCGGTCAATAAAATAGTGAAAGTAACCTGTTTTTTTGGATTCTCTTTATTTTCTTTTTTTGCTGCTTCAGACGAAAGCTTATGGCTCACGACACATACACTTGGGTCTCACTCATCAAGGTGTAGCTGAATTTATAGGCAACCGACGCCAAAAGTTATATCCATGGTAGATTATCTCTAGTTTTGTCATTATTTTTTAAAATGGTTTTACTGATTTCTAGGATGTATAATTTTGCATAAACGTCCAATTTATTGTTTTTATTGTAAATTGTGAATAGATTGATTTTTATGTATGAACAAAAAACGAAAACAAACAGATAATCTGACTAATATGTTTGCTATAACACTCGCTTTTGCACGTCTATACGAACTGGACGTTAAATTGTCTTAGACGAATATCTACACTAGATTCTTTCCCAGTGCCTATTTTACAGGACATCGAAACAACTCAGATCAAGAACGTGCGATTAGCCAGACTAGGACGTAAATAAATCTTCACACCAAAAACCGACAACAAGTCGACACAATCCAACACAATCAGTAATAATTATAAGGATAAGAGAATATATGATAACTCATCTAACCCCTTTCAGACTATCTACAAGTCTGACTAGCAAACAACCAATCATTCTCGCTCACACATAAATATTACATGTTGAAATGAATGTTCTGTACATAAAAACAATAGCAATAAACGAGAACAGAGATGGATGGTGTCTAGCAGTGGAATCCAGGACGCATGTTTCGTCCTCTTTAGGACTCGTCAGCTGGACGTGCCTGCATTCGAGGGTTGATATTCACGCCAGGACTCAAACTTGGTGTCGTTGGCTCCGAACGCCATCTCTGTCCACTTAGCTACTGAGTCTAGATAGCCGCTAGCTTATGCAATGGTGTGAAGTTTAATTCATTTTTGTATTAGTTGTTCATATCTTCTTATTGACGTTTAAGACTAAAATCGATCAGTCTCTCATTGGAATATGTGCATCTTGTGCGGTCAGTCAGTCAGTCAGCTACAACGTAGGACCAGGCACATTTATGCATCGGTCCAAGTTGCCATACCTCGTTAGCACAACAAGATGAACACCGGATTCATAGAAGTAATTAATTTAGTGGTGGTAGTATATAAAAGATATGTTGTATGTAAGGATATAGTATAGGAAGGAAAAAAGTTATGAAGCGATTTTAATCTCAAGGTTTAAGGAAGATAAAGAGTGTATACACCTACGCCATTGTGATCGATTCTGAGCCATGTCACGTAGACTCTCCAACCATTTATTACGATAGTCACGCGGACCCCAACCAGGTAGTCTGCATCTACCAACATGGCTCAGACTAGAAGTTAGTGACTTCAAGCACTGATGCCATGTTTTGGTTTGGCCACCCCTAACTCTCTTCCAACCATCCCCTACACTAGTCAGCATAGCGCGTCGTGGTAATCGGTGTTCAGGCATATGTAACACGTGGCTCAACCATCTCAGTCGATGAAGATTCATGACCTCATCAACTGTTTTACCATCGTTCCCTAATACTCTGTGTCTAAGCTCACTATTATTTACTTACCCGGTTATCCCAGCAGATGTGAGCAATTTTTCTAAGACATCTGTGGTCAAATACTAGTAACCTACGAGTATCTTCTACTCTTAATGGCCATGTTTCGCAGCCGTAAAGTAGAACAGAGCGAACTGCTGCGCAGTTCGGACTGACTCGATAGTGCCTTAAGTCACAAGCTATATAGGCAGAGATGGAAGGTAGCTAGCACTGGAATCCGAGATGCTCGTTTTATCATGCTCATCAATGGAAAGATTTAAACAACTAATACAAAAAAGAATTAAACTTCACCTCGTTGCACAAGCCAGTGGCTATCAGGACCCAGTAGCTAAGTGGATAACGCGATGGCGTTTGAAACGGACGGTACTGGGTTCGCGTCTCTAAGTGAACATCAACTCTGAGATTCAGATAAACGCGGATGACGAGTCCTAAACAAGACGAAATGCGCATCCTAGATTCCACAGCTAGCTATCATCCATCTCTGTATATAATGCTTGTGATTCAAGACATTATCGAAGCAACTGGCACAGGATGCACATATGCTAATAAGAGACTAATCAATAGAAGTTCTTTACTTCAGTGTGGAGGTTTAAACAGCCAACCCAAAATATTAATTTGACGAAAAGTTATCCAGTTTTATTATTTTTTCCTGTTACATGAAATCACTAGTAATTATTTGTTTTGTAAAATGGAAATTCTATGATTATGTTGAAGTAAAAATAGTTTTACTTTTCATGTTCACCGGTGATTCTTAAGTGTTTTCTATTTTGCAAACATTCTATTACACTTGTGTACTTTTTACAATTCGACTCCTGATTCAATTTATTTTTAATCTAATCATTTGTGATCTTCACATCTATTCAAATTAATTTACTCTATGACAATTAATTACCTTTTTCAGTTAATTCACCCTTAATGCCTTTGGAGTCTTGCTCATGTATTTTAAAATCACCAGATGAATAGTTTAGAATTTAGACGCATGATAATAGTTATGAGTGGCAAATCAGTTAGTTACATTGTGAATCCTCATCTACTGAGCTGGTTGGCACTTGTAATACGTATGTTTAATCAAATCCTACCACGGTGCGTGATTTTAAATATAGTAAGGGGAGTAGGGTGATAGAAAGCTAGGGCTGCACTAATCGGAGCTTTCAGTCAGTCCATGAAATTACTTACCATTGGTTTCAACAGTACTGGTAGATGCAGATGACTTGGTTGTAGTCACCGCAATAACCGTGATTAATGGTTTGAGACTGTTGGGTGACATGATTCAGAATCGGTCGTAGTGTTCCAGATGGATTGACTTTAAATTGTCGTAAGTTTTGAGCTTGATACTTTCGTCTCACTGTGGTGATGTAGTGTAGTAACTTGGTCTTATGCATGCTTTTATCAGTTTGTTCCGTTCATGTGCCATTGGCTGATTCTGAGTCATGCCTTTCTAGGTCTCCAACCACGGATTGCTGTTATCGCTCTTACCACAACCATGTAGATTGCTTCCAACCGTCAGTGATTTCATAAACTAATACCACACTCTGGTTTTGCTGCCCCTGACTTCCTTCACCGTAATCGTACGCTACACAACATCGTGCGTCAAAATAAGCTTTGATTACACATACACTGAGATGTAAACAGTCAGTATCTACTTATGTCTCAGATCAACTTCGTTTTATTCTTTCCTGACAGCCAGTATAGTTCATTTGAATGAGATCAAAGAGTGGGAAATAAAATATATTCAATGAGAAGCCTAAACAAAGTCCACAGAAGTAGGATCACAAGAATTTATGTAGTAATTACAAAAAAAGACTGAAAGCTTCTACATTCCACC
Source organism: Schistosoma mansoni (assembly GCF_000237925.1). Lineage (NCBI taxonomy): Eukaryota > Metazoa > Platyhelminthes > Trematoda > Strigeidida > Schistosomatidae > Schistosoma > Schistosoma mansoni. The sequence continues at coordinate 21,596,900 of NC_031497.1, forward strand.
TGCCTCTATTACTTGACAATATACCGAATAGTATCTTCAGATTTGCTTTACATCGAGCATCCAGTCATTACTAGTCTATCCTCTTGACAACATGTATGGGAATCGTTCGTATTTCTGATTAAATAATTGTAATATCACCATTTATTATCTACTTAACGAAGACACTAGTGGGAAGTTGTAAATAGAAGTTTGATTCGTTTGTCCTCGTGTATATTTTTCGTGAATGACAGAAATTAAATTAGTGTGATATCTCTATTGAATTATCATTTATTATGTCATCATTTGACACTTGACATCTTTTGGTCGTTTTGTTGATTGAACTACAGTTTATTTGTTCCCTGAAGTTCTTAGTATTTATCCCTTATGCCATCAGTCGTATCTGCAACGGATCTTTGCGTAATATTTATCTGTGAACTAGCCTAAAAAATGGTTTACTCATTCCGATAATTCCCATTTTCATCATCGGAAATATTCCTAAAGTTAATAGATTCACATCTGTATCATTGTAGTGAACGAGAACGCAAGTGGGGACAACCGAACGTGTTTCAATATAAAATTACAGAATCTCTTAGTAAAATCTGGGAACCATACGGTAAATACTTCATTTGCAATATGTCCATAAATTGTCTCAGATTTTATTGTTCCTTCATTTCCACACCAATTAGTATCTGTTCTCGTTCTCTTCTGTTCGATCTTCTTAACCTTCTGCCTCCAGTCATTCCACTTTCGATTGGTGATACATACTATTTATAACCGCTGACACCAGTGGCATACACCACACCATATCGTGAGTTAAGTAGAATTGACTAATTAAAGTGATATAGATAAATAATATGTTTATATTATCCCAATGTTTATTTATTCGCTAAAGAAGTGTCTTACACTGAGTCACGAAACGTCAGAAAATATAATTTTTCTACTCATTGGGATATTACAAATATATTATTTATTTATAACAATCTACCCAATGCTCAATTTATTCAAAATTATCAACTCAAACCTTGGTAATGATACCTATAAAGTGATATAGATTTATTCGTTTCATGTTTATCTAGCGTATACTTTATAGTAGAAAATATCCTCCCCCCTTTTTTTAATTAAAGTATTGTTCTTAAGAAAAATTTCAGAAAATATAAAAATATTGTTTTATTTCGAACAAGAAGTTTCATTATATTATTAGTTTTATATCATGTATATAAACATTTACATTTGTAACCTATCGAATATCGTTTTCATTAAAACTGTTTTTGTTAGTCTTGTATTGATTTATTATAGTTCTTTTATTGATTATCAATATTTTATATCTAACTATCAGGTCAGCTATCTCTTGGATGACTTGTAATGGGAGAGATTTTGTTGTTGCAACTTCATGTCAAGTAAGTTCCTTCCATTTTATTATTTCAATTTTTTCCCTATTCTTTTATTGCTGTCCTCATAAAACCAGTAATTTTACGATAAGGATGATTAAACTTGACTAGACTCAAAAACTTCCGAAGTTTTATTAGTTTTTATATGTTAAATAATAGTAAAAGTAATGTTTCACATCACGATATATATATATATATATAAGGTTATTTGTTTTAATCCAATTTAAATAATAACTTCGTGGGTTGGATAATGGCCTTCTCATAGGTAGATTTGGAGTCTTCGAAATCCTCCTGTACATCAATGTAAAATAACTTTGTGCTGTCAAAATGTACTCCTTGGCCATTATATGTTTTTGTGTGTATCAATACCGTGTGTTTGTAACCTAAACACAAAGGTGATTAAATTCTAACCGTTTTATCAGAAAAGATTTTCATTTTACGTAGTTTCTTTGTCGTTCTTGTCTTAATTTTCATTGCTAATCTTATCGTGCTTGGTCTACTAATCACTTAATTCGCCGTCGACTAGTTTTGCTAAGAGAAAATCACAATAAAAGCAACTTTTTTAATCTATTTATTGACCTGAATTGTGAATTGTTGGGCATCTCTCCATCACTTGAAAGCTGTGAAAATGGGAAGAGCTTTAGATTCAATTTATCACTGGATATCTTTATTCACCTGGGAAACTCGTTTGACTAATATTTCTCTAACTTTCGTTATGAATTTCTTTGGTAATTATCAATTTTTCCCAATTTGTGTATCAGTCTAATTGTACAATTTATTGATCAGTATGGTTATAAATAATCTACTTATCAATCTTTGACATAATCAGTTAAAATGCTCAATAATATTCAATAAAAAATCGGACCACAAGATTATCAATTTATTTATGTATTTATGGTCTTTGTTCAAAAAAGAGTAATAGATTGGTTGAAGGTTTCTATCCAATATTATCGTATTACATAGATGTTCATTCTCCCAAGATATAATGAGACATAATACATGTATCTATGACGACTATCAGTTAGAAATCCTGAATTTACCAAATATTCAAAAAAGCCCATACAATTTCCTGTGTTTGTTTCAACGATTGGTAATTTTTTCAGTCAGGTATATCAATATCAAGTTTCTTTGCGTATTGTGTTTATAGATTTACAATTTCTATAAAACTAATTTGTCCAACAACCTTAAGAAAATAAATAGTTATGTTCTGTGTTAAATTCTCAAGTTCGAGTCCTTCACAAATCATAGTGAAATTAGTAATGGGAAATTCTGTATTCTGACATGAGCAAAGACCAACTAGTGCATTTCTACGAACGCACATACACTTTCTATCACCGACACTACGTACATGTAAGTTAGTACTCTTATCTTATCTTTTTCGTATTCTTGGTTGTCGACAATTTCCTCTCTGTCCTATTGTGCGAGTTAGTGACCACTTGAATAGGAAACACAATGAGTTAGGAGTTGAAGTTAATGTTTGTTTTTATGATAGGTAATTTTCCTTATATTTCAATTTTATTTTGTTTGACATTCTAATAGCATCCTGGACGAAAGAAAAAGGTAACTAACTTTACTGGTCATTTTATTTTGTTTGAATGTATAGCCTTAATAATGGAATCATGAAATGTATATATTATAACGTTGTCATACATGAACTGTATATAAGTAAATGTTGTGTAAAGGGTTTGGAATGCCTCATTCACTATAATGGTTTTATGTCAAATACTTCATAAAAGCATGAACATTATAGACATAGGAATAGAAGCCTTTCTGTATTACATTTTTTCAAACTGTCCTTTACATATATTGTTATCCATAGTTCTAAACCCTACGATACCTAGATAAAAAAACTTCTCACCTATTAAACCTTCAATTTTCTTTCCTTTACTAATAATGATGATAATAATTTATATTACCCTAGAACCACTACCTTTTAATCACATTCATAAGTATGGTTGCATTGGCCCACAAAAACATCAACAAGTCAGTTCACTACATTGACAATGTTTTTGTTAGAGTTAGCTTGAAATCACTGAAAAAATGAATCCATTTTTAATGATTGTCTCTGGTGACATGAATGACAGCTTCCTTCTCCTAACAGCTATTCCCCTTCATCATATGTTGCATACAATTGCACGTCAGATTTTTTCAACAAAGCTTTCAATACTTTGTAGATAATCAGTTATAACAATATTCCTAAAATAAAATTATTTGTCCGCCGTTGCGATAATAAACATCTTGTCACAAATTATACTCTGTGACACACTGATATTATAAATTCTTAAATTGAGCATTGGTTCATCAAAGGGTGCACATTTTTGTGTTAAGACCGAATGCATGAAATGATATATTTAAACTAAACTTCTATCATAATGGTCTTTTTTGTTTTAATTTATACATATAATTATTTCGTAACTTTCTTGTTGAAGAGGAAATAGGGAAAGTTTTCTCTTGCATGTTTTTTATATTTTCCTTCTTTCAAACTATCCTTGTGCATCTGTTGTTGTTGTTGTATGCAGGATTTCTTTTGTCATTATAAACTAATTGCTTGCACTAAGTAAGTTCTATAAAATTGTTATAGCGAATGAATTTGCAGTGTTTCATTTACATTTTATGTACTTTTTGGTTGGTGGTCTTCTTGTTTGTTTTATCCTCTTCGATCTACTGTTTGTGTACAAAATTAAATTCAACCTTCTTGAAATATCATTGTTTTCATTTGATTGACTGATTGATTGACTTACCCATTGATGAAAACTAATTTTTTTTAAACTAAAAAATTGTTTATGTAATTCATTGAAAGTAGTATACTGTCGTCTGAATTTGAATAATACAGTTAAAAGAAAATCTGCAGGATAGCTGAACACTGCTACGTTTTTTACCAGTTGCTATTGATTTTGTAGGTATGTGCATGTGTTATTATAGCAAAGTACAATTTTTACGTTAATGGGCGTTACTAATTATTATTATTATTTGTGCTCTGTTTTACAAATAATGTATTTCATTGCAATTTATTTGGAGAGAGAAAGAGAGAGCGCAATTTTCTCTCCTTTCTGTGTTTGCTTAGATATTTGCGTTTCGCTTTACTTTTGTCGCTGTTAGAAAATAGAAAAAAATTAACCCTTTTTTCAGTATGTTCATTTAATATACGTTTTGAGCTTCCTTAATCATTATTACTGTTATTATTGAACTGTCTGTTTGTTTTACTTTTTCCTTAAACCTTTTTGTGCTTTGATTAACTCTAATAGACAACAACAACTATTCATTATAAATGTGATAATAAATCTGTTGCACAAGCTTTATGGGAATGGGCATCAGATCGACAATTGTTTTTCACGTACGTAATATGTTTAATATTAATCAGATATTTACACATTTTAAACTTCTATATACATGTATATTTTCTGATGTTTACTGTTTTGATTTTAATGTATTATTGTAGTGAACAAAACATGGGTGGAGACAATCGAATGTATTTTAGCACAACATTACAGAATATCTCATTAAAATATGATAACCATATAGTGAACAGTTAATTTGCAAAGTAACAATTAATTGTCTCAATCTTAACTGTTCTTTCTGCAAATATCAGTTCATCTTCTCTAATTCCATTGTTCATGCATTTTCCTACCAATTGCGCTTCATTCCTGTTCGTTTCTTATCGATCTTCTACCAAAATACATGTTATGTCTGACCATCACTATATACCACATATGTGGATATAAGTATACCACACCACATTATCATATAGGTAGTTGGTGTGAATATACTCTATGTTAATTAATTTTTAATAATCTGCTAGTCCTTTTTCTTAATGCTGTTGACTGTACAACAAATGTTAAAAATTGTTTCAGAAACAGTAGTGTGAACCGAAGCAACATAGAAAAAACGAGATTGTAAACGAGTTTCTTCTTACCATGGGACTTCATAGTAGTGCGTATCTGAGACTCCATTAAGCGACCGAACCCTGGATCATATTTCATAGCGAGGACTTAACCATTAGATTGGTGAACCATTATCCAGTGGTTTACATGTTTGACTCCAATCAATTCACGTTATCGCTCAGACATTATATGCCTATTAACAGTATTGCAAATTGGTTGGAGTTAAGCATGTAAACCGTTGGATATCAGCTTGGTATTCTGAGGTTTAAGATCGTTTAAGATCAATGTTTTAAGTTCGAATTCCCGATAAGATCATAGTTGGACATCTCTTATGAGTCTTGCACTAGAATGAAACAACTGACCTATGCTTCCAGGTTTTTAATGGGTTGTTTGATTAAAATCGATACGTGTTGAAACTAAAAGAAGAAAGACTAAATAATAGGTATTGAGTACCTAAATATAAAAATCAAAACTCCGAACTAAATAATCATATCAGTGCGTTTTTTGTAAAATCACCGCAATAAATACCACAGATAATTTATGGGTTAATTATCAATAAAAATGATACATTTTCGTTTTGTGATTTAAAAGTACAACTGAATTAAGGAATTTTGGTTTATCAGATTAGTAATGAAACTGGAATTCTAAAAATGGACAATTTCATTTATTTTCGTAGTATAATTCGGCAATATAAAGTACTTGATTCCTATTTTATGTGATTGTGGCCAAAATACACCTATCCGGAGATTAATAGTCCCTTTTTTAAAGCTCAAAACAAATTATTATATGTTGGGTCATCTACCGTTCTTAGGGGTGGGTGGTGTGTTAATCTTCGAATATGCAATTAACACATACACCTCAAAATAAAATCGATTATTGGTTGGTGCCATTTGTCAACTTTTAGTGTGAGCTTAAATACAAGAATGGTCTATTTAGTGTGATGATAGTCTTTAACTGTGACTATTTGTACTAAAGCGTGGTTTAAATGTGATATGACGGATACAAGTACAAGTACATTTTCATCCCTAATTAATCCTATCTTGTTTTACAAGTACCTCGTAGTCATAAGTGGACAAAAGTTCGGTAATAACAACTTTTTGTAACTATGGTACTATTGGTACTTGCTAATTATCATAACCGAACAAATATTGACATGGCTTGACTCAAGGGAGGAGGGTAAGACTGCTAATAAAGATTTTATTATGTACCAACAATGAATCCACAATTGATAAAAAATACAGTGGGTTATCTATCATTCGCATATCATCTGACCAGTCGTCAGATTTAAATACACCGAGTTAGTTAGTAGCACTTGGCATTCATCAATCAATAACATAATTTATGTATATAGTTTATGGTATACTGCCTTAGCTGACAAATTAATCTGAATTATTGAGTTGCACACTGTCTCCTTTTTAAAACATACTCTCTAGATTCAATAGTTTGTAATTAAATTACAGTTTAACTCTTCTGTGTAACCAATCAGTTGGGAAGTGGTTCTGTCTGTTCTTTGAGTAAACTATCCACTCAACTATCTTAGTGGTTTCAATATTTTATTAACCTAATTTCAGCTGTCATGAAAAAAGATTACTTTTTACTTTTAATTAGAGTATTTGACAAAAATGTAAATTTTTCTGTATGCGTGTTTAGCGAACACAATCACTATAGTGTCTATTATCATTTTGCAATTCCATTAGATAATTAACTCTACACTGCTCTTTGTTCATAGATATATAAATACTTCTATTTTTTCAAATTGTAGTTTAGACAAATCTTCATCTGTTAAACCGGTTAAATCGAAGAAAGCACTATTCCAACGAACAAGAACCTTTACATTCTCGTAAGTGCGGTTGAGGTGTCCGTGTGTTTCTGTGGTGGTAGTTTTTGTTCTTATTAATCGAATTTCATAATTGTTTTATTGTCTAGGCATTTTTTCCTTAGTAAATCAAGAAGGTCAAGAATTATTGTCATAAATACTATAAATTCATCAGAGGATTAAGCTTCATTAAAATTTTAGTGGTTTAGCACACACTTATTAGTCCTAACAAATAAACAATTATCTTACTGAAATTTATTTTCAGTAAATTGAATTCATGGTGTTATTATTATTACAATATTACACTACTTCTTTGATTTCAGTGGCCGATGTCGTCGCGAAGTTATTGGAAGACCACTGTTAACCACTAGTTTACCCACTGATATATGGTAAGTTTATAAATGCACAATTAAATTATCTATCTTAATTTTCGAAACCAAAACGTCAATATAGAGATTCAAATAACCAATACAAAAATGTTTCTGTTTGATAAATTTGAACTTTATTTTATGCTATGTACCAGCTTATTTATATTTATTTGAACACGTAAATATTGGTACAAAGGGGCACCGAATACATATGCGCCACACAAGTCACTTGGTTTGTGTGTGGGCTGTGATACTGCTCTGGTGCCCAGACCGAAGCAGGTGGTTTTATTCGGGGACCACACCCGGAGCCTTTGACCTAAAGGTCTGATTCACAAGGCAATGGAGCATCGTAAGGAGATGCAGTCCCATGGTAGCCGTAGACCAACAATTGGTTCATACGCCATTTGTTCCTTCAGGATACTGGAGCCCATGTGCACCATTGGTTTGGAATCAAGGTTTTTCAACTCCTCTAGGTGGACCCACTGTATCCACCAACTTGGTCAAAACACCGAACATTCGCTTTCCGTCCTCTCAATTTCGTAAACAACAGTAATGCCACGAGAAGGCAGTGAGTAGGACTTACCTGTCAGTGGCTGCATACGCGTGGTCATGTGAGAGCATTTCGAGAAGGGGAGCGGACTCTCCCCACTGTCGGCCGTACCAGGGCATTTGGGGGCATGTACCAGCTATCATTCCTAATAAGTAGCCACAAACAAATGAAATCGATACTTTTAAAAAGAAGTTTGATATTGCCTAATTTTATAGACTTCGTGAAATTTAAGAGTAAAAAGGACTGTTTTGATGAAGAGTTCTCTTTTTAACGAATCGATTAGCAATTCTGGACATTCGAAAATGAATACTTGCTTTTCTAAATTAATGATAGTAATAATCATTTGCTCAACTTAAAAAAAAGAAAGGTGAAATAAACAAAAATACAAAATTTTCATTCTTTTTACGAAACTGTGAATGTAGTTGCTAAGAGCTTGAATTATTCATTAAGAAAATAGATAACAATTAATAATTATGGAAACGGACATTAGTTGGTTGACGGAAAAAAGGTCGATAGAAAAAGATATCGAAGCGTAGTTGGTGACTTGGGAAAATAAGATATTAAGAACATGATAAAATAAAAGGTTGAATAAGTTCTTTTTGTATACATGATTTTGGTTTATGTAGCAAATGCTTCAGAAACGTTAAGAAAGTGGAAGCTAACTATCCTTGTCAGGTTTGTACTTACCTTGTTAATAATTACTTAGAATGTTGAATCTGTTTTGATCTAATCACCTGTGTTCACAAAGTATTTGATTATGAAACTTCCTATTGATTTATTCTTGCCTATTTTCAGTCAAGCCGGACCACGTTCTCAAACTCTTTTGGATAGAATTTATTAGTAATTTTGTGTCAAAGATATATAATGTAATATTTTAAATAACGATTACCGTATTTTCCTTTTTTTAATGTTCCGTTTATTTTGTATATGAAGTGTGCTTATGTTTAGTGTAGAAAGCCTTTAATATCACTACTAAATCACTCCGAATTAGGATTATTTAAAAACAACAATAAACCCTTCTACTGATAGCTAGTTTACTGTTGTACATACTAAACTTATTATATTCAACAGATATCAATTATATGTTACCAGTTTTACATTGTATAACTCTTAATTGTGTGCTTTTCGTAGTTCGCGATTCAAACATTATAAAAATGTTTTATCAATTGAATATGACTGATTATCAAAGTATATCTATGCATTGTCTAATGTATTCATTTGTATTAAGTTAATTGTTAGTACGCTTTTTAATGTATACATAGAATAGATAGCATGAGTATATCTATTAACTTCTCTTCAATGTTTTCATTTGTACTTTATATTCAGTGGAATTTCTGTAGCTGAAGAAAATCTTTCTTTTAATAATCCAACTTCAAGTAATGGATATAGTCTAAGTATGGGTGCTCTCACAAATAGTACTGGTCGTAATATGGATACACATATTGAAAACAATATTGAAGATGGTGAATCAACTCAGACTGCTCCAGCTACTACAACTTCAGGATTATTATCAATATCATCAACATCGTTAGGCCATTCACAAGCTCCTGCATTATCAGAGCCTTCAGTAGCACGTAATGTCACTAATAATTTAATGGAGGAAAGTATGGAAAATCAAGTCAATTCACACGATCACTCAAATCTCTCAGGTTCCTTTGCTGTTAATTCAAATCTGTTGGTCCCACTTTTTGCTAATCTACCTAAACATCGTTTCAGTACAGAAGCTAGAAAAAGGCAACGTGAGATTTGTGAGTTTTACAAAAATTATCTTCCAATTTTTTTCTATGTAACTGGAAACTGTCTTATCCACCTTCTAATTATGGATTATAGCCTATAGAGGTCTGTAGGTTGGTTTTTTTTATTACAAACATTTGTATATGAAAGTGGTTACCAGTGTTGGTTTTTTCTTGACCTTGATAAGCTCTTTAAACTCCGATATATACCGTTAGTCAGTTTACGTTTTGGCAATCAATGTTCCTGTTTAGCGTTTTAGGCTTTGTCAAAACGTATATATTGTTGGCTATCAAACTTGAGAATCTGTTTCCGAAAACAGAGCTACAAGTGTTTTTATTGCTTTTATCGTTAGAAATGTACAATGTAGAAATTTACTTCTTATCAGTTAAATACACTTATATTCGGTTCTAAAGTGCAGACTCTGTTATTTAAATTGATAGAATCGGTCTTCTTTTTCTAATTGGAATGTGTATGTGATTAACATATTGACCTTTGAAACTCTATAGGGGATAGGTAAATGTTGAAGATGCTACAATTTTCGTTGTAAGTGATCAAAATTCATTGGGCTTGACTTCCTTTTTTGTTTCAGCCAAAGAGGTTTTTCTCTTATTTTTGTCACTTTTTGTTATGTTGATATTTTGTCATACTTTCACGGAAATTTTAAACATGTACACAAATAACAGTGAACTTTGTATGCAAGATTTATATTTTGTGGGTTGGTCACCCAGTCATTTTATAACAGAACTGCTGATAAGGAGGATAGAAGGAATATTAAGAAGCAGTGACCAGTGGAGTTCAAAACCACGTCTGTTGTGAGATAGGAACTCACTGAAGACAATTGGTGAATGGTTGCTCAACTTCGGGGATCAGTTGAAGTTAGACATTAACACCGTTAGATGCCAGCTCAGTGGTCTATCGGTTAAGTGATCTGGTGCGAGACTGGTAGGTCCTGGGTTCGAATCTCGCGAGAGCGGGTTCGTGGATGCGCACTGTTGAGGAGTCCCATAATAGGACGAAACGGCCGTCCAGTGTTTTCAGGTTTTCGATGGTGGTCTAGCTTCAATTGACTCGCGCTTTCAACTATGATAAATATTAAGAAGTGTTGAAAGAATTTAATTGTGATTAAGAGGATTGGTCCACTCTATCAATTGTATGGGGAATCGAAGTAAAGAGTATTTTAACATCTTGTTAATCCGTCTTATAAAACTCTAACGACAACTCTGATATCTTATACACATGCTATCGTCTCTTCTAGAACTAGCTACTCCCAAAGACAAATCTTTTTAGAAAAATATTTATTGAGAGACCAAAAAAGTTTAAATTTACATCAAGTTTGATTACGTAATTTATTAACTGAGTAATTATTACTTAAATATAGAATAGAAGTATATTGAAAGTCAGTCAATAGAATTTACTTCCAATAAATTCAATGCATTTAAAAATTGATTTCTTCTTAAATACTGTATTTGGAAATTGAGCGTTCTATCATAAAATCATTTTTAAACCAAGAATAAACATTCCTCTAAACTATCCTGATAGTGAACAAAACACAATCCGGTCACTGATATGTATGATCTATTTATACTGTTTATTATTTTTCTCGTCTTTTTTTATCAAAAATAAAAAATCAGTGAAGAAACAATCGAAATATGGATTATATCAACAGAACCATTCAGATTTATTCGATACTGATGATGAATGTGACAATGATGATACATCATCAGAAGCTGCAGTAGAAGCTCTGAATTCTGCTGCCAAAGCTGGAGAAGCATGGTTAACCAATGAGTTAGGACAGGTAAGGTAAAAAGAAAACAGAAAACATATATATATATATATATATATATATATATATATATTACAAGTTTCTTGATTTTTCTCAAGTTCAGTAATTATTCTCCCGTCAACTTGAAGTTCTTTAATTGTTTCTTTTTTAAAGGAGGGTAAAAAACAAATATCACTTTCACCTGCTAAATCATGGTTCGGTTTTCTCCATTCATCAAGTACTGAAAAAGGAGATAAGCAGATCTCTTCTGTTCAAAGTAAGGATGTCCGTAACTCTAATCATTCATCACTTCTGAATCTAACAAATAATGACACTCCTGATACAGATATTGATTCTGACTCTTCTAGCGAACCTGTATCTATTTGGCGTTTTGCTGCTATATCGGCTGGTTTCATGACATGTGCTTCAATTTTCGGTTTAGCACTTATACTTGAAGCTGAAGTGCATTCACCAATCATGGCAACAATTCGTGGTCATCCATGGTTTTTAGACTTTGATTCTCGTTTTTATCGACCTATGCGATCTGCTCTTCTTGGTTTCTGGCGTCGTTAATAATATCTCCCTAATATACTTAGCTTATTTGTTTAAGTAGCATATTTGTCTAATCTTGCTTTGTGTCTGTTTCTTCGTTTGTTTGTTGTTGTTTCTTTTTTACTGAGGTAGTGTTTTTTTGTATAGATTTTTTTTTCATTTTCCAGCTTAAATGTAAAATGTTTCAGTTTAAAGTTCAGGTCTACATAATCCACACGTTACATGATATTTGTTGTGCTTTTATCTTTCTTTTCAGTTACTTATTTCTGTTGATGTCCTTTTTGTTTTTCTTCCTTAATTGTAATTTTTGACTTGAGCTTTTCCTTTTAATCATCATATTTATTTATTTATTCATTCTGTGTTGTTAGTATCATTATTCATATTGCTACCACTCATTGTAATGAAATTTATCATTTTCTGTGTTCATGCATAATATATCACTGATGTTTTCATCTACTCCGATAATATCTACGTATATATATGGATAACTTGTTTTGAATTTTCGCTTTCGAAGTTTTCGATTTAAGTATTGATTCTATGATGATCCGCGTTTGTGGTGATTTCACCCTTTCTAATTTTTAATATAAAATCAATAAAATTGTATACTGTAAACAAACAATATTTTAAACAATGCATTTACAGTAGATAATGTGTAGACAATGAATATTCATCAGTAGTATATTGTTTCTATTTTTCTCTCTGTCATTGTCAAATGGCTTTATTATTTATCACTGACCTTTTTCTATTCTCTTATCATTTCATGATATATTCATTCTTTATTTGCTATAAACCCTTTATAGTTTTTATGATAAGTTATACTATATTTCATTACAATTTGAATTACTATAAAAGTATATATGTGCCTAAATAGTATTATTTATTAGTAATTGTAAGGGTTTATCATTTTTCTCGGTTGTTAATATTTAGGAACTAATGTATTATCATTGTTTTGTTTTTATGAGCTTCTAGAACAAGTACCTCAGTATTAATTGCTAGATTTACAATTTGACGTTAATTTTTTTGTATGTTGACTAAGATTTATATTCAGGATCATATGTAGTGCAACGCTTTGTTAATCTTTCACCTCGATTAACCTTTATAATACAAATCTTAACGGTGCATGAAATCAGAAAGCAAAGAGAAGCTGCAACTACAGTTTTTTTTATCAAATGATGCATGCCACAAAGCTATAAGCACATGAGCAAGTATCAGCGAGCGAAGCGAAAATAACGCACATTGGAGATGGCGGGTAAGCCAACTCGCTTTAATCAAGCGTTAATCAATATTTATAGTCAGATAAAAATAAATTAAAAACATGTGATGAATGGGATAAGAAGTGTACACGCACATACGCTCATATAAAAACAGTCAGAGTTAATAAGTAAATAATTAACAAGGTCAAAACGTGACTCAAGGTGGATAGGTAAATTGGCTTGTCCAGAAGCTAGAATAAGGTATATGGGCTTAGCATATCAACCGACAATACGAATATATCAGGTGGCTACAAACAGTCAATTAGAAAGCCTGGACCTAAGTTTCTCCCTAGTTAGCACTCATCACCAATGTGTACTTATAATCCTGAGGGAACTGATGCTTCTTGTGAAATTGGAAGCTCAGAAATGGGAATCACTAATCTAACTTATAACTGTAACATGTGCATACGCAAATATATATGGAAAATGTTGAGATGTATTAAGTAACGTGTAAAAAGCCTGGAAGGCAGAACATTAGCTGACCAGTTAAAAAAAGAAGCAGTAAAATAGTAGTCAGATTGGGGTTGTGGAGATTGCTGAATCGATACAAGTAGACTGGCATAAATTCTGTAATTATTATTTCTGGAATGTAATCCTCTATAATTTTCATGAAATACTAGTTATTAAATTGAAAAGAGAAGGAAAACTGAATGTTTGAAATCACATATCTTCTGTTAAACATAAACCGTTGTTAACCGGTTCAGTTGTTCAAATAAGTAGTGAAGACATAGAATTCAATTGAAGATTGTAATACAATTCTTTATGATGTATTAAATGTCATCTATACATCATATATTTTGATGGCAAGTGCACAGTCAGTCATCTGAATTCCCTACTTGTGACTGTCAAAAAAACGAAATAAACATTGAGAAATCTAGCAGAAATCTCAATACTTATTGTTTATACAGTTATAAGCCGAGTTGAATTAGCAGGTAATTTGACATCCGAGGATATATAAAAAACTCATTCTTAAGTTTGAAGAAAATATTGTAGTTAAAATAGCCCTTGAGAAGTTATAGGGAATTTATCTCATCCACTTCATTCATGAGCGCATGTTACACATAGATCACTGAAGAAAGCTTCCTCCTTATTGGTTTTTGAGTGGAGAGAGAATTTAACTAGGTTGCATTGTTATAGCACTGTTGATTTGATTATATTGTTCACAGAAGTGATCTCTTAATTTCAACCTCGAGTCTTTGACTGAGCCGAACCTTTGACCAATTGACTGATTATATCGAGAAATCAAAGTGCTATTTATCGACATTTGTTTAACAAAGATACTATTATTATTGTTATTAATTATTTACCAGTTAATATATTAGTAATTATGTATGAAAATGAAAGTCACAAGTCATTCAACAATGATCTTTCACTTTTTATGTCATATTTTTTACGAACTGCGATCAATTAATTATATGTACCAAGCGATGAATAGAACGAACGTAGATCAAAGGTTTTCTCCCAATTATCTAGCATCAGGAAATGTTGAGTCACATAAAAAATATCTGCATTTTGTAGCTTGGTCGATAGAATTCTGTTTAGTCCCAGTATAGGACTTCTTAGTAATACTCATCCATGGCACAAACATCGAGGATCTACCCCATGGACCTTCGGTTTCACGTCTAGAGCTAAACTTTTAGATCATTTATCTGGAATCCAACGGTTTACATGTCAAACTTCATATAATTCATGATATTTATCAGTAACCTTTCACTGTCTTCAGTAGCTGACTGCCACACCCCGATACGGTTGAATTACACTGGTCACTGCTTTTTACAACAATTATGGAAGTTATCAGAAGGGGGTTTCGTGGGGATTTTAGTAATTTTATATAGTTGAGATCATGAGTCGATTGAAGCTAGGCCACTATGGAAAACCTGGCATCATGGACGGCCGTTTCGTCCTATTGTGGGAATCCTCAGCAGTGCGCATCCACGATCTCGCCTCGAGGGATTCGAACCCAGGACCTACCGGTCTCGCGCCAGAGCACTTAACCGATAAACCACTGAGGTGGCCGGCATCAAACTGTGTTAATGTCTAACTTCAACCGATCCACGAAATTGCGCGACTAACTTCCATTGTACTGAGGTAGATACCTGTCTCTACCTGACATGGATTAGCCCCACCGGTCTAGCTTCAATTGACTCATGATCTCAACTATGGAAGTTTCCTCTCGATATTAGTCACTAGTAAGTACAATGACAATTATCAGGACGAGAGGTTGCGAAGAGTTCTAATTGTTAATGCGATGACAAACAAACTTAAATTAGACAACCATTAAAAACCCAAAAGCACTAGACAACTGTTTTATCCTAGTATGAAACTTCATAGCAACCTGCATCCACAATCCCATAGGGTATCGATATTAATTAATAGTCAGTGACCAATTATATCTATGATTATAGTAAACTAGTTTTTATAGCCAATTTATCTTACATAAAAAAATCCTAATTTCATATCTTATTATCTAAAATAATATAAGTTAACATAATGAAGATTCATCCCATAATCTTGATAACTATTATAAGTACAAACAAATTAAATCTCCCCCTCCTTCAAAAAAAAATAAAGAAACACATTAGAAAATAGAATTTTATTTCAAAATTACTATTTTTTTCAGAAAAAAAGGGGGGAAATTCTAATCCACAAATTATTACCTAAACGTTATACGAAATGAATTAAAATAAAAAGAAAAAAACAACAATTTTCTTTCCATTTTGACTAAATTAAATAAAAAGAAAAAAAGGGTGAATTTCTTTTTTTATTTTCTTTTTTATTTTCTAATTTTATTTTTTTCATTTTTTTCTTTTCAATGTTTATTCATATTAGGAAATATCACAATAAATAATATCAGTAGTATAATTAAACATGTAATAATAAATGTACCAATTAATAGAAATGTAAAAATTCTTTTCTTTTTTAAATAATTTTTTAATATATCACATAATTTATAATGAATAGGTAATTCATTAATAGTTGGTAATATATGTACTTGATTTTGTCCAAATGTAGTACTAAAATTTGATGAATTAATACTACTTAATGTATATTTTTTATTAGAAGTTTGTAAACGATTACTTAATTGACTTTTACGTGGATGTATAGTTGATGTGGATTCTTGTAATGATAATCTTTGTTCTGTATCAATAGGAAATGCTAATATATTCCATGGTGTAACACAAACTAATGACTAAAAAGAAATGAATGAATGAATAAAAAAAGATAGAAAAAATAAAATTGTATTGGATAGTATTTAATAGAGTGAATAGTATTGCATTGTAACATACGATATCATGATTATCTGGATATTGAATTGTTTTTCTAAAGTAATAGATTCGGAGCTTTGCTCATCCATAACCTTAATCGGAAATCAAATGTAGGACATTCAGTCAATTAGTCAGCTACAACGTAGCGCCAGGCACATTTATGCATCGGTCCAAGTTGCCATACCTCATTAGCACAACAAGATGGAGACTGAATTCATAGTAGTTAATTTAGTGGTGGTAGTATATAAAAGATAGGTTGTATATGAGGATATACTACAGGAAGAAAGACAGATATAAAGCAATTTTAATCTCACGGTTTAAGGGAAAATAAAGAGTGTATACACCTACACCATTGTGATCGATTCTGAACCATGTCACCCAGAGTCTCCAACCATTTATTACGATAGTCACGCGGACCCCAACCAAGTAGTCTTCACCTACCAACATGGTTCAGACTAGAAGTTAGTGACTTCATGCTCTGATGCCACGTTTTGGTTTGGCCGCCCCTAACTCTCTTCCAACCATCCCCTACACTAGTCAGCATAGCGCGTCGTGGTAATCGGTGTTCAGGCATACGTTACACGTGGCCCAACCATCTCAGTCGATGAAAATGCATGTAGGACATTAGGGCATTATGGTGAGTACTTCACCCTCAGATCATTGATTTAACATCAAGCAAGTTTCGTTTCTAACTTTAGTCAGTTCTTAATACTGAATAACCAACAACCATTGCTACTAGTTACATCTGACTTACCCCGATATAGCTGAGCTCTACTAATCATTTCTTCTCCATAGAATCCTGGGAATTACTTTTCAAAGTTATTCCTCGGTCAGTCATAGAAGTAACTGCAAAAACGCTCCACGTTCTATTCAGGAGGATTTGGGAGGAAGAACAAATGCTGACAGACTGGAAAGGAGAATACGTCATCAAGATACCAAAGAAAGGGAACCTGAGCTGGTGTGAGAACTACAGATGCATCACACTACTGTCAATACAAGGTAACTTTTTCAACAGAGTGTCGCTGAACCGGATAAAAGATTCAGTGGACGCCCAACTTCGAGATCAACAAGTTAGATTCCGTGAGAATCGGTCGTTCACAGACCAAATCACAACACTACGGATCAATTGAATGGATCTCGTCATTATCCATCAACTTCATTGATTATGAGAGAGCGTTTGATAAGAGAGCCTAATGGAACCTTCTTCAACATTATAGTGTATCTAAGAAAATCGTCAACATCATACAGAATTTATACGACGGACTACACTGCAAAGTTGTGCATGGAAGACAGTTGACAGATGCATTCTAAGTGAAGACCAGTATCAGACAAGGCTGTCTACCCCACTCCTTTGTATTTCTTCTAGTGGTTGACTGGATTATGGAAATCTCCATAACTGAGGTGAAGCACGGAATACATTGGATAGGTTGGATACAGCTAGATTATTTGGACTTCGCAAATAACCTAGCTCTTCTATCCTATACACACCAGCAAATGCAGCTGAAGACAGTCAGTGAAGCAGAAGCCTCTGCAGCAGTAAATCTCGGCATACACCAGGGAAAAACTAAGATCCTCAAATACAACATGAAGAACACCAACGCAATCACACTCAATGAAGATCTGAAAGAAGTGGAGCAGTTTACCACTTATTATTTCTTTAAAGCAATTAGTCCCTTTGATAAATTTCGATAATGTAATGAGAAGACGAAGATTAAAAGTGTAAAAAGGCGTATACTAAGGTTTATTGAAACCTTAGCCATGCGAAAATTCAAACCCCCTTTGTGTATTCAAAAACAGTTTGTTCTCTCTTTAAACCTACCCTGGTAATATATGCTTATTATCCAGAGTGATTAGGTGTCAAATTGTTTTCACATTATTTTATCATTATTATCCTTGTCTATTCTTACCCCCATTTCCAGTCTAGTTAACCTTTTATTTTTATATATACATGTTCTTAACAAGTATATGTGTGATCAGATTGTTCGAAATGTATTGCGCTAATATATCACATAGTTCTGATAATCTTCGTATTATTTCTTTTGTAATTCGAAACCTCTAATGTGGATTCACTTTTTGTATCATTTATTTAAGCTAAACTGAAATATGAATCAACACATGTGCATTTTTAAACACGTCCAAACTACAAATTTCCCATAATGTATTATTAAGATTAATTAGTTGGCTTATTGAACCTTTAACCGAATCGTTCCCATAGTAACTTAACTTTTACTATTTTCCATGATGTTTAAATGAGCGTATATGTCAGTGGTCAATGAGATAATTAATTGGGAAAGATATTCTGTCAGACTGTTACTTTGTATTATCTTTATGGTCCTATTAATATCAAGTATAAGCACTCAAAAAACTGAACAATCAAACCTATATTTTTCAAACAGTAGTAATACTTATAATAAGCTCTTTATTAAGTACTATAAATTTTGTTATGGGAAAAACCTTTGAAAAAATAAATATTGTAACTACTTTTACTTACTTACCTACTTACTTACTTACGCCTGTTACCCCTCGTGGAGGAGCATAGGCCACAGACCAGCATTCTCCATCCAACCCTGCAACTACTTTAGTTTCGGTGCTATTTCTCATCTAGTACATAATTAATACCTATAATTCAAGTAATTCTTGTTTTTTGTGAAGAATATGTTAAATGCAGAAAATACTGCAAATTATGGTCATTTTATTCGAGTTTTGAAGTATTCACCTTCAACATAAGTTGTAAAAATTTTATGGTAGCATGTAAATAGTTAATAAGGTTAGTATCCAAGATTATTCAATAACAACAAAACTTAACTAAGAGAATTTATATAGATTGGATGGAATAAGGCTGTCAATGGAATGCAGGATGTATGTTACATCTTATTTTAAAGAAGAATTGTCACACTTCATATGTTTGATCTAGGAGTGATCTAGAAATTTGAACTGACTATTGAAGTAAATCTTTATCGTTAAATCAGTTGATAATTCTTCAGAAGGGGTCCCATAATTGGACGAAACGGCCGTCTAGTGCTTCAAGGTTTTCCTTGGTGGTCTAGCTTCAATTGACTCATGCTTTCAACTATGATAATTCTTCACTAATTTTATAAAGTTCATTAATTTCTGTTTATTTGATAATTTTCAAATCTATCTAATCAAGTTGAAGGAAATTTTTAAAAATGTTCTATGCCTTGTAGTTATTTGTTTATTTATTTGAACACATAAATATTGGTACAAAGAAGCACCAGATATATATACACCACACAAAAAATTGTCATTTCATTTAATTGTGTGACGGTTATGATACTGTCCGGGTGCCCAAACCCAAGCAGGTGGTTTTCTTGAGGGGCCACACCCGAAGCTTTTAACCTAAAGGTCTGATCCACAAGGCAGTGGAGCATTGTAAGGAGATGCAGTCCCATGGTAGCCGGTGACCAACACTTGGTTCATACGTCATTTGCTCCCTTATGGTACTGGAGCCCATGTGCACCATTGGTTCGGAATCAGGGTTTTCCAACTCCCCTAGGTGAACTCGCCGTGTCCACCAACCCAATTAAAGCGCCTGACATTCGCTTTTCGTCCTCACAATTTCGTAAACAACAGTAATGCCACGAGAAGGCAGTGAGTAGGATTTCGCCGGCAGAGGCTGTATACGCATGGCAGTGTGCGAGCACTTCGGGAGGGCGGGCCATCTACACTCTCGGCTGTACCAGGGCATTTAGGGGCGGCCTTGTAGTTACGTTGATAGATTACATAGATTATATTTTATGAAGATATCATTTAATGGTGTAATCATTTCTTTTAGAAAAATCAGATCATTAATTTATAACCTCTTTCCAGTTATTTTATGTTATAACGAATAGTCAAAATCTTGCATATTTAAACATTTACTGAGCTATTAAACGAATATTTCAATGAATGACAATAAGAATACCCATAAGTAAATTCACTTACCGATATATCATGTAATGCAGTTTGTAAGGTACAATATTCATTTTTTAATATATCAATTTCAGAAAGATTTGAATTCCCCATGACACTTTGTTCATTATCATCACCATTATTATTGTCTAGATTAGTTTTATTAGCTAATAATAATGATATCTGATTTTGATCTATTCCTAATTCTATTGATTTAGTCAATCCAGTATTAATTAATGAATTAATATTTGTTTGTAATAATTTATTTGATGCTAATATCCATGATGAATCATTTTGTATGACAACTTCATTATTGTTAAGCTCATCCTTCTCAAACTTCTTCCCTTCTTCTCCTTCTTCTTTATCTTCTTCTTTATTGTCAACATTATCATTACTACTGATTTTATTCAAATGAGTAGTATTCATATTACCTTGTAAATTCATTGAAGGAAATAATGTAATTAAATGTAATGTTTTTAATAATGCTCTCATATGATATTCAATATATGTTGTAAATATAGAAAATAATTGATCTGATTGTTCACTTGTTATATTTGTTGATAAACCAATATTAGTATTACGCCAACATTTAATTAATTGACATTCAGTATTATGTAATACATACATCATATATCTTTGTAACATAATCAAATTTGTTCTGACTAATGTACAATCTAATTCTGTACCAATAACGGTACATACATTACGAAATTCAGCTGCTATTATATTAAGTAATTTAAATTGTTTTAAAAATTCTTCATAATCATTTGTTTCTATGGTCATTGGTGAAATAGTTGTCATGATTATACTACTTATTTTTTAAAAAAATAATACTTGATAGTAGTATTTGAATAAGAAAGGACAGAAATGAAAAGAAAAAAAGAAAAAAAAAGGAAATTGTTTGAAATATATATATATATATATTTATAAAATAGGGCGTTAATTCAAATAAATTGAACATACATTGAAGTTTCTTTTGAAAGTTGATTTTCTTGTTCGTTTTCTTGTTTGTTTGTTTTTTTTGTTTTATACTCACATGTACTTTTCTCTCTTTATATGTCAAGTGTTCAATTGAGAATTTAGAAAAAGTAGTTTTCTTTGAATAAACAGAAAAACAGAAAACTGTTGTTTTTTTATTTTTGTAAATGAATGAAATACATTGGAGTTAATTCATTCAAATATGATTGGTTAATTTTTTTTTTAAAAAAATTGAACAGTGTACTATTTATTTTATAGTCTCCAGGTGAAAAATAGATTTGTATTCAAAGTAATAGGTTCTATTGAATTGTAATATTAAAAAAAGAAGAGGATAGAAATACTTTGTTCCATTATTACTATTGTTATCATTGTTACTACCATTATTACTATACATTCTACATCGATTGCTTTTTGTTTAAGTTTAAATGGTAAAATAAGGCGAAGTGAAATGAACTGTTGAAGAATCTAATCAAGAGCTGATAAAAATTAATGATAATTAAAATTTTCATAGTTGAAATCATGAGTCAATTGAAGCTAGATCACTATGGAAAACCTGGAAGCACTGCTTGATGGTCGTTTCGTTCTATTGTGTGACTCCTCAACAGTGCGCATCCACGACCTCGCCCCGCGAGATTCAAACCCAGGACCTACCAGTCTCGCGCCAGAGCACTTAACCGATAGACCATGAGCCGGTATCCGATGGTGTTAATGTCTAACTTCAACCAATCCACGAAACTGAGCAACCATTCACCAATGTATTCAGTGAGTTGATATCTCCCAAGAGACCTGGTTGACTTCCACTGGTTACTGCTTGACTCATGATCTCAACTACATAAAATTACTAAAATCTCCACAAAACCCCTACTGATTATAATTAAAATTTGTGAATTATAAAAAAGATCCCTATTTTTTTTTAAACAAAGTTTGATAATAGCCAGTAGTGGAATACAAGAAGCGTATTTAGTCCTGTTTGGGACTTGACAGCTGAGCGAACAATTACCACAACGTTGATGTTCACAATGAGTCATTTTGCTCAAGGTGCATACATAACAAAAAGAAATTGATCAGTTATACTACTTAATATCAAAAATGGGAAAGATTTACACTTTCACAAATGAAATATTGGTTTTAGTTTTTATATCCTGTTTTGACATTCACTAAAACAGATAGGTACCAAAATAGTAACTTCATTGATTTAGTGTAACATATGTATTCTTCAATATTTAGTAGTGATTCATATGAATCTCACTTCCATACAATTATTTTCAAATTTTGTAGACTTCTAAGGAAAATTCAGTCAAACAACATCTGCGTCAAAGATATCAGAAATATAAAAGTCATTAATCGATGGGATTGTGTGGTCATCATTCTGTATCGTAAACATCGGATGTCAGAATATATATCAACATAAAAGGGAAAACTATCCATCTTGTTTTATAACACTTGTGACTTAAGGCAATCCGCACAGGTATCACAAATGCCAATAAGAAACTGATCAATTTCAGTCTTAAACATCAGTTGAAAGATTCAGACAGCCAACACAAAATGAATTAAAACTTCACCTCATTGCACAAGCTAGTGGCTATCAGAACTCAGTAGCTAAGTGGATAACGCAATGTTGTTTGGAACAACAGGTACCGAGTTCGAGTCCCAGAGTGAACGTCAACTCTGGGATGCAGGTACATCCGGCTGACGAGTTCCGAATAAGACGAAATGTGAGTCTTGGATTCCACTACTAGCCACTATCCATCTTTGCCTATAAGAAAACGTAAAGTTTAAAATAACCATGTAGCTGTTTTTTCGTCAGTGATAGCTATTTTATTTACCTACTGATAATAATAACGAAAATACTTAAGTGATAAATTTGTATTGTGATTAGTTAAATAATCTTAATTCACTAGTTTACAAATTTAATCTCTGTCTTATTTTTATTGCGGTATTTCTAACTTTGATAAAATAAGGGTATTGTTCAGCTTTCCATAAATAATCTCCTCTTAAAATTTACAATCACTAGTTCGGTTGAACTAAACTATTTAGTGAGTAAGTTTTCTTCTATTTTTCATGAAATATCTTGACGTCACTGTCTACTCCAACATACAGTGTTGGGTGAAATAGGAGCTCGTTGTACAAGTATTACGAGTGAATATATCAGTGTTATAACGCTCATTTTTCTCTATCTGCACAATGGGACATTAATTTACCTTAGACGAATATCTACACTAGATTCTTTCCCAGTGTCTATTCTACAGGACTTCAACAAACTCAGATCAAGACAATGTGACTAGCCTGACTAGAACGTAAATATATTTCCTCACCAAAAACCGACACAATCCAACACCAATCAGCAATCGATAATAATAATAAGGATAAGAGAATATATAACTCATCTAACGCCTGTTAGACTAGGTATAAGTTTGACTAAGCAAACAATTAGTCATTATCATTCTCGACCACACATCAGCCAGAACATGATATTATTTTTATTAGGTAATTGACTGAACTTCAGAGTTATGTCGGTAATTAAAAACTTCCCTGTGGTGACCTATTCAATACTTGAGTTCAATGGTTGGAGCTTTCGGGTGACGTGGTCTTAAATCAATCATAGTGGGGTAGTCGATATCATTCTCCATACCCTTTTAACTATTAAGTAGATCATCATTCTTAAATGTTTTTTATCAAAGCCATTTGTTCTCCTTGAAATTTGTTTCTGATGTTTGACATTTTGTTGCTTTCGGTAATATTTTTCCTCCTTTACTTCTTTTGGTGTCAATTTACTGTCTATCGCTGTGTTCATGTGAGGTATAGTATTTATGACAGACATATATTTAACTCTGTTGTATCCCGTGGAGAATTATGAATGGTAACTTTGAAAACTATCTATGGACCAATATGATATATATATTTCCTATTGTATAGTTGTTGAGTAACTAAACTATTCATATTCGTGTCCGTTTTATTATGAGCCTTGTTTTGACCTATAGACTATTATATGAGGGCGCGGATCGGCAAAGCAAGAGCAGCATACCTACAACTGAAAAACATCTGGAGCTCAAAACAATTGTC
Source organism: Schistosoma mansoni (assembly GCF_000237925.1). Classification (NCBI taxonomy): domain Eukaryota; kingdom Metazoa; phylum Platyhelminthes; class Trematoda; order Strigeidida; family Schistosomatidae; genus Schistosoma; species Schistosoma mansoni. The sequence goes on from NC_031497.1 coordinate 21,621,399, forward strand.
AACCAACACCAACATCAGAATTTTCAATACAAATGTGAAGACAGTTCTACTGTATGGGGCGGAGACGTGGAGAACTACTAAAGCCATTATCCAGAAGATACAAGCGTTTATTAACAGTTGTCTACGCAAGATACTTCGGATCAGATGGCCAGACACTATCAGCAACAAGTTACTGTGGGAGACAACAAACCAGATTCCAGCAGAGGAAGAAATCAGGAAGAAGCGCTGGAAGTGGATTGGGCACACCTTGAGGAAATCACCTAATTGCGTCACGAGACAAGCCCTCACATGGAATCCTGAAGGTCAAAGGAGAAGAGGAAGACCAAAGAACACATTACTCCGAGAAATAGAGACAAACATGAGAAGAATGAACAAGAACTGGATAGAACTAGAAAAGAAGGCCCAGGACAGAGTGGGTTGGAGAATTCTGATCGGCGGCCTATGCTCCATTGGGAGTAACAGGCGTAAGTAAGTAAGTAAGTAAGTAAGTTATCTCCAGTCTATTGATTACTTTCCCCCTATTCACAGCCACATTTGGCCAAATCTTGTACAAATGTTATTTTCTATTTTATGGTACGGTGTGGTCTGTTTGACTGGCATATAAACCCAGTATGTTTGAGAATAATGATTCATATTGCAGAGGCTATTATTGGTGTTCAGGACTTAACTGGCAGGGCTAACCAGAAAGCAGGACTGACAAGTAATCAAGACTGCTCATAACGCTTTTGTGTATCATTGCTCCGATCGATAAATCACAGCTCTCCAATTGGTGGTCGTATAACGTTCGTATATATCAACTGGGCAAGAACGCACTCACACTCTTATCCTGGATCAATGATTAATGACTAGTTAACAAAGTACTGAGTTCAAATCAAAGACTGTAGCGTCAATGACATAAAAGCATTGAATATAAATTGAGAAATAACTAGTGAAGAACTTTTCTAACTAGTTACCATGAAACGTATTCATTTTCTTTAATAAGTTGAAACTACTCAATATTTTAAAGCTGAGATTATTTCAAAAAAAAAAACAAGAAAATTATTCAATGCTGGAAAATTAAACTTTGATCAAAATAAGGAAATACTTCAAAGATATTATTACATTATAACACTAACATATGTATATCATGCGGTAGAAGATAAAGGTAATCACTAGGTAGAAAGCACTTTTTTGAAAACAATTTCTCACATTTAGTTCATAACGTCGGATACTACAAAAAAAAAGCCAATCTATCATATTTTAAAATTAATAAATAGTTTAATTATCAAGGCGTATTAAGTTACTAAGGTAACAGAATAATATGAAAATTCAATGGAAATTATTTTGAAAAATGGCACTTTTCTTTGTACTCTGTGAAATAAGTCAATTTAAACATAATTGTAAACAATTAAACTATGTACATATTTACGATTGAAAATGTAACAAAAATGTATTATACATATAGTCAATCAGGCAGTCACAACGTAGAACTTCGTACGTACGTACATCAGTTCGAGTTGCTATACCACATTAGCACAGAGATGTAGTTTCCGATTCAAATATCATAGTGGTAGGAGTAGTAAGAGTATAAGCAGTAATCCGAAAGATTAGGGTTTGAAGATGTTATTGAAGGAGTGTAATCCAGTGAAATACATTTGGAAAGAGAAAAAGGTAAAGACATGAAAAATTCAGAAGATTAGGACTTGGTAGAACACGAAGAGTGGATGCACCTTCACCATTGCAAACGATTTTGAGCCATGTCATTCAAGGTCTCTAACCATCGATTGCTATCATCTCGCGAATCCCAACCAGGTGGTCTACACCTATCAACATGGCTCAGACCACTTGTCAGTGACTTCATGGATTTGTGCCATGTTTTGGTCTGGCCGCCCCTAGCTTTCTTCCAATCTACTCCTACACCATAAGACATTGCACGTCGGGGCAGTCGGTGGTTGGGCATACGTAACACGTGTCCCAGTCATCTCAACTGATGAAGTTTCACTATTTCATCAATCGATTTGCCACCCTTACCTAGTACCCGTTTCCTAACAACTACATTACTTACTCGGTGGTCCCAGGATATACGAGCAATGCTTCGAAGACACCTATGATCGAATACTAGCAGCCTACGAATATCCTCTACCCTTATAATTTATTTACTCAATATCAAATTTTCAATTCTGGTCAGTTCAATAATTAAAAAAATGTTTTTTGTTTTGATAATTATTCACTTTCCTATTATTTTAAAAGTAGTATTTGAAATTATTCCAATTGGATGTTATGCATATTCGTGGTAATTTCATTCTTTAAGTATTTGTATAGGTATTTAAAATATAAAAAGTAATATAAATGCCGACTCAGTGATCTAGTGGTTAAGCGCTCGTGCGCGATACTTATAGGTCCAGGGTTCGAATCTCGCGAGGTGGGATCGTGGATGCGCATTGCCGAGGAGTTTCACAATAGGACAAAACGGTCGTCCAGTGCTTCTAGGTTTTCCATGGTGGTCTAGCTTCAATCGACCCATGATTTCAACCATAAAAACACTGAAATCTCCACAAAACCTTGTTAAGTCGGCTTACAGTAAACTCTATCAGAGCCTCCAGAGGCTCATAAGGAGACCCAACCAATCAGCGATTAATTAGAAGCTATGCTACTAAAATAACGAGATCCTGATTGGCTGTTTAACACACTGCTACTATGAAAACTCAAGGTCTCTTAATTACTATAAAACCCCTGTATTTTCTGTACATAAATGAATCCTGTAGTAAAGCGCTTCCCTCATACTTTGTGCCTTTTCTCTGGTTTTCAAGTTGCTGTATAGTTCTAGCTCGGGGATACGGAACTAGCTTGGGGAAGCAAATATAACGTTCACAACCGGCAGACGTAGCAAACCCCTTCTGATAAATGTTTAGATTTAGTGTCTGTGATCTATATTTCATATCTACAAAGTGATTCATGTAAAGCATTGAAATTGTAAAAATCATACAGTTAATAATTCATTTGCTAATTTTCCATCAATTGTCTTTTACATCCTTCATAATTCTTCCAGTTCTCAATCCCTTTATTTTATCTTCAATTCGATCTTCTTAACATTCTTTTGACAGGCATTTCATCTCGGATTAGCGTTACATGCTACATATATCTGTCGACATAAGTAGCATACACTACATATATATCTTGGCAATTTGTAATATACGTGTACTTTAATATCCAAGAAATTACAGGCCAAAAATAATGATCCGAAAAATAAACAAATGTTTAAATATCTCTAAAGTTAGTATCAATTTTTAATCAATCATAAACTGCTCAACTTCGTAGATCGGTTGAAGTTAGACACTAGTACCGTTGAATGACGGCAGGCTCAGTGGGCTAGTGGTAAAGCGCTTGCGCGCAAAACTAATAGGTCCTGGGTTCGAATTTCGCGAGGCGGTATCGTGGATGCACACTGTTGAGGAGCCCCACAATAGGACGAAACGGCTGTTCAGTGCTTCCAGGTTTTCCATGGTGGTCTAGTTTCAAATGACTCATGATTTCAACTATGAAAATACTGAAATTTCCACAAAAGCCCCTTCTGAAAAGAACATGGAATTGTATACATTTCCAGGAATCAACTAATTACAAGATTTTCTTCTGGTTATAACAATAAGCAAAATTCTTTATATTTTATTCTAAATTAATCTTTAAAATAATGATTGTAGAACAATATAAACAATGGTAGGTGTTTGAAGGTAATCGACAAGAAATCTTTCGTTAGTAAGGCTTTCTACTTTCTGATTTTGAATAATTCTCTACTTAATATCAATCCATGATAAAAACTAATCAGAGATTAAACAACCTTCTCATGTTACCAACATTAATATGTTATTTAAGATACTTATTACTTCTTTTATGTATTAACTAATAAGTAAGTGAAATTCTCAAAATACATTGAAAAATATCGATGTGAAAATACATACATAAACTTAAATATTATTATTTATGGATATTTTACAACCAACTTCATTCATTGTAGGCAAAGATGGATAGTGGCTAGCAGGGGGATCTAGGATGCGCGTTTCGTCCCATTTGGAACTCGTCAGCTGGATGTACCTGCATCTCAGAGTTGATGTTCACTCTGGGACTCGAACTCAGTACCTTTCGCTTAAAACGCTATCGCGTTATCCACTCAGCTACTAAGTCCTGATAGCCACTTACTTGTGCAATGGGGTGACCAGTTGCAGTGCTAAACATCAATGAGAAGATTCAAACAAACAATTCTAAGTGAATTCAACTTCACTCATGTTTTCTTTTTTTACTTTTCTACGATGATTAAACCATAATATAGTAAAATAAACAGATATTGTCTCAATTATTCTACTTTTATGATCTTTATCCAACTTTTGTTTCTTTAATTTATAGCAAACTTTAAAAAAGATTCTTTTATTAATGTTGATTATGATTGCTGGTAACCAGAGTGGTACATTCGATTTGAACTTGTAATCAAAGTCATGATAAATTATTTAGACTACTTAATTCATACTTCAACTTATCTCGTGGTGAACAGAACACAAGTGGGGACAATCGAATGTATTTGACACGAAAATTACAGACTATCTCACTAAAATCTGATAACCATACAGTAAACAGTTAGTTCGCAAAACAACAATCAATTGTCTCAATCTTGATTGTTCCTTCTGTAAATATCAGTCCATCTTCTCTGATCTCATTGTTCATGCATTTTCATGCCGATTGCCCTTCGTTCCTGTTCGTTCCTTATCAGTCTTCTGCCAAAATACATTCTACACCTGACCCTCACCATACACTACTCATGTGGATTTAAGTAACTCACTCCACAATCTGACTGTACTATACTAAGACAAAAGTAAATAATAACACTGTAATGCACTTCAGAAATATTCTTATATACGAACATCTAGATGGTTTCCTGCCCCCAACATAATTCTACGATTGATTTCAGTGAACAAAAATGTTCAGAATTGTTTTCTGCTACATTGAAGGTGTTGAAGCTTATTCCAATCTGAGCAGTGACATTATTTATTCACGTTTTGTGAACTTTCACAATCCGCCACACATCTAATAGTAAAACTAAACCCCTCAAGACGCATATATATACCTCATTGAATTACTTTCCTACTCTTCAGATAAATCAATACACGAAATAAAGTACAACGCATATAAAAAGGGTTGGAGTAAATACTAACACATTCATTCATTGGAAAAACAATATATAAAAGGAAATGAGAGTGTTGTAAGGAGCAGAAAAAATGCGTACTTCAAGAAGAACAGATCGACCATACATCACAGTTATATTCCAATTTATAAAAAATGGAAAATAATTGTGAGAAGTTTACAAGGAAAAAAGACTAAAAATATAACTAACAGAAAAAGGACTACAAACGCACTTATTGTCATGGTGACTAAGGTGTATACAAGTGAATGAAAACGAAATACGAATACATCTATGTCCAGGGAACAATTATGTTCAGATAACAGTATAAAAATATGGAAAACTTTGATTAAAATATTCAATCAATTTGTAGCTAATTAAAGTGATTGGAAGCCAACACCTATTTTATCTTATACTCATAAACAAGGATTTAACTGTTAAATTATTACCAGTTTTTCACACTGGTACGGCCGAGAGTGGGGAGAGTCAGCTCTCCCACCCGAAATGCTCTCACATGGCCACGCGTATATAGCCTCTGTCAGGGAAGTCCTACTCACTGCCTTCTCGTGGCATTACTGTTGTTTACGAAATTGAGAGGATGAAAAGTAAATGTCAGGCGCTTTAACCGGGTTGGTGGACACGGCGAGTCCACCTAGGGGAGTTGGAAAACCCTGATTACAAACCAATGGTGCACATGGGCTCCAGTATCCTGATGGAACAAATGGCGTATGAACCAATCGTTGGTCACCGGCTACCATGGAAACTGCATCTCCTTACGATGCTCCACTGCCTTGTGGATATATATATATATTGAATAACCGTAAATCTACTCATATGGAATACATCTACGTCAAACTACCAATTTATTGAACAGTATAGACACGTTATTAAGGAAATTATAGCTAAAAACTGCATAATCATTTGAAAGTAATGCTTAACTTTATTCCTAATTTATATATGAGTTCGTCTTTCTTAGGAATTCGATTAAAAATAACTAGTCATTTGTAAATCAACGCTTTATAAAGCTCTCTAGTTTTCAGCGCTTTCACAATTAATATATTTCCTTGATGAATGTAAATAGTGTACCAATCAAACTTCAGCAACATTGAAATTCCATGCCTAGTAGTGAATTTTTTAGAAGTGAATGTCACAACACATACTTGTGAAAACCTATGATCTTTAGACCTAAGTTGAGGACGAAGACAAATGTTCATCAGTGGATTAAAAGTCAGTCTTTAAATATAACATTTGCAGAAGTTCAGTAATTTATTGATTTCAATAAAGTGGCTGAATTCCCGTTCAATGTATACCATGAATCTACACTGTCGAGAAGTTTGAAATAGCATATCAGTTCTTCTAGTATTTTTCAACAGATGTTGTTGAGAATAATCTTAGGATCAAATAACTTTATGTAAACCTTTTCCTTTCTTTTTTGCCACAGCACTATTTCATACTTTAATTCAACTGTTAAGTACTCTCAATGTTAGATCGAAAAATTTGTTTTGGTCACATTATTCATTGGTATTATTTCCCAAAAACCCTACAATATTCCCATATAGATATATGTTGAATAATAACTAGTGACAATTTGACATGAATTTTTTGTAATTTTGGTGTTTTATCTCACTTTGAGTTTCAGCAAATCATTTCCTTCTCATTCATTGTTAAAGTAATGTATTATTCCATGTCATAAATATGGTCAAAGAGATGATAGTATGTTACATCCCGTGGAGATTTATGAATGGTAACCTTGAGAACTATGGGCCAATATGATATCACAATTGATTGATCACTGGGTGGTGATCAGTGTCATGCGTGTCAAGTCCTTCTTAGTGCTGATCGAATGCTATCGATCAAGTTGCAATGTGGCCACCAGTCTAGGTGGCTCGACACTGCGTGCACTATATATATTGAAGTAAGATGGTGGTTGGAGGTGGTCAACAGGAAACCCTAGACCCGGGTTTCGTGCTCTTTGGCGCTCGTCAGCAAGGTGTACCTGTAATCTTGAGGGAACTGATGCTCCCTGTCGGATTCGATCCCGTGTCACTCAGCTTTACAATCAGAGACGTTACCACTGAGCTATTCGGGCCGCGACCGACCTCCTGTAGGACTGAGATGTAATCACAATTGG
>NC_031497.1:21628875-21803114 GCF_000237925.1 Schistosoma mansoni
GTGCTGTATGTGTTGGGACACTTATTTCTGTTGTGATCATAATTTCTGTGATATCAGTTGTATTAAGGAATATACTTGTGAATGAAATTTTGTTCGCACAACATGGCCGGTGATTTATCCGTTTCTCAAGTGATATGTTTGCCAACATGATACTCATTATTTAAAATGTCGTCACCTATGTCGCTTGCAATGACATACACATGAAGCAAAATATTTGTTGTTGATACAGTTGATAATTGCGCATAGCGCCGAACGACTTTCCATTTTAGTCATTCTAAGTGGAGTTATTGTATGTCGGTGAGGAGATATGCACTTCAAGAAATTACGATATCGGAGGGTACAGCCCTCCATGAAATCGATTTCAGGCACAGCTTTTCCAACGTAACTGAGAAACGGGCTCACATCATCTGATGAGAGTTTGAGATTTTATAGCGATATTTAGTAGTGTTTCAGTTAGAAAAACTGCAACCACCATCTTACGCCAATATGATATGTATATTTCCTATTTTATAGTTGTTGAGTAACTAAACTATTCATATTCGTGTCTCTTTGATTATGAGCTTTATTTTGACCTATAGACCATTATAATACGATTTACCATTCTTCAGTTATCCCCAGTCTATTGATTACTTTCCCCCTATTCACAGCCACATTTGGCCAAATCTTGTACAAATGTTATTTTCTATTTTATGGTACGGTGTGGTCTGTTTGACTGGCATATAAACCCAGTATGTTTGAGAATAATGATTCATATTGCAGAGGCTATTATTGGTGTTCAGGACTTAACTGGCTAGGCTAGTCAGATAGCAGGACTGACAAGTACTCAAGACTGCTCATAACGCTTTTGTGTATCATTGCTCCGATCGATAAATTCACTGTTCTCTAATAGGCGAGCCAATCGATATAACAACTGGCCACGCTCACGCACACGTTATAACATAGTACAACACAAGGGATTAATGATGGCAATAATAATAATAATAAATAATTATAAAGCATTGCTGTGTAATGCGTAATCTCACTTCATTAGGAATTAGTGATTAAAGCATTCGATTTCAATACACCTTACAACCGATCGAATCTCATGTCTTCCTATTTGATTTTTGTCTACCTGTTTCATTGGGAAATCATGGTCTTCTAGTATAAGACACGTTGAGAGTTCTTAGAGATAGTCACCTTATATTGTTAAGTAACTAAGCTTCGAATGTAACACTGTTGAACCTAAGTTAATCAATTATGTGGAATTGTGTACAGAAAATATCCAAGGTACAAAGGTTGACAAAATCTGATAGACAGTACTACAGAACATAAATTTATGGGATATTAGTTCGTTGTGTCATAACTTGCTACAACATAGAAAAGAAATTAGTTGTCCGAGAAAAGACAAACGAACAGAAGTGAACTACTGAAGATTTAGAAAACAAAATGTATTTGTACGTAAAATGAAAAGTCCGTGACTACTGGTTTTTTAACTCGCGTAGTTTACTTTGGAAGTGTTTTTCGCTGCATAACAGCAACAGTAAGCGAACTTAGGAACTAGTGTTGTGTTGTAACTTGGTCACTCCCGGGTTTGTTTGTCTTGCTTCTCTTCTAATCAACATCACATGTCGATATAAATGATGTCTTGACAAGTAAAGCATATAACCCTAATAATAGATAGTATTTCTGGGTATATTCATAAAATTTATAGTTATTTGAACTCAATACTGCAAAAGAATTGAGTACTTGAAGTTCCTGTTTGGGCATCATTTATTTCATGAATAGGCATGATATTAAAGGACGATGGAACAAGAAACAAAGGTTTCTAGGATTAAAGACTGTACTTTACAGTACTCTATTTATCATTGTAATAAGCATGTTTGGTTGCTCATCGGAATGCAAGCTAACTTACAGAATGCTACATTCGCACCACCATTTTAGTTAGCAGTGGCTTAAATGAGATGAGTTAACTCTAGAAGATCGTTTGATGCATATTTTGCTCCCGTCAAATTCCCACTTCATAATAACGTGATCTAGCCTCTATATAAACTTCAAAAGGATTCCTGAAGAAAGACTTCCAGTCATTACTATAAAAGCAATTGGTTGAAATGAGTCAACAGTTGTCAAAATAGGAAAAGTTCACAGAAAAATTGTTTATAAGCTGAACATCACGTACGACTTTCCTGGTTACCTTCTTATATTCTATAAATACTCCTACTATAATCAATGATACTTCTCGTATTTACAATCTCGCATTTATTTTAGTGTGTACAATATACATAGTGAAATGTCAATTATGAAATATCGGTTAAGTGCTCAGGGGCGAGACTGGTAGGTCCAAGGTTCGAATCTCGCAAGTGTGGGATCGTGGGTGTGCACTGCTGAGGAGTCCCACAACAGGACGAAACGACCATCAAGCAGTGCTTCCAGGTTTTCCATGGTGGTTTAGCTTCAATTGACTCATGATTTCAACTATGAAAAATACTGAAATCTCCCCAAAACCCCTTCTGAAAATATCAGTAAATTTTTGACTGCATTACGGTAATTGTGAATGGAAATTCAGATGTATGCTGTAATTGTTTTTTTAGAAAATACATTATTACTAGTAGTATTACAATTGTAATACTTCCAATTAGATGCTATGGTATTTATCATTTTTAATTAGACATCACACGGTATTCAGTTTTGAAGAATGAAAAACCTTCCAGACTGTGGTATTTGGATTAAAGGATAAATGTTAATTACGCGATTACGTACTCTGTTCATATATTTGAATATATATTACATTCATGTGTGTCTATGATCTTTTCCAGTATTCATATATTGATCCATTTGTAACTACCAGATCACATTCTAGACAGATTTGCAATTTGTTTCGTCAAATACCTAAAATACACGCATTTCTTTCATAATCTCTATTGACTGACATAAATTTATGAAATAGAAACATTTAACCAATCAACAAAATCCAAAGTAATTAGAATACTACATTATAAATAGTTATTAACGAGTTGATAATCTGGGAACAACTTTTAAGCACGTTACTGAAACGCCTACAACTAAAGAAAAAATTGTCTCCAATCAAATACCTACTAATCCCAAAACAATAAGAAAACTAAATTCTGAGTGATGAAAGTTTATTTATTTGTTTGTTTTTTTTACAGATTCAGTAAAAAAATTAATCACAAATATAAAGATCATGGTATACCTGAGAATTCTCTTAACCATTTTAAACGATGACCGCGACGTTTAATTGCATATGGAATTAGAGGTTTTCTTAATGATATACCCAAAGCTCCAGGAGTCCATGCTGCTAATAAAATATCAGCACAAAACAATTCATCATCATTATTATTACTATCATCATCATCATTATCAACGACACTGTTCTCAGTAGATATTTCTTCTGAATTTTTCTCATCTAGTAATTTCTTATTGGTCTTTGATAAACCAGCTACACTGACCCATCCTAGAATTATAAGAAACAAAAACAATATAGCAAATCATCTTAAAACTGAAATGAAATCGATAATAAATATACTATTTGTGATAATTCAATGAGTAGAAAAACTATATTTTTGATGTTTCATGAACTAATGTAAGCCACTGCTTCAGAGTAAATAAATGACTAAAATAAAATTACTACAAGTCAGGTGCTCTGGCGCGAGACTGGTAGGTCCAAGGTTCGAATCTCGAGAGGCGGGATCGTGGATGCGCACTGCTGAGGAGTCCCATAATAGGAAGAAACGGCCGTCCAGTGCTTCCAGGTTTTCTACGGTGGTCTAGCTTCAATTGACTCATGATTTCAAGTATATATAAACAAGTTTAAATAGTACAAAGGAAACTATCAAGTCCAACCTTGGCATTGACAACTATAAAATCAAATTAGAACACTTACATTAAACACTCATAACACAAAATACCACATCATATTTCAGTTATGATATCACTAATAAACAAATGAAACCAAGTACAGAAGATATATTTTTAGAAACCTTACTAAAAACAATCACAAACAAAGCAACGATAATATATTAAGTGTCATGCATACAACTCATCGGTAAGAGCAGTTTTACTTTATACTTATGAAACCTGGTCTCTTCCAGTTGAGGACGTTCAACAACTCTCCATGTTCGATTATTACTATTTTCGAACGATTGATGAAATTCAATGGCGATACTTTGTTATTAGTGTCGCGATTTGACAATATGTTCAGGCGCAGTGATGACAATTCAATTCAACTTTTAGTAGATCCATGAGAAGCTGTGGCCAGTGGAGACAGTGATCTACTTCAGACAATGGATGAAGGGTTGAGAAATATCATGAATCAATTGAAGTTCGACATTAACACTGTCAGATGTCAGCTCAATGATCTAGAGTTTAAGCATTTGCACGCGAGGCCGAAGGTCCTGGGTTCGAGTCCCTTTAGTGAGGGATCGTGGATGAGCACTACTGAGGAGTCCCATACTAGGATGAAAAAGCTGTCCAGTGCTTCCAAGTTTTCAATAGTGGTCTAGCTTAGATCGACTCATGAATTCAACTATTAAAATCCCTATAATCCACAAATCCTCGTCCTGTTAATTAAAAATGAATAGATTAAATACCTATATATAATGTAATTTAAATTCATGATGATATGAGAATAAGAAATAACTCACCTGCTCCGGATAAAACAACATCTATGTTAGATTGATCTAAATTAGGTACAGTTTCGATGGGATCAAGATTTTTTGATTCCATTGGTGGTAGTACACCACAAGGTCCAACTGTATTCTTATAGTTATTATCAGTATTTACAGAATTGTCTTTAATTTTTGGCATGAGAAATTTGACAAATCTACTTCTATACTCATCAACTTCTTTTATAGATACAATATGGATTGGAAGATGAGAAAAAGTGGTGAAATAAACAGAACTTGGAGCCTTAAAAGAAAAGTAAATAAAAAAACAAGCAGAAAGAAATTAAAATGTGATACAAATTATGATAATTGCATTTTATCGTTTGTTTGTGTAAAGAAAAAAATAGGAAAATTGTCATTATTTCTTACTGGTTACGCATATTTAATCATTGATATCATAACGAAGAAATTGAAACGAACTGTAGTGTGGTCTACTTATATCCATATAAATAGTATATGGCGATGGTCAGACATAGAATGTATTTTGGCAGAAGACCGATAAGGAAAGAACTGAAATGAAGCGCAATTGGTAGGAAAATGCATGAACAATGGAATTAGAGAAGATGGACTGATATTCACAGAAGGAACAGTGAAGATTGAGACAATTGGTTGTTATTTTGCAAATTAACTGTTTACTGTATGGTTATCAGAATTTAGTGAGATAGTTTGCAATTTGTGCTTAAATACATTCGATTGTCCCCACTAGTGTTTTGTTCACTACAGAACTATATATGAGTTGCATATTCAATATTAGAAATATTTACGAAGATAATTCATGTTACTTATGGTAATCATTTTAGTGATTTGGACATTGTTTTCGATATGAGGTCTAGTGGATATTGTTCACTCGTTAGAATGAATGTCCCTGATTCGATCCGTTATAGTGGGGGGTCCTAGATGTATTTTGTTAAGGAGTTCCATACCAAAATACAATAGTTGTCCAATGCTTTCTGGTTTTCACCGGTGATTTAACTAAGATCAGTTCGTGAATTAAACAATGGAAATTATGTAATCAACACAAATCCCTCTACAATTCCAAATGTTAATTATTAAATTAGCATAGGCAAAATGTTGAATGATTTACTTTTAACATTGATATGCTTGAACTAAGTCGATTTCGCGGTAACGAAACGAAGGCCAATGACACAATGACACGATAAGCTAATCTAATCTGTTGTCCCAGGCCCCGCTAACTAGATGAAGAAGTCTATCACATTTATTAAAAATGTTTTTATCAGCAATTGTTGATTGTTTGGAAGCATTCTTACCAAGTAGTGTCACTTTAATTTAAGGCTAAATTTATGTATCTTAACTTGACAGTAGAACAATTTGTATCATTCAAACATAGAAAGTGGGTTAAAAGTATTTCTCTTAACATCAATGTTTAGTGAATTGTGTATTCATAAAATGATATTGGATTTCAAAAATAACATATTTAGAAATGATAACAGAATACAAGAACTTACTTTCAAAACATCTAAACGACCAAGAGATCCCATTAAAAGTGTCAAACCTGGCCGCATGACGAATGTACGAGGAATTAAAACTTTATTATTTACACCATTTGGCCAGTGGAAAATACCAGTTCCCTCTGATTTGTAATTAGTTATAGAATGTAATAAGTTTGATGAGAAGTAGTTAAGAATCTATAGAAAATGTAACATACATCAGAAAATATCAACAACATGTGTAGATTAAAACAGTATCAAGTTGTGTGACTAGGTGTATATTTCGGCCAAGTTATTATTTAGAAAAGAATAAACATCACCAAAGGTCCAACAATACGTAAAATGAAATTTCTAATAATTGGTTACTTTTAAAGTAGAGTTCAGAAGTAAAAATCAGTTGAATAAACGTCATATTGATTCGTTCTGGAGTTAAACGCCTTCACAGTGATAGTTAATTAGTTAAGAGCATGAACTTCACATTTAGATTTTTGTATGACGCAACGTGAACTTCTCATTTAGCAACTTTTCATTGGACCATTGTTTTCATCACTGAATTTATTTATTTATTTAAGCACATAAACATTGGTACAAGGAGCAACCAAATATATGTGCGCTACACAAAATCGTTTGACTTGTATGAGGGTTGAGATACTTACCGGGTGCCCATACTGAAGCAGATGGTTTCCTTAGGGTGCCACTCTCCGAGCCCTTGACCTCAAGGTCTAATCCACTAGTCTGTAGAGCAACGTCAGGAGATCCGGTCTCATGATAGCCGGTGACCAACAATAGGTTCATACGCCAATTGTTCCCTCAGGGTCCTGGAACCCAGTGAACCAGTGGTTTGGAATCAGGGTTTTCCATCTCCCCTGGGTTGGGTCTTCAATATCCACCAACCTGATTAAAGCGCTGGACACTAGTTTTTCGTCCTCTCAATTTCGTAAACAACATCTGATAAGTCTTACTAATTGAACGCTATACTCGGTCCCTCAGCTATTCTCGTAACCCCTAAGCTAAATCTACACAGCGACTTGAACACGAGAAAAAAGGCACACAATATGCGAGAAGCACTTTACTCCAAAGGTTCATTTATGTACAGAAAATATATGGTTTTTATAGTATTTTAGAAGTCCTTGGGTTTTCCTGAAAATTCTGAAATATTACTAAATATAGTAGCAGTGTAGTAATCAGCCAGTCAGAAACTCTACATGTGACTTTTCACTTTCGTGATATTTCTAGCAAAACTTCTAGTCAAACGCTGATTGGATAAAATGCTTCTCAGTGTTTCTTGAGCCTTTCTTGTCTTTTGCGAGAAGTTTACAGGATCACCCCAACAACATCCTCGCCGCGAGAAGGCAGTGAGTATGACTTCCCTGTCACTGTCATAGCCTATCACAAGTAGGAATTCGTTTCCATACGCCTGTAAATATAGAAATTCAAACACATCAAAATAGCTTATGTTTAAAATTGATCCCGTCCTATTATTCAAATGTCCCAGTTACGGGAGTGGTAATCAAATAACAAACGTTTTGTAGTAATAATACTAACATAAATTTGGACTGTTTGTAGCTGACCGAGAAACCTTGAAATATAATGAATTCATATTATGCTACAAATCTTGTTCTTTTCATTATATTTAAACGAAGCATAAGTTTATGAAACCAAAATGAAGTTTACCAAGAACTTCATGTATTTATTGGCTTACAATTAACTCTTAGAGATTTACATTAAAAGAAGAGAATATCTATTAAGCCATTGAATCCAGATAGACAAGAGCTTGTTTAGTGGGTAAAATAACCCACACATAAGACAAAATTCCTCATATTCCAAATCTTGCTGTTAGTCACTTCCCAAAAACGCACTTGTAACTGCATTCAATATTAGGGAACCAGTATACCAACAAATTCAGTGAAATGATAAGCTTGGAAAAATAGTGGAACAAGATTTATTTTCCGTTAGATTTTATAAGAAAAAACTACTCTAAAAGAAAATAACTCATAACTGGGCAGTTTTAATGTACTAATGTGGTATGGCAACTCGAACTGATTTACGTACGTACGAAGTTCTACGTTGTGACTGACTGACTGATTGAGCAGCTCTAATATGTTTTTTCCTTAAATTACTTCTGCCCATATTTGAGATCACGATCAAATGAAGAGTATTTTAATAAACGCAAACTATAGAGCTCAAATCAAAGATTTATTAATGATGAACTAAGAGTTTCGGGTAACTGAATTTTGAGTGCAAAATAATTTTCCTTAATTGATTATGAACTAATAATTCTACTAATTATTAATGGTACATTTTATAATTAACTTAAAATTTTGGAAATTTACTTATCTATTTTTCCCCTCATAACTCAATTACAAGTCAAAATGTGCTTGTATGTGTTAGGTAGAGGATAAGGAGAATAAAATGGGTTACTTATTTGAAAGAGAGTGAGATGAAAGAAACAAACAATAATGTATGACACATCCACACTGAAACAACTAAATTGTCTGATAGAAATTTGTTTTCAGGTCATATAAACAAATAGGTGACATGAAAAGAGGTGATTAGTTAAATATTAATTATAATGATATGATATATAAAACCTTCATTTCGTCATCATACTTAACAAGTGTTCAACTCAGCGAAATAGGAAATAAGTATGATTATCAGAAGGTGCTTTTTGTGGAGATTTAGTATTATCATAGTTGAAAGAGTGCCACGAAGTTGAGCAACCGTTCACCGTTTGTCTTCAGTGAGCTTCTATCTCACAATAGATATGGTTTGAACTCCATTGGTCACTGCTTGTCACTAGAACTCCAGGATTCACTTCACGTGGATTGGTTGGAGTTAGACATAAACACGATCGGATGCCGGCTCAGTGGTCTATCGGTTAAGTGCTCTGGTGCGAGACTGGTAGGTCCTGGGTTCGAATCTCGGAAGTGCGGGATCGTGGATGCGCACTGCTGAGGAGTACCATAATAGGGCGAAACGGCCGTCCAGTGCTTCCAGGTTCTCCCTGGTGGTCTAGCTTCAACTGACTCATGCTTTCAACAATGAAAATAAGTATGAAATATTACTTGATTTGAAATTTAGAGGATACTGAAAGAATGAATATTTCTGTGTCACTGAGACTGATTTTGAACTGCATCACTTAAATTCTCCAACCATATATCTGTCTTGCTAACCTCTCTAACTAGTTAATACTATCAGTCAAAAACCGTGTGTACTGATTTCAAATCTTGGTTTTGCTTTCCACGGTCCTTTCCCAACCAATTCCTGTGCTAATCAGTATAGGGCGAAAAGAGATTATAGTAAAGGTGTAACTATACTATAGGGCTGGTTCGGTAGTAATATTAACAATGATCGTGTGACTTTGAAGCCAGTTTTCGAACAATAGAGAGAGAGTGTGTCTATATAAATCGGGACTCCCCCATAGAGAAGTATTGAAACCCGTAGCAGTATAGTAGTATTGGAAGATTTATTAGTTTCTCAAGGTCTATTATCAGTTTTCTAATTATATATTTAAGAGAAATATCACCGCAGAATCTCACTTATTTGAGTGCGAATTCTTCATTTTGCATTCTCTTCTTGACCACAACTAAATTTAGACGAAATTCCTCATCTTCTATAAAATATTGAGTGAATCAATTCTCTAGAAATAGTATACAGCCTCTGTCAGGGAAGTCCTACTCACTGCCTTCTCATGGCCACGGTGTTGTTTACGAAATTGTGAGGACGAAAAGCGAATGTCCGGCGCTTTAATTGGGTTGGTGGACACAGAAAGCTCATCTAGGGGAGTTGGAAAACCCTGATTCCAAACCAATGGTGCACATGGGCTCCAGTATCTTGAAGGAACAAATGGCGTATGAACCAATCGTCGGTCACCGACTACCATGGGACTGCATCTCCTTACGATGCTCCACTGCCTTGTGGACTAGACCTTCAGGCCAAAGGCTCGGGGTGTGGCCCCCTAAGAAAACCACCTGTTTCGGTTTGGGCACCTGAGCAGTACCACAGCCCTCACACAAATCAAATGAGATTTGTGTGGCGCAAATGTATCTGGTGCCCCCTTGTACCAATATTTATGTGTTCAAATAATTAATAAAATAAAGATATCAGATACCAATATTTGGGTGGAAATAGTGATAGATTTTAGCAATACCAAGCTGCTAGCTCGTTGTTGTTCAGTGAACCCACTTATAAAGTAGTTTCCTGGAGAGTTGGGTCGTCAAAAGTATGTATTTTTTGTGTTTTTTCTTTCATATTGTCGTTTCTCATGTATGACAGTTTTTTCTTATCAATTATGAACATTATGAACAGTGTGTAAAGGTAATTATTTAAAGGCTTTTCATAGAATATGACGTAAGAATAATCTACTTTTGCTCGAAACTTCAAAAGTTTTTTTTCTGAGTTCAGATTGGGCTAATCCTACAGTAAATTTACACATTTTGATATGTATATTTGATCACCTAATGACTAATATTTAAACTTATTATATCAAATCGAAGTTCTTACAAAAATAAGAATTACCTGGTCTTTACAAAAAACACCTGGAGTATCATAACACCATGCATGATCATTAAAATATCTTGGATTTAATATATTTGTTAGTAATCTAGTACTTTGATCTCCATCCCAAGTAGCTTTGTCCATGAAAATATCTCCACGCAATGACTCAGAAGCCAACTGTTCCAATCCGAACTCACTACCAACACAAATCCCAGAGTTGTTGGAATTGGAATTTTCATTAGGTTTCCATGTATATGTCGGCATAGTAGACAAATCTGGCAGCGTTTCACGAGCCTTTTTTGCTGCATAATAATTTGCCGACCGTTGGTCACAAATACCAGAGACAATTTCTTTTGCTGGAAAAAAAACAAAAAGAGTAATTACGCAGTCAGTATTTTTGTGTATTGATTTTCGAATAAGTTGTCTTTTTAACGAACACTCAAACGAAACAATAAATGAGTTCAGAACGTTTGTTTGTCTTATGGACTTTGAAGTGAAACGAGGTAGAGAATGTAGCTCAAAGGCTTAGACATAAGCCAAAGGCTAATTGAAAGTTTATTTTCTGAGTCTTGAACTACATAGTTTATATGAAGACCAGTGATAATACTCGACCGCCCAAACCGAAGTAGATAGCGAAGTTCGAATGTACAACCTACTAGTTGAAAGCCGAACACTCTAACTGCTCAATCACCACTCTACATTTAAAGGTTTGTCATAAGTTCACGCACTAAACACGAATTTTATCATTACAAATATCAGTCAGCTTTTGACTAGATTTTAAAGCATTCCACTAAAATGATACTAATTAATCAGATTTGAAAAAGAGAACATTTTTACAAAAACAGCGTAAGTTGTATTTTAAATTATGGTAAACTTACGTTTCAAATATCGGAAACCATGTGATGAATTGCATTCTTTATGTTGTATAGTCTTTTGATGTGACTGTTCATAACGTGATTGTATACGCTGACCACGTTTAGCTGAATTCATTAGGGTTAATGGAAAACTTAAGAGGCCCATTGTGGTACCTGAATAATAGAATTATATTGCAAGCATTGACTATTATAAGAAAGTTATGTACTGAATAATAGTTATCAATGAGGTATTTACTAACTCAAGATTGAAACAATGAATAAATAATCAATGATCAAGATAGAAATATAAATTACATGTGAACATAGTCAAAATTGACCATGACAACATAATTTTTTTTAAACTTCTGCTAATTCTTGACCGTGGGTATTTTATTTCCCCTCATTCTTTCTAAGTTGTTTTGAACTATGTTGACTGAAATTGGTATACTAGTTGTTAACTGTAAACATGACATGAATTAATAAAGCTGACATCTGAATAAATAGTGATGACCTATATTGAGGTTAACTGAAAGAAAGAGCATTAATGTATTTGGGCAATATGGACAATTGCAATAATTTCAATAATTTATGTAAAGAAGATCAATCATGACCACATATTGCAAATTAGAAGGATCGGATTAAACCTATGTTTGATTGTTTTATGCTGGTTTGGACCACAGTTCAATGATATTGGTTTGAAAGCATTCATAGAAATGAAAACATACTCAAACTCGAATACACAACATGTTTATGGTTATAGGACATACATTAAGGAAATCACCAATGTGCATAACAAGGCAATCCCTAACTTAGAATCCGGAAGGGAAGCGGAAAAGAGGAAGGACAAAGAACACATTACGCCGGGAAATAGAAGCAGGTATGAAAAGGATGAATAACAACTGGAAAGAACTGGAAAGGACGGCTCAGGACAGAGTTGGATGGAGAATGCTGGTAACAGGCGTAAGTAAGTAAGTAAGTTATGGTTATTGGATTGAATTTTAATAAAAATATAATTACTGGTTATAAATAGTCATTCTAAATAAACTTGTTATTTAATTTATTTAACACTTCACTGATAATATTCAAACTGATAGTAAAATATTTTGTCATCGGGAAATCTCAGTTCACGAAATAATTGCACGAAAAAAAATTTAAGGGAGTTTTCCCTGGAATTATAAGACAACTTTGAACCTTAAAATATTAGTATTTATTTCACGCTTATGCATAGACTAGTTTGTAATGGACCAAGGTGCACAGAAATATATATAAACAGGAAAATAGATATCATCTATGAGTCCATTAAGTTGAATCCCACATAATGTTTTACAGGACGTTTTGGTTATAACAAAAGTGCTAACAAGTCAATTCGGAATGAGAAAATACCGATTGATTAATTTAACCTATTGAAGTGCAGTGAGATATTTTAATTCAAGTATGACGTCCTTAATCTGTCTACCTAATAACATACAGGAGAGAACTTGTTTCGATCTAGATTAAAGCCTTGACACGATAGGCTAACTGGTTCAACTATGAGGCTAGAAATGCGTGAGTTCGAATTGAGACAAAAGCCTTGGACAAAGAGACAAAAACTTTTCTACCACCTGATCAGTTGACAAGCGAGAGAACAGGAGAGAAGATGAGCTAACTGGAAAACTAACGGATTTATTCCTGATTACCGATTCAGATTAATGTAAAAAGATACATGAATAAATACATGACTAACACGACTACAACGCACAAACAACTAGAAAAACACAATTATGTCGAAACTGGGCATTAAGGTATAAAAATAGAGTACAAAACGTCACATTTAAATTAGAATAGCTTTGGTTTATGCAATAACCTAGGGACAAAACTAAATGTTAGTATTTTACAAACTTCGAGCTAAGTGAAATTGTGTCCCCAAAAATAGCTTTCATTGTTTGTCACAGATTTATTTCTCTGTTAACATCATCAAAATTTTCTCAAAACGTCTAACTTTAACAAAAAATAGCTTCACAATCATTTGATACTGTGGTTAATAAGCACTATTTTTATTGAGAGGCCAATCCAAACAATCTTGATTACTCACACAATTTTACAACATAAAGTAACTGATGAACATCAGGAACCTGGAGTCCGCATGATTATCGTAACCAGTAGTTAAAGACTGGATGACACAGCTCAAAATCTTTCACAACGGCCCAGGCACATTCACTCTTTGCCTTCCCTTAGATCCTAAATTTCTAGATTACCTGATAAAAAAAATTTAATCCCACTCACACTTATTTTCTTCTCGAATCCTATCCTCGATGCCCAATCTTTTTTGGTACTACTAATACTGTGACTACCTCCACTAGTTTGGGATTTACCCTGAAAATTTTATCTTACTGAGCTAATGGGGGATTGATAACTTGAACTGGTGTACACATGTGCCAGGTTCTGCGTTTTGATATGGATTCGTGAATAACTGTTTAAGGGTGTACATCACAATTCAACATAAAAAACCACTGAAAACCAGAGAACACATAAAACGGCTATTTTGTCTTAGTTTACAACTTGTGTCCTATATTACGAACCGATTGCAGTTCAAAATAAGGTCCATTAGACTGTGACTTAATGAGTTTGTTTTGTTTTCCCTGCTACAAGACCTACGTTCGATCTTATCTGGGGTCGTATATGTGCGCTGCTAAATAGTTCAATGTCACAACAAAACGAATGGCCTATAATTCCCAGTTTTTGATGGTTCCTTTCATTTGGATCTGTATTTAAAGTAGGAATCCCATTCGAACAGTCACTTGGTCAAGAAACAAAGCAAAATCATTTTCGTTAAGATAACATCATTTGATATTCCTTAAATCCCTTAACACTGAAGTAAGACTGTATTGGTCACGGTCAGATTTCTGTTATAATCGATTTTAAGAGAAAATAATTTAAGGTAACTTATGTAGGCGTGATTCATTTTAGCCAACGTAAAATAAAGTTAATTCTACGCATATTTATTTAGTTAGTTGATAGGTAAATGAAAGAAATCCCACACAGTTTCTTGCTTTGGCATAAAACTCCAATCACGAACGTTTTTTATGACTTCCAAATACTTTATCAAACCATAAAAATATTATTATAACCAATTTGATACCCGATGATTACTACAGTTGAAAAGAATTTCTCAAGAGTCAAATTGAAACTATAATATTTTATTCCCTCTTATGATGATTTCGTAAGAAGTTTTGCTGACAATCTACACAATTTATGAAAATGAAATCACGTGGTCGCAGGGGAATAGTAGAATTATTTTAAGAAAATATAGTCAGTGTATTATAATCTAGTAACAATTGGTGTAAATCTGTTATGGAGTAGAATTTGACAAGCCAACATGCTTTCGGATTGTCATGTTAGTTAACATGTGAAATGTGATGATACGAAGTGGCCGTCGAGTGATGGCTAGTTGCTTACGAGACCAGATTATTGACTTAAGGACCCCAAATGATTTGAAATCAAAGACAAGACCAATAACCAGAAGAATAAGTTAATCTTATAATAAAATACAACTCTTGTGTATAAAAAATCACAAGATTAGATGCCATAAACAATTGAATAAAATCAGCTTTGTACGTCACTCATTTTCCAATGTATAAGAGCCTAACTGATATGTTTTCTCATCATGACAAAACGATAGATTAAACGTACCTTGCATTGAATGTCTACATTTGTTAGTATAAGTTTAGCAGATTGTCTACTAGCATCACATCATGGACTGATATCAGTTCAACAAACATTAAAAACTAAGAAACAGTTAACAGTTTTTCCATCCCAATATGAGACTTCTGAGCAGTGCGCATTCACAATCTCATTACGGATCGAACCTAGGACCTTCGGGCTTCGTGAAGAGGAATAAACATTCACATCGTTAAGTCGGTATTTGGTTATTTCTAATCACATAACTTTATCACACTTTTTAAAGTTTCTGAAGCAATTTGAAAGGTTTAAATCCTTCGATTACGTCTAACAAAGGTCTTAGTAACTCATTTGTATTGGTTGTTTGAATCTTCCTATTGATGTTTAGGACTGGAATTGATCAGTGTCTTCTGAAACACGTGGATCCTGTGCCAACTAACTCGATGTAGCTACTGATTCACATGCATTATTATTAGAGTTGGATGGTGACTAGCAGTGAAATCCAGAACGCGCGTATCGTCCTATTTGGGACTCGTTAGCTGGATGTACCTGTATATCGGAGTTGAATGTCACTCTTGGACTGTAATGGGCTGTGAAGCAAACGGTACAGAGTTTGGATCCCGAAGCAAACATCAACTCTGGGATGCATGTACATTTAGCTGACGAGTCCCAAATAAGAAGACGCACGCACTGTGGATCCCACTGCTAGTCACTATCCATCTTTGTTTGTAATACTAATGATGAGTTTTTTTAAGTTTATACCAAAAATAAATTAACGAAAGCTACTTGTTCAACCTCTTCATCATAATCTTCGTTTTACTGTATTCTTCTTATTTGTTCTCCTTCCTTGTACGCTTGTTCACGCTTTTACTCCTATTTACTTTCTAATTACAGATTTACCTCGTGTATTTTATTTTTTTAGATAATAATAATTTAAGTATTTCAGAATTGAACAATCTTTCTATTTTTATAGTTGAAATCACGCGTCAATATAAGCTAGACCACTATTAAAAATCTGGCAGCACTGAGTGACTGTTTCTTCCTAGAGCCGGACTCCTCAGTTATGCACATCCACGATACCGCAACCGGAAATCGAACCCAGGACCTTCGATTTCGCGCACGAACGCTTAATCTCTAAACCAACAGTGTTAATATCTAACTCTTATCAATCCATGATATTGCGTAGCCCTTCGTACACTGCCTGAGGTGGATAAATGTCTCACAACCGACGCGGATTGGACTTCACTAGTCAGGGATTCTCACCAGAACTCCAGGAGTTAGATTTTGAAGCTATTTACTAGTGAGAATATTATTATTATTACTACCAGAATGGAGGTTTGTGGAGATTGTAGTAATTTTTTAAAGTTAAACTCATGCATCCATCTAAGCTAGTTACTTTTTATAAAGCATTCATTGAGGTTGAAAAGCATCAACTATTAGGATAGGATACAACAGTCTGAAATCTCATCACAAAGTTTTAAGAAAAATCAAGTTTAATCTAGAAAAAGCAGATATTCAGTGTCGCTGAATTTTAGAATAGTAAAAAACAGCAAGTTACTCTGTAAGTCACTGACAAGTGGACTGAGCCATGCCGGTAGGTGTAGACTACCTGTTTGGGATCCGCGAGATGATAGCAACCGATTGTTAGAGATCTTGAATGACATGGCTCAAAATCGTTTGCAATGGTGAAGGTGCATCCACTCATTGTGTTCTCACAAATTCTAATCTTCTGAATTCTTCATGCCCCTTTCTTTTTCTTTTTCCAAATTTATTTCATTGGATTATACTCCTTCAATAACATCTTCAAACCCTAATCTTTCGGATTACGGCTTATATTCTTACTACTTTT
Source organism: Schistosoma mansoni (assembly GCF_000237925.1). Lineage (NCBI taxonomy): Eukaryota > Metazoa > Platyhelminthes > Trematoda > Strigeidida > Schistosomatidae > Schistosoma > Schistosoma mansoni. The sequence goes on from NC_031497.1 coordinate 21,645,839, forward strand.
ACCACTATGGGATTTGTATCGACAACTGCATCTCTGTGTTAATGTGGTATGGCAACTCAAATTGATGTACGTACGTACGAAGTTCTACGTTGTGACTGACTGACTGACTCTGCAATATGTATTATTTTAGAGGTTAATATGTAATTGTGATAAAAACAATCCACTTTAATAAAATTCAAACCGAAAACTAAACGCATTTCTATAAATTAACATACTTTTTTGACATATACAAGGCAAGAAATCTATTGAAAAACCGTTGTTATATAATGGAAATCATGAAATATATCTCATATGAACATTTGGTAAAAAAAGTTTAATTACCTGGCCACGTAGATATTGTAGCTCGATGAATAGATTCTTTGGCTTCTGATTTACATAAATCTGACAATAATAAACGATTGAATAAACTAGACTTTCCGACATTTGTAGAACCTATCAAATATATTGGATCTTATAAAAAAAAGAATGAAAAATATATGTTTTATCTTAACTAATTAAGTGGTAAATTTACAAAAACGGTGGAAATAGTATTGTGAGGACAAATTAACATTATATATTGTAACTATATATATATATATATATATATATATATATCACTGTTGGATGACTATATATAAATTTAATGATATCAGTCTGTCATAGTTAACAATGAGCCTGAACAAATGTACCCTAACCCGAGTTGTTCTACCATATCAGCATGGTGAGATAAAATTAACAAGAAAAAAAAGTTGAAATAATTGTAGTACTAACAATAGTAAGATACGTCATTTCAGATGGTGTCCAAAGGTGAACCTAATGTTAGCAAGATAGGGTCCTGACTTATTGGTACGATGCCTTAAGATAAGACTTAACAGTCAGGTTTTAATTGATTAAAGAATGCGTGACCCATAAGCTTATTTCCCCTAAACCCCTATGATATTTTGTCAGGTTCATTTTTTGTTCATATTCCGTATGTAACCATGTTTATTTAGTCGCATGAAAAACTACTTATTCAGCCACTTATCTTGTCGTTGACTTCGAATGTTTCAAGTCAATTATATGGTCTCGTGAGTAGGCATCACTCGATCACAATTTACCGCTACGGTCGTTTGTCGATTAGCATTATATTCACTGATTTTAACGATCGACAATCTCATCTAATCAAATCATTAGAAAACATCTACGCTTTAGTGAATGACAGGTTAAAGCACGTAGATTGGTTCATCTTTGACAAATAAGCGCTAGTAGATGGATTGAGAAGACACTAGAAAACTTCTACATAAATTTCATATAAACCCCAACGTTTTTACCAGATTACCTTTCGCCGTTCGGAATTTCGATGTATATTTTCGCTTGGTTGTAATCCGTATGCTGATTTGAGACCATTTGAATGAAGTGTTGTGTCCAGGATATACTGTCGTAGAAGTTATGACAAAAACTGTATTCAGTGTAAAGGACTAATGTATCTAAGCATTACTCAGATACTGTTGTATCCCGAAGAGAATTACGAATGGTAACTTTTGGGAACTATTTATTGGCCAATATAATATGTATATTTCCTATTGTAATTAACCTAATCATATTCGTCTCCTCTTATCACTAACTTTATTTTGACCTTTGAACTATTATTATACAATTCTTGAGTTATCATCAGTTTATTGATTACTATTCACAGCCACATTCGGCTAAATATTGTACAAATGTTATTATCTCTTTTATGGGTCGATATGGTTTGTTTGGTTGGTATATAAACTCAGTATGTTTGAAATACAATGATTCATACCACTGAGGCTGTTATTAGTGTTTTGGACTTAACTGGCCGGGCTAGGCAGATCGCAGGACCGGTTAGCACTCTAGTCTGCTCGTACGGGTTTCGTGTCACTGTTCCAACCGACAATTCGCTGCTTCCTGATTGGCGGTCTCATCAAGTCACACATTAACTAGGCATCCACTCGACCACAAGATATAACAGATACTCTTTAAATATTTAGCGGAGATCGGTTTAGTGTTTACTCTTAACGCAGTGGATAGGCACAATTATCAAAGATTTTAAGCAAAAATCACTAATATTAGTAATAAAAACAAGTCATAAATACTGCTCACTTTTAGAATGAAAACGTTTAGATAACAGAAAGTCGATTAGTTCTGGTATACCATAGCCAGTCAATGCACTAATTATGGAGATGTAATTAATATTCTCCTCTGGTATTTTGCTCCTCGAAATCGCTGCTTCCAATAATGCTGAACACCACCTCTCTCGGAAATGCGATCCATCACCTGGTAACTGGTCAGCCTTGTTACCGACAAGCACGTACCTAGGATTGAGAACAATATTACGCTAAAACCAACCTTTTGCCTTTCAATTCTGTATGTAATTCCGGAATTAAAGAATGTGGGAGATTAGCCACATCGGCAATAACGATTACAACCGCATCTTCGTACTTTTGTATTTCCTGGATTACATTAGTGAGAAAATACGACTCATTTATTGTTTCCTAAATTCTATTTAGGATTAATATGCAAATATATACTTTCGACGCTTCGTTGTGTTTTTGAAGCAGATTACAACGTACACAAAGAGTGAACACGGGTTTTCTGTATTTAGGACGAGAAAGTGATTGCCCCGTACTGGACATAATGTTTTTATATTCGGTCGAGGGTATGAAACCTGGATATCCCGCAGCTTTACTATGTAACGGTGATCCACATCCTGAGCATGTAATAGACAAAAGTGGTAGCGATGGATCTTCGTCAGAATAAATTTTGTTCAAATCCTCTGGAGCAAGAGGCCTTGTAAAGTCAGTTGAAGTTTCACTCCTGGAACTCTGGACAAGATCATCTAGATTTCTGTCCTCTAAAACTGTTGGAGGTTCTGCATTTGGAAAAGGCTGATGAGAAACTGATTCCCAGGTTCCGGAAAATAATGTTTTATAGCGTTGTTGTTCTTTTGTATTTATTTTGTACGCAAATTTCTTGCTACATAGACGAATAATTTTGGGCACTGTCTTTGATACAAATGTTAACCGCGATACAAACATAGTTCGTCTAACTTCCGTTGATAGTTGACATAGGTGGAACTGAGTTCATCTAATTGACAGTAAATAAGGTACTTTTTAAGCAAACGGAAGTCTCTTGTCTTACAAACAAAAGGATGATAGTTTTATATAACAGTAATCTCGATTGGCTAATTCATACAAAGAAACCAATTTGTTGTAAAGGCCAATTACAATCAACAAACTATAAACACAACCCCTAGTTCTACTTAATTACAATCGGATAAATTAACTAAATAGGACAGTTGGAAGTAAGTAAAGATATTCTTGTCCCATAAAGCGACACGTAATCTTGAACAACGCCACTTTAATATGATGAGAGTTCGAATATCAAGGAATCTGGAACAAGAAAAAACAAACAATATATTGATGATAGATAAAGAACTACCGGTGATTAATATGAAGTTCTGAAAAACAAATGATGAAGTCGGTTAGTGAAAAACCAAACGGCGAAAATAGTATAAATATTAACTCTAGTTCTGAATAACGAATATTACTGAGAAGTAATTCCGTCTCTAAACACAAATGTGCAACTATTCAAGTTGTTACACGGGTGAAGATCAACGAACAGATGACCAAGCATAAATGTATGAACTGATGCAAATGTTTATCAGTTAAGGCTATCACACACATCAATGGAGTGAGAAGAAACTAACAGATTACGAAAAAGGTGCAAACAATAAAAATGGTACTAACGGTAGATGAAAACTAAAAATGAGAAAAGTAGTTTAGAAGTAAGAGGAAAGCGTGGATAACCATAAAGTTCAAAATTAAGCGAAGGATAACTTGTATATATTAGCCCCCCGCACTAATTTACATTTTGCACTATTGATAATACTTGTGTTTCCAAAAATAACTAAGAAATTCATACATTTCTCGCTGGAAGACCATAGTTAGGATTAATGCACGTCCTATGCAGAACGATGTTGCAGCACACTGGTTGGCCTGTTTTTAGCCGACCAGAGTTGGAAGGTAGATGAAGATCCAGGAACATTCATGTGTATAAATTATAAATCTACTAAAAGTTTCCACAGTACGGTTGTCCCACACAACTTCGTTATTTGGAATATAATTTCGTTCCTATTCAACTGTGTTCTGATTTGAGGATCGTTCGAGTGAAGCAAAGTGGCCGGAGAATATTAAGCAATAATAGTTGCTGAGTCGCATAGATATCTTAACATCCCTACATGGCTCAGCTCAATATTTAATGTCCTCGCAGCTTGACGTTTGTTTTTGACCAAGACAAATACTATAGTACTAAGATTTAAGAGTTTGAATGATAATTTTTAGACAAAAAGTTCTTGGGATGTAGATAGAAAAATTGGATGGATTTGTACGGTTAATCACATGTCAACTGTAAACCATGCGCATTACAACTCCAGATATGACAAAGCCCTAGGATTCCAGAGGAGCTTGCAAAGACGTATTCACAAGAATGAATGATCAAGTAGACTTTTCATGAAGAAAATTGCTGAAGACGAGCAGCTAAAGGCTGGATACACTTCCCCATAACAAGTTTCACATTTTCTCCGCTCATTAATATACATACAAGTAATTCTCATACAGAATTACCTTGATTGAAACTACATGACATCAACATGGTTGGAAAAGTTTTACCTTTGATTGTAATACAAATACTCTGCTTTGTTTTTTTGTTCTATTTAAAATTGAGTCAGTTTAATTTGGTTTATCTTCTGAAGAAGCAACTAGGTTGGATAACGTGACAAATACAATATTTCACTCATTGAAAATTTTTCAAATGTTATTATTTCTATTACAAACGCGCTAGTAGTTAACAATGTTGACTGACTGAATTATTTTGACTCAAATATGACAAAGACTAACTACTGAGAACAAGCATCACAATTTCGGACCGCATACGAGATTCAATTTGCCTGAACAATCAGGCGGTTGATACATTATGGAACTGCACAATATTACCATGACTAAAGAGAGATAAGTTGAGACTGGCGAAGTGAATCACTTGTTATTAAGCTTCATCATTATATGACGAGCAGTAAATTTGCCAACCTGTCCGTACTACCAGGGACTCCTCTACAGACCTAAGGATGGAATAATTTGCCAATAAATAAGACCTAGGTATTGCTAACGTTACTTTTAAGGCCTAAGATTAGTCATCATTTAAACCCTCCAGAATAACGACAAGGAAAGCGTGGAATATTGAAATGCTTTGGAATAAATAAATCGATAATAAAGCAAGTTGCACGCTGCTTTGGGAAGTATCTAACTAGAACATATTGGATTCCAAACGGCTTTCAAAATCTGTTGATTTATTTCGACTCAGACTACCATTTCCAGAAAACATAAACAAAACTACGCAAGGCCTACCTAGAGTTCACATGCCTTAACGACAATTCTTAACTGACCAAATCATTATGTAGTCAGTGTTAACTAAATTACTGTTTCATCTGCATTATTTTTCAGTGATGATTCATAGATCACAACTGAATTTGTAAATTTGGGTAGTGTGAGCGTCAGCATTGATATGTGAAACCTATTTCTATATACTAATAACCGGAAGAGTTTATTCTAATACGTACAAAATAGTAACATTCATGCACCATATTGGCAACTAGAGGTTGAGTTTACACTTCTGCAAGTCAGCGAAAGAGGGAACAGTGCGATTTGTATCCACTAAATTAGTGACATTGGTTGACCTTGGTTAAATACACTTATGTGCATGGATTACGATGAAAGTAGAAATGGAGGCAATATGATGGTTGCGGGAATGAAATATCTAATTATTATAAAAAATGGCTTAAAATCCATTTACGGTTATATAAAAAGATCCTATTACGCAAGTGAGTCTGTGAGGGACATATTAATTGAAAAATATGTACCAACTATGGTTGGTTAACAGTTAGTATACAAGCCTGTCTCCAAATCTCCCAATTTTAGGGAAATCTCGATGTTTTCCCCAAAGTGAATTTACATATCATATGAAAAGTTCGTATTTTTTCCCAGGTTTATGCAAATTTCGGGGCTGTCATATTTTCCAAAAATTTTCCACTGTCTTTCCCAAAAAATCACATAAACTGATAATATTAACCCAAAATCAAAGGGTTGTAATGGTATAAATCAGATTCAGATTTGTACAGTAAAGAATAAAGACCCATGACGTATGTTATTCCTTTTCTAGTATGCTTTTGTAAGTGTCTAGTCTTCCTTGAACGAGTCGATTGAAGGTGAGGACAGCGATAAGCAGGGTGATAGGTTCCAAAAATTGAACAGAAACATCAAGTTGTAACATGGGTTATTGACAGACTACCGGAACTAGCAACACCTGTGTTTTGCCTCTTAATCACAATCAGATAATAAATGGTAGCCTGTCAAATATCTCGGAGGACATAGCAGGCGAGTAGAAAAGCCAAGAACGAACGAAATACCCGTGGCATACAGGTTTACACATCGAGTTATCAATAATTGGAACCTGCTGCTCGAAGCAGTGGTGTCCGCACCTTCAATTGACTCATCCAAGAGAAGACTGGACACTCACAGAAGCATATTAGAAAAGGAATAACATAGGCCGTAGGTCTTCTGTCCTTACTACACAAATCTAAATCTATATATGTGAGGAATCCAAAGACTATTATTATAAGCAGGAACCTTGAATGCCTGACATAGAATAGCATTCTAAACCTCTACATTACAAACTAGTTAGTCTACAGTCAAGTTAGTAAAAATTAAAAGAAAACCAATGTGCCTCTAACGATCTAATCACTAAAACCGCACACAATCACGTTATTAATCAGTTTTATCAAAGAATTATGATATATGTTGACATTTTAATTAAGAAAATTCAGAGATTGATGAGAGTATTTAACCTTGGGCAGCTTTTAAAGACCTTATTGTCGTTTCACAAAACCCAACTCGACTGTGTAGTAGTTAAGTCAGTGCAGGAAAACATGTAATCCCGGTAGCGTATTATTGATACTTTGCGCTTCCTAGTTGTACCAAACAGGTAATTGTGTTTCTGTTGGCACATCACGAGGGTGCTGAAAACCACTCTCTGAACAATATATGGCATGACAAATCAAGTATACCAAGTGTTGCCTCCAGACGTGTGTAGCTTAGCTCAGTCTGTCTCCTTCAGTCTTCAGTAATTAGGATTCAAATGGTTGTGGGCGGAATAGAAGACGCATTCGCTTAACGGGCTTTCGTGTCTAGTAGCAGTGAATCACCAATACCTCCAGGCACGAGCCTAGGTGTATTAACGATGGTAGGAAAAAAATTGGTAAACCTCAATAAGATGTTATCCCTAGTCCTTATGAATAGGTCAAGTTTCCTCTTAAATGACTCCTTGCACTAGCTCAGCCATCAACGGATTCCAGCATTTGACTACTCTTAAAGAGTGGAAGTTGTTTCTACAGTCCGTTCTGCTATGTTGTGTCTCCAGTTTCTGAGTGTTACCCCTTAGGTTAGTATTGTGACTAAGCTTAAGTATATGTTTAAGGGGATGTCCAGAGGTGTTAAGGGTATTGTTAGCCATTAGAATATCACCTCTAAGACGTCTGTACTCTAATGGGCAAAAGTTAAGTGATTGGAGGCGCTCTCCATAAGCTTTGAATTTGAGTCCCCGAACTGATTTCGTGGTTTGACGTTGGATATGCTCCGGAGTGTTATAGCTACAAATAAATCCCCAAAATCAATAGCTCTGTAAGTGTTCGACATTGGATGCTGACCACAGTGTCCTTATCCTTCTGAAGAGAGGGAGGAAATACTATGTTTCTGTAGTCTAAATGGGGACGAATAAAACTGTTGAAGATTATGTGGAAAGTTCTACCGTAAAGCTGGCCAAAAGTGCGTTTCAATGTTACCAGAGCAAGGTTTGCTCGGAAGGCATTTTTGTTTCAGTTAGCGTAAGACTTCAAGTAGTAGGGTACCAATACTCCTAAATCTTCTTCGACTTGAGATACTTCTATGGAGGAGTTTCCTTAGTTGTAACTATAGTCTGCGACATGTCGCAGATGGACTACTTTGCACTTTGAAGTGTTGAAGGTAAGTCCGTTGTCGTCTGCCCAACTTTGAAGTCGGGTCACATCCTCCTGAAGTGCTAGTATATCCTTTTGGTTACGTATCTCTCTCCAAAGTTTCACATCATCAGCAAAAAGCAATAAGTCAGACGATACTTGTTGTGGAAGATCGTTTAGATAAATCAGGGATGGAAAAGGTCCTAGTATTGAGCCCTGGGGGACCCCACTAGGACATTCCATAGCCTGAGAGAGAGTGAAGTTAACCCTGACCTTAAAGTGTCGGTTTTCTAAATATGAAGAGAGCCAATCAATCAAAGGGGGTTTTATACCCAATCGTCTAAGCTTCTTGATAAGACATATATGGTTGACCCTATCAAAAGCTTTTGAGAAGTCCAGGTAGATGACGTCAACCTTCCCCTTGCGATCAAGGATACTTGTCCATCTATCCACCGCAGTCAGCAGGTTGGTCATACAAGCAAGAATGACCATTTCTGAAACCCATGCTGTTGAGGTGAGAAGAACTTTGAGGATAATAAGTATTCTAATATACCGTCGTATATTAGGGATTCCATAATTTTGGAAGGTATGGAGAGAAGGGCAACTGGTCGGTAGCTTGAGGGTTCACTGCATCGACCTCCTTTGAAAATTGGTGTGATGTGGGCCGGCTTCCAAATTTCTGGTAGTTTGCCTCTGCTTAGCGAGTGTGCAAACATCACGCTAAGTGGTGTCGCCAGGATTGAAGCTGCTTCCCTCAAAACAGCGGAATGAAGCATATCCGGACCAGGAGAAGTGTCTTTTCTTAGGTGCTGCAGTTTACGGAGCACCAGGTCAGCACTCAGATCCACTTCGGAAAGTCCTGTGGAGTTGCAGAGGAAGCTTTCATCAGTGTAGTTGATGTGGGTCGGTTGAAATGTCCAAGAGTATTGTTCAGCCAAAGGGTTAGTGGCATCCCCATCATTATTGATCGCACCATTAGGACCTAGCAGTTGGGAAACTCCAGTTTTGCCTTGTCGAAGAGAAGTTGAACAACGGAATAAGCTTTTCGGATTGGAGACAAATTTATCGATAAGCTTGGTCTAGTACCGACGTCTGTCTTCTCTTATTGCCCTTATACACATGTTCCTTATATGTTTGTATTGCTTGTACGCGCCGTTGTTATCAGTTCGTTTGTATTCAGCCTCACAGTGCCTTTTGCGGCTTAGCAAACGAAGATTGAGGTTCTTGATGATTGTAGGTTGCCTGTAAATTTTGGGGACCATTTGAGGAACAGATTGCTTTATAGCACATAAGAGCGTGTGCAGTAAGAAATCCTAATGAGTATCCACTTTAAGTTGAGTGTGAACATCCCAATCCACCTGTTGTAGATTGTTCCGTAAATCTGACACATTTATCCGTTTGCAATTCCAGCGCCTGTTGTTGGTGGGATATCTTAGCTCAGTTTTGCTGACAAAACTGAAGTATATAATCGCGTGATCGTTTTTCACTTGGGGAGCCAGAATTGAGAGGTCGTCGACTAGGAATTCTTCATTCGTCAATACTCAGTCTAAGCACGACGGCGTCTGACTGTTTCTCCAACCAGTTGTCAACTTCACATTTTCGAATAATCCCAGATCATCAATGAGGTTGAAGAACCGAGCTTCAGTAGAGTTGTCACCTCCAATGTATGTATGTTCCGCGAAGTTGATTCTAGGAAGATTGAAGTCCCCTAGAATCAGGATATGTGGGAATCGGAGACGCGTAGAGAGAGTTATTCTTTCCAGTAAAGGAATGTTACGCTCGATGTCAGCAGTGGACTACCTGTAGATGACCCCAACTAGACACCTCGAGGTGGTAGATAATCTTACTGAGCACCATACGGATTCATGAAGACTGAGAAAATCTTGGTTATGAAGTTGGCGCACCTTCAGGCATTATCGTATGTACAATGCTACCCCACTCCCCATTCCAGTTTTCCTGTGGTTGCGAAACAAAGACATTCCAGGTACTGCTAGCTCCTGGTTCATAAACTAAGAAGATATCCAGGGTTCGGATATTCCTATCAGATGAGCATAATTAGCGTTGCTAAGTTCACGTGGCTCGTCCATTTTATTTGGCAAACTCGCGGCGTTCATGAATATGCAGTTTATACTTTCAATTTGGAACTCATGAGCTTCTTCCTGTGAGTCTATATGAGCCTTACAGGTACCCCACCTATACAAGGTTTTCTGGGTTAGTAGTCCTTGTCCTTTACAGGTTTTTTTATGATCAAGACAGTCCGCAAGTGGTATTGTCAGCTCCAGCTTGCGTTTGTGCTTGATCCTGTTGTCGTGTGGCCTATCCGGATACATGTGGATGCAAGTTGGTAACGGACATCTGTTAGTACGAAATGTTTCCACAGCCGCAACCGCCATATCGAAGGATAGGAGGATTATCCTCATTAACCGGGGTCTAGAGTCTCCGTCTTTCCTGGCTAGTCTCGTCACCTGTTGGGTCAGTATGTTTTTGAGTTTCAAGGAATACTTGATGAATTTCGATTCCCGAATACCACAGTTTGCTTAAGCTGGGTCCATGTTTTCCGGTATACCTTGCACAATGATATTTCTTCCGCGGAAAATCGCCTCTCGAGATTTTTTAGGGATGTTCCGGATGAACTTTCGCTCAGGATACGGTATTCTTACGTTCCCATCGGATTTCAATAAGTGAATAGCTAGCGGGACGTCCTCTACGTCGGAAGCATTCTTGAGTGTTATACGAAGTAGCCTAGGATGTGGAGAGTCTTCCCCCGAGCGAGCCGTGTGACCGTCAAAGGCTCTATTCTAGGGAGTTCAGGCTTCTTGTTTCATTGTCCCCAGGGCATCCTGTCATTTTTGTCCTGCAAACTGAGTGGAAGGTCAGGGTCGTCCTTAAGGTTCATGATTATGACAGAGTCGTCACGCAGCGTTATTGATTTCCCAGGTTTTCCAGTGCGTCCAGGTTCGGCACCTTGTTGTTTGGATGTCGAAGCGCGTTTCTGATTCTTAGGCTCTTTGATGACCGGATGGACGTTCTTGGGGATAGATTGTGCGACCAATTCACCAGTTGATTCTCGTACAATACTTGGGATATTCAGCTTAGACGGTGACGCCTGGTACTTTTTAACTGTGTTAACGTGGTTCCAACCACCTACAGAGTTTTGGGGAACGACTGTTGCATTCAAGGACTCTGAGCTGGGAGACCCAAGTTTGCTGAGGAAGTCAATTACCGTTGACGTTAATATGGTACTGAGTTCCAGCATGTCATCACTAGTGCTTTTACCTGCTCCTCAAATAGTGGACCTGTCGATATCCCCCTATTTTTTCTACCCGTTGTATGACTGTCATTTACTAAGTTTCCAGACAACTTCTTTCTCGGACCTGTCAGTAGGGCGATGATGTTGCTCAGCAAAACTACGGCATCCGTGTTGCACATAACACATACCCACCTAAGATCTGATCTGCTGACTCTGCTGTATGCAGCTTCTGTGAGATCTGTGGTCGCTTCGTGGAACCAACCTTTGCAGTTGTCGCACTACATGCCAGATGTAACAGCGAAACGGCAACCAGGTCATCTGCAAGACTATGGATACAAACTGTCTTATAAATACAGGACAGTTTAAAAAGAAACATAGTACACTAAAACGGGCGAAAATGGATAAAAACGGGTAATGATAAGCTAAAACTAGCCTTTACGTGAAAACGGAAAGAAAAACCGAATAGTAAGCTGAGACAATACTACAGTTAACTATTAAGTTTAGTGAAACTAAAAGAAGGTAGTCTACCGAACGTTTAGCTCCGAATAGATTCTTTAGATCAGAGCTGGTACTTTGGTTGCATAAGAACACAGCGAAAGTTTGATAAATACAGATAACGTTAGGACTAAACTTCCCGTTCAAAAAAGGTCTATTGACCTATATTAATCTTTGCAGTTTGTAATAGGGTGGAGGTACAATCTCGTTTCGAATATATCAACAAAAAATGTTGATATTACGTGTTCTTGTACAGAATTCCAGTAACTCACTACTCGGTGCGAAAAACGAAACTCCAGACGCAGACGATTTAATCTCGGTTTTTAACTTTCTTCGAATGATCAGTCTTAGAGGGAAGGAAAGGATTGCATCGAGCAAAGCTGTTGATTTCTATTCAGTTATTGGAAATCAAAACGAAGTTTCAAAGCTAACACCATATGTATGTTTGAAAAATACAGTGCAAAATCAAGGTCACAAAGGCTTGTCTATCGTACTAAATTGACTCAGTACAGACTAATACAGATAAACAGAACGGGGTAACTCACACCTTTCAAATTTAGAGCACAAATTGATTATATATGAACGCCACGAGTTCACTGAATAAAATGGATGAGCTACATGAACTCAGTAATGCTAATAATACCCATCTGATAGGAATACCTGGAACATGTATATCTTCTCAATTCGCGGGCCGGGAACTAGCAATACCCGGGGCGTCTTTGTTTGGCAACGACAGAAGACGGGAATTGGGGACGGAGTGGTCTTATACTTGCGACCTTGCTTGAGAGTAAGTACATCAACTGGACAAGCAGGAGTTTATTAATCTTGATGAATTCGTACAGTGCTCAGTACGATTGAACACCACCTCTAGGTGTTTAGTCGTGGTCGTCTACAGACAACCAGCTGCGACATCGAGTATGACAGTCATATGCCGGAAAGATTACCCCGCTCTACAAGACTCGGATTCACTCATATCCTGATTCTAGGGGACTTCCATCTTCCTGGGGACAACTTCGCGGAACTTACCTATATTGCAGAAGAAAACTCTACTGAAGCTCGGTTCTTCACATAATCTTCAACAGTTTTATTCGTCCCCATTTAGACTACAGAAACATAGTATTTCCTCCCTCTCTTCAGAAGGATAAGGACACTGTGGTCAGCATCCAATGTCGAACACTTACAGAGCTATTGATTTTGGGGATTTATTTGTAGCTATAACACTCCGGAGCATATCCAACGTCAAACCACGAAATCAGTTCGGGGACTCAAATTCAAAGCTTATGGAGAGCGCCTCCAATCACTTAACTTTTGCCCATTAGAGTACAGACGTCTTAGAGGTGATATTCTAATGGCTAACAATACCCTTAACACCTCTGGACATCCCCTTAAACATATACTTAAGCTTAGTCAGTTTCAGTTTCAGTTTCAGTTTGGAAAGGACAGGAGGCTTGGTGGCCTGTGTTAGTCCTGGCAATGATGGTCTCTCAGCTGATCCAACTTTCTTTTGAAGGAGTCGACGGATGGAGCCTCAACCACGTGCTGAGGTAATGAATTCCACTCGTTGATTATTCGATGGGAAAGTCGGTAGTCAGCTGACAAGTAATTCGTTCTGGGCTTGTGAACTTTTTTGGAGTGTCCTCGTAGATTTTCTGTTTTGGAAGACAAGAAAAATGAGGGCATATCAGGTGCAAATTTGTCATTTAGCAATTTGAAAACTATAATCAAGTCACCTCTGATTCTTCTATATGACAGCGGGAATAGGTTTAGCTTGGTCAGTCTAGTACCATACGGGAGCTTCGCTATTCCGGGAATCAGCCTAGTTGCTGTTCTCTGAACTCTTTCCAAGAGTTCACTGTCTTTTTTCAGGCAGGGGTTAGCTGCTTGTATACAGTACTCAAGTTTAGGGCGTACGAACACTGTATACAAAGTCAGAAACGTTTTAGCGTCAAGATGCCTAAAAGCCCTGCGTATGGACCATAAAGTCCTAAAACCTTTGGCGGCTATTGCACGGCAGTGTGCAGTAGTCTTTAAGTCTTGACTAACGATGACGCCTAAGTCATTGTGTGCCTGAACAATAGGTAACTCAGTGTTATTCATCGTGTATGTATCTGTACCCTGATGGCCAATATGCATCACAATACACTTGGAAGTGTTTATCGGCAATTGCCAGGTTTGGGACCATTCAGATAATCTCTCCAGGTCATTTTGAAGTTCTAAGCTATCGCTCTTGCTTTGTATCGCTCTCCATATCTTGACATCATCAGCATAGAGTAAGACCGATGACGATAGTAGACGAGGGAGATCATTTACGTACAGGAGGAATAACACTGGCCCCAAAACTGTACCTTGGGGGACTCCACTAAGCACAGTTTCCCAGCTAGACAACTTGGAGTTCACCCTTACTCTTTGTTGACGCCCAACTAGGAAGTCTTTTATCCACATCAATAGATTGCCTCCAATCCCGACATTCCTTAGCTTATATAACAGCCGGTTATGCGGAACTTTGTCGAAGGCTTTGCTGAAATCGATGTAAGCTACGTCTATAGGTAATTTTTGGTCCTTAAGAGCGCACCAGCTTTCACGAGCGACTAATAAGTTTGTGAGACAAGAGTAACCTGTTCTAAAACCATGCTGCTTTTCGGAGAGGATCCGGTTTTCATCGAGATACTTTAACAGTTCCTTCCGAATAATCTTTTCTAAGATTTTAACAACCACACTAGTTAGGCTAATTGGTCGGTAATTCTCAGGCTTATGTTTTGTACCTGTTTTGAAGACTGGACTTACTATGGCGTTCTTCCAGTCTTTTGGTAGACGACCCTGGGTTACGGATAGATTAAAACATACACTTAAAGGGTTCGCAACAAAGTTAGCTAATTCCTTTAGTAACCTAGGATGCAGTTCATCGGGTCCAGTGGATTTACCTATGTCAAGCTTAACTAGCAGACCAAAAACATCGAGTTCTTCAATGGTTACGCTGTCCAGTGCTTGTGTGGGTGGATTTTCATGGACTGGTGAGAAGGGTGTTTCTATGGTGTATACATCGCTAAAGTATTTAGAGAATACTTGAGCTTTGCCAAAGTCATCCTCCACTAGTGATGTGGCAGTACTGTCTCCCCATAATGAAGGAACATTTCTTCTTCTTTTTGTCCTTTGGTTTATATACGAATACAAGCGTTTAGGGCATTCTATGGATTCCCTTACGATTTTCTCTTCGTACAGCTTTCTGGCCTTACGGAGGGTCGAGGCACAGGTATTTCGAGCCTTTTGATACTGAGATTTCGCCTCGTCAGTCCCCAGTAACCTAAATCTGTCCCACATTTTCCTTCTTTTACGGAGAAGGATGCGAACCTCCCTACTGAACCACGGTGGGGAGTTTCTCGGTCTCTTAGGTGTAGTCCAAGGGATGTGGGGGGTGGTAACTTTTAAGTATAAATTCCGGAATACGTCCCAAGCCGTTTCGATTGATGACTCTGGATCTAATTTCCAATCTACTAATGATGCTGATTTCATGATGTCTGCTATGTTTGCTTTCCAGACGTTAGGTCTGGATTGAGCTGAAGCGTACTCGTGATCGACAGTTATATGGAAGTCAAAGCTTAAAACTGCATGATCACTTTTGCCTAGGGGTGGCATGTAATCCAGGTTTGCAACATCATCCTCATAATGAGTCAATATAAGATCTAGTAAGGATGATGCAGAACCCGGGTCGTACCTAGTTGCTTCCTTCACGTGTTGCACTAGAGCACAAGTGATTATCGCATCAACTAGTTCCTGTTCGAAGGAGTTTGCTGACGATTCAGTCCGAAGATTTCCCCAGTCCACCATGGGTGCATTGAAGTCCCCTAAGATTAGACATCGATCACTTCGTGATAAAGTGTTGAGACTGCTTAGCAGGACCTCGTTTGCCTCACAGCTTGGACTGCGATAGATCAAACTAAGTAGTAACTCTTGTCCCCTGCATTTCAGGCGGCAGCAAACTAATTCATACGTCCCACTCTCATGGGATACACTGTCGATAATGGTGAATGGAATAGCATTCCTAATGAATAGAGCTACTCCCCCTCCTTTACGTGTTTGTATTCTATCGGCCCTTACCAATGTAAAACCCTCGAAATCAAGTTCCCTACTATCTATAGACGGCGTCAGCCATGTTTCTGTGACTGCGATTATGTCTGGCCTAGTTGAGTCAATCTGTACACCTAGTTCCGGTAGCTTATTTAGTAAGCTCCGGGCGTTGGTATAACAGATCCGAAGCCTATTTAGGTGGCCTCGTGCTTCACCCAGAGTGGCTTCGGCATCATCCTCTGTCGAAGCCTCACAACCCGAAAATTTACAATTTTCAGGTCTTTTTCGCCAGCGTCTAATCTGAGCTGTAGTTCCTTTTCGGCTTCCCGTCTTTTAACACGGTCCGCCAGCGGTAAGTCCTTACGGAGAAAAACTCCTGAACCCTTTAATTTGTGTCCATTTTCTAAGATTAAGTCGCGTTCGTTTGAGGATTTGAAAACGACTTTGAGTAGTCTAGACTGATTTGGTTTCAGATGCGCTAGATTTCCTAATCTATACACCTTTAGCAAGGTGACTCCGGGGATGTTTTTGGGCATAACTTGGTTGAGTAGTTGTTTTATCAACACAATGTCATGCTCAAAACGAGCTTTCGGTTCTAAGTTGTCACTCTCCTTGACTCTATGGAGAATGACTGATCTGTCGCTGTGATCAGACCTCGGCTTGTCGACCCTTTTGGTGGGGGTATGACTTCCTTTTACGTCATTTTGGCGTTTTTTTCTTACGACCCGTACCCAATCGCCAACGTTCTTTGGAGTGGTAACCACATTCGCGTCAGGCGTACTGTGGGATTCCGGAAGAGTCAGGACGACTTGGGAGATCGGGTCATCTTTCGCGCTGGAAACCGATCGAGCCTTGCGGTTTCGGCTTCCTGAAGTTCCCTTCTGGGTACCATTTTTGATACGAGGGACAGAAGAGACTTTTTTGCGCGAGTTTCTGGTTGTAACAGTCCTCTTTGGAGGATGTTCTTCCTCCTTAGTAGGGTGTGGGTCGGCAGTTTTTGGACTCACTTGGGCCTGCCTTGTGTCAATCTGCGTGTCGACAGATTGAGTTCTGACTGATGTATCCCGACCGCGCTTGCCGAGACACTTTTTTGCGGCATTTACTATTGAAATGGCCTCGGTTAGCAGGCTATTTGCATCCAAACAGCACTGTTGACATAGCCATACACATCCATTTTTACTAAACCGCTTGAAAGCTGCAGGTGTTAGATTCGTGCAAACATCGTGGTACCAACCTTTGCACTCATCGCACTGCATGCCGCTATCAACAGGATATCGACATCCTGGGCGGTGGCAAATGCTTTTGTTGCATCTTCCAGTCATTTTAAGATGCGAAAGTGAGTGTTGACTATAAGTAGAAAAAAAAACTATAAACAGTTAGGACCAAAGTACTAACAGACACAATGGAAAAAAAAGGTACTCTGGAGTACCGACGATAAAACTATTTAGGATACCAAAGATGATACTCTAATAGAATACTTTAACTGAAAGAAATTCAATCAAAGTATAAAAACAGTAGTCTTGATACGTTAATAACGATCAAAACAATAGAATTTACTCAACGAGGAAAAATACCACTGTCCTTTTTAAATAGCGCGCGAAGGATTCATCGTCACAATACTAACCTAAGGGGTAACACTCAGAAACTGGAGACACAACATAGCAGAACGGACTGTAGAAACAACTTCCACTCTTTAAGAGTAGTCAAATGCTGGAATCCGTTGATGGCTGAGCTAGTGCAAGGAGTCATTTAAGAGGAAACTTGACCTATTCATAAGGACTAGGGATAACATCTTATTGAGGTTTACCAATTTTTTTCCTACCATCGTTAATACACCTAGGCTCGTGCCTGGAGGTATTGGTGATTCACTGCTACTAGACACGAAAGCCCGTTAAGCGAATGCGTCTTCTATTCCGCCCACAACCATTTGAATCCTAATTACTGAAGACTGAAGGAGACAGACTGAGCTAAGCTACACACGTCTGGAGGCAACACTTGGTATACTTGATTTGTCATGCCATATATTGTTCAGAGAGTGGTTTTCAGCACCCTCGTGATGTGCCAACAGAAACACAATTACCTGTTTGGTACAACTAGGAAGCGCAAAGTATCAATAATACGCTACCGGGATTACATGTTTTCCTGCACTGACTTAACTACTACACAGTCGAGTTGGGTTTTGTGAAACGACAATAAGGTCTTTAAAAGCTGCCCAAGGTTAAATACTCTCATCAATCTCTGAATTTTCTTAATTAAAATGTCAACATATATCATAATTCTTTGATAAAACTGATTAATAACGTGATTGTGTGCGGTTTTAGTGATTAGATCGTTAGAGGCACATTGGTTTTCTTTTAATTTTTACTAACTTGACTGTAGACTAACTAGTTTGTAATGTAGAGGTTTAGAATGCTATTCTATGTCAGGCATTCAAGGTTCCTGCTTATAATAATAGTCTTTGGATTCCTCACATATATAGATTTAGATTTGTGTAGTAAGGACAGAAGACCTACGGCCTATGTTATTCCTTTTCTAATATGCTTCTGTGAGTGTCCAGTCTTCTCTTGGATGAGTCAATTGAAGGTGCGGACACCACTGCTTCGAGCAGCAGGTTCCAATTATTGATAACTCGATGTGTAAACCTGTATGCCACGGGTATTTCGTTCGTTCTTGGCTTTTCTACTCGCCTGCTATGTCCTCCGAGATGTCCCGATAAAAGCACATGTTGCGTCGGAATCACAATAATTTGGATATACTTGACACGGACCAACAATATTTGCCGCTGTTAATCCAGTTCCACTTTCCGATCCCTACTGAGAGCTGAAGTCAACAACTTCATGAACAAATTGATGATCTAGCTCCCATTTTGTTCGTTTCCGCGCCATTAGTCGGCTGGTGAGTATTTTTGATATTGAGGAAAGGAATTTGAGTTCGAACTCCACCGATTTAGTTTAATATTGTCTTTTTACCAAAGTCCCTTTTGAACCAAAATGTTCGCAGATCCTATAGGCATATGTAGATGATGTTATATATTACTGAGTATAAGGTGAGCCTTAACCCCGTGTTTGATAGTGATATGATAACTATCTCTGTAAACTAAACCAATTAAGAATATTTTTGTCCTTTATAAGAAATTTCGGATAGATTACAAGGTAATGCTAGTCATGTATTGAGTACAGAAGACTGACGACCTGTGTTTGTCCTTTTCTAATAAATTTCTGTTAATTTCTAGTCTTCGACTGAATAAGTCAAATAAATGTTCCAAAAGTTGATGACTCAGTGTGGAAACATGTATGTCATGGGTATTCTGTTGGTCCTTCACTTTTGAACTCACCTAATATGTCTCCCGAATTGATCTGATCTGGAAACAAAAGAAAGTGTATTAGTTTCAAAATCATTTCTGAGTATTCCATGTATTAAAATCTAATCACCTCTCGATCTACTGTCAATTAGTCAGCTAGAACGTAGGACCGGGCACATATATCCATCGGTCCAAGTTGGCATACCTCATTAGCACAACAAGATGAACACCGGAGAAAGACAGACATGAAGCAGTTTTAATCTCATGGTTTAAGGGAAGACAAAGAGTGTATACACCTATGCCATTGTGATCGGTTCTGAGTCATGTCACCCAGTCTCCAACCATTGGTTACGATAGTCATGCAGGTCGCAAAAAAGTAGTTTGCATCTACCAACACGGCTCAGACTAAAAGTTAGTGACTCCAAGCACTGATGTCATGTTTTGGTTTGGCTGCCCCTAACTCCCAACCATCGCCAATACCAGCCAGCATAGCGCGTCATGGTAGTCGGTGTTCACGCATACGTAACACGTGGCCCAACCATCTCAGTTGATGAAGATTCATGGCCTCATCAAATGATTTACCATCATTCCCTAATACCCTGTGTCTAACCTCAGCCTTGTCGGACACCACTTGAGGTTGTAAAATCAGATGACAGTTCGCCTCTAAGCTCTGACTAGACTGGTAGTGTTCGAGTAAAGAGCCTTCACAAGGTTTATGTACTTCTCAGGTACACCTTTCAATGCCAGACACTGACACAGAACCTCTCGGTCTACAGAGTCAAATGCTGCTTTTAAGTCAAGGACAGCTCTCATTGTTTGACGCCGATTTGATCTACTGTAAAGCGAAATAAAGAGGTCCCAAGTCGTCCTGTTTATAGTAAACCTAAGAATTCTGGGATTTTGTAGGTACCTGTCCTCTCTACTTTTTCCAGGATATCCTAATCACCTCAACAAAGTGTTTTTGATTCCTCAAAGTGTCTTCCGTTTACACTTCAGTTTATATGCCTGGGCCTCAACTAAAATATCTCTACAAAGACAGCTTTAGATCGTGTTGTCATTTCCTGCTGTTATCTACTGAGGGCTTTTCTTTAGTTGTCTTTAGACTGGAGTCGTTTGATTTAAACGAATTACTCATAATAATATTCAATGAGATCAAACTTTTTCCAACGACTCTAGGGTTAAGTATTGTCGTACTTTGAGACTTTAACGGATTATTATGTGAATCAGTGTGAGTCTACCAAATACTTATCAACCAAACGGGCGCTGTTTGTGACCATGCTTCTTTCTCTTCTGTGTTTCCGCACTACCCTCCATTTCCCGTCAGTCGGGACTTCTTAGGACGGCCCTGGTACGGCTGAAAGTGGGGAGAGTCAGCTCTCCCTCCCGAAATGCTCTCACATGGCCACGCGTATATAGCCTCTGCCAGGGAAGTCCTACTCACTGTCTTCTCGTGGCGGGGGTGTTGTTTACGAAATCGAAGGGACGAAAAGCGAATGTCCGGCGCTTTAACCGGGTTGTTGGACACGGCGAGTCCAAGACATGAACCAATTGCTGGTCACCCGCTACCATCGGACTGCATCTCCACTGCCTTGTGGATCAGACCTTTAAGTTAAAGGCTCCGGGTGTGACCTCGAACAAAACTACCTGTTTCGGTCTGGGCACCTGGGCAGTATCGTAGCCCCCAAACAATTAAATGAAATGACAATTTTGTACGGCGCATATGTATCTGGTGCTTCCTTGTACCAATATTTATGTGTTTAAATAAATCAGTAAAGAACGGTGAAGGTTTTATCTCGGTCATTAGGTACTACTTCGCTGTCAGTACTCATGTTAACAGTTTAGCCCTCATCAACTTTCTTGCTGGCCAATGCCAGGGGGCTAATTGCCCCTTGAATCAGTAATGTCTAACTTTAACAACAAAACATGCAAGACCTATTGGAGTTGGGCTTCGAGCATCTTTTGTATGCGGGGAAATTTAAACGGGTACTCATCTTGTGGAACCACTTTTTCCACTCGTCACATAGCATTCCTTCTCCCACAGGAAAGAAACAATCTGGCTGTCCACATTTTGGTTAATACCGAAGTCTTCCGCGTCCTCCTATGCTTTGCTGCTTCACAGTATTATCTTTTCTGGTAATAGCTTCATTTCCTGCATGAGACCAGTGTTAGACATTATAGTTTATGAAACATGTTTCATCATCTCATAAAACCTGTCTTCAAATTGAGTTGGAATTTTAACTATTTAAACCTTGCTTTAAACCGAATAGCTGGTCTCACATCACCTAGAATTATAGTAAGAAACAATATGACTATATAATAAAGTACTTAGTGAAAAATAACAGTCGAATAAAATGACGGTAGTGCTTATTGAAGAATATAGTTTAAGTACTAATATGATCAAGACATATCTTGTTCTGTTAGAAAGGGAATTCGACTGTTTTTGAGGATAGTACAAAACTCCAGTAGAATTGACACTGATTTCTATCCTGGACTATGCTGTTTAACGTCTCAAACCAGAGTCGCTCAACTTATAACTTTAAGAGCCCCGTTCATAGTGTAACAAAACCACTCGAAGTCCTGCGATAGTTGTTTGTAGTGTAAAGCCTACCTTATCTATTCCAATGTCATGTAAGCCTAAGCCTATTAACTGGATGAAGACGAATATCTAACAACATATTTTGGTTAGTTACTGAGAAATTATGTATAGCTTTGGTACAATATTGTTTATCACTTCCGATTTTCACATGGTCATCATTCTCTAATTGTGAACAAGAACCAGCAAACCAAGTAAACCGAATGTATCTTCTAATAGTTCCTTGTTAACCCAAGTGATGCAAGGTTTTAATTGATTCCGTAAATTTAGTGTGACGCAACACTTTTCAAATGAAGCATTCATTTACCTTCCAGAAGTTCAACCTTGTCGTTGACGAAAAATTTAGATATTCTTCCATTCACTTCGCTTAGTGAAGATGGTGAAAGCAAACAGGGGACATAATTTCGAACTTCTTCAAGAGAAGGTATTATGTGACTTTTGTTAGTTAAATCCACACTAAACAGCTTGATAAAGAAACGGATGCATTGGAACGTAAAATGTTAGATGTAAAGCCGTGGTATTTACAAGGTGAAGTTGCAGCTACTAAACGAAATGAGAATACCTTGCTTGAAGAACATTTTGACGTACAACGCCACGGTCTTTTCAGTAAGTTTAATTCTACACTTTATTTATCCTTTAGAGCCAGAAGTTCATGATGAAGCTGTTATAAATGACTACATTATTAAAGCCATCAAAGAAAGAGTTAGTGAAATACTAAGCAGTGATATTTTACAGATGTTTGACAGTCCTGTTTTCAAAGTTAAGGAAGTTAAAGGACCTTCTAAAGAAATTCCACTACAAAATGTTGTTCAAAAGTCACTGGTAGAAGAGTATGAAGGCTTTCTCAAGAGAAATCAGGTAGAAACTACATATAACATCTTATTTCTAGATTCTTGAAGAAGACCAAGGAGACCCACAAAAGAATGCAATCCAGGCTGAAATGTTGGAGCTCTTCGACAAGTTAGATAGACTTTCTAGTCTTCACTTTGTGCCACATAAGGTATGTTTGACTATTCTGGTCTGGTGTTTGACGAAATCTCAGCACGAATACAAAAAGCTCATCTAACTTTCTCCAACTTGAGTCATTTATGGCGTAGGCGAGATATCCGTCTAGCAACCAAAGGACAGGTTTACTGTGCAGCAGTTCGTTCCGTCCTACTTTATGGCAGTGAAACATGGCCGATAAGAGTAGAGTATATTCGTAGGCTGCTAGTTTTCGACCATAGGTGTCTTCGGAGCATTGCTCGCATATCCTGGGACCACCGAGTAAGTAATGCAGTTGTTAGGAAACGGGTACTAGGTAAGGATGGCAAATCGATTGATGAAATAGTGAAACTTCATCAGTTGAGATGGCTGGGACACGTGTTACGTATGCCCAACCACCGACTGCCCCGACGTGCAATGTCTTATGGTGTAGGAGTAGATTGGAAGAAAGCTAGGGGCGGCCAGACCAAAACATGGCACAAATCCATGAAGTCACTGACAAGTGGACTGAGCCATGTTGGTAGGTGTAGACCACCTGGTTGGGACCCGCGAGATGATAGCAACCGATTGTTAGAGATCTTGAATGACATGGCTCAAAATCATTTGCAATGGTGAAGGTGCATCCACTCTTCGTGTTCTCCCAAATCCTAATCTTCTGAACTTTTCATGTCTTTTTCTTTTTCCAAATGTATTTCACTGGATTATACTCCTTGAATAACATCTTTAAACCCTAATCTTTCGGATTACTATGGGATTTGAATCGGAAACTGCACCTCTGTGCTAATGTGGTATGGCAACTCGAACTGATGTATGTACGTACGAAGTTCTACGTTGTGACTGACTGATTCTCGCATTTGTAAATTATAAACCTTTATTTAGTTAGATCGACATCACTGATGTTTATTAACATAGATAAGTTATGTGTAAAAATACTACCTTTTAATCTGATTGTTGCCTATCGATAAAACTTTTTCCTGTTAGCAACCTGAAAGAACCAGTCGCCATTTTATCCTTAGAAGCGCTAAAGTTCTTCTTGTTCACTCTGAGACCTCTTCTTTGCTTTCTTATTTTTTCTATCACCAACCTAAAACATTCTTACGTATTTTCACATTCATTATGTCTCTGGTTCTAACGACTTATCCTTACGATACATTACTAGTGATTTCTCAAAACTACTCTACACATTACTTAAAGTGACTTCCAAATATTTAAATTCTATCAATTTTAAGAGTAGGTCCTATTGTTCAAGATATCAAAGCTTCGTCCCATTATTGTATAGTGTCCGAAACTCAGATACAAAGGACATGTGCGACCACTCACCTAAATAACAGAACCATTCTGCTCATTGTTTTTAAAAACCCACCTAGGACTCATGTGGTAGCCTAAAATGACCTCTGGGTGTAGTTTTTTGACCATGAAAGGATTAGTTCAATTATCATGGTCTCCAAAATGTTTAGTCTCTCGTCCATCTCGATTTAGAAACAAACTTAATGATTTTGAGGCTTGAGATATGTTGTGTGGGCAAGATGTTCTGTTTGTCAGAGGACATGTGATGTGCTGTATTTCAATCTCTAGTGCGTTACAAGTGTGTATGTTGCTACTAATTATTCATATAAATCCCACCTCTTGTGACGTATTGAATGCTAGGAATATTATAACTTTCGGAACCATCTTATAGACTAATATTTTTATTGCAGTTATCAAACAGATTATTGCATATCTACATTCCATTCAACCTACTAACTAACGTAATATGTTTTACCATTCTTTGATTTTTAATTATTTGTTTGCTCCATTCTCAGTGATTTATGATTTGATTGTATGTAAAGGATGCTCTTATCTAGGGGATGTTTTGGGTATGATAACTTACGTATACAAGCTGAATGTCCGAATTAAAAAGATTGGGTGTCTGAAATCTGTCTGCGGTGTTCTCTAACTCGAACTTAAGATGAGATGGAAAAAGTGCGTATCGGCTTCCGAATGAGAGTTAAGATGACCTCAATCGCAAATCAAAACTTTACCAGTCACAGAGTATGTTTGGTCAGAGCTTAGGACGTTAGGCTATAGACCAGGTTCTGATTGGGGGATATACTATAGATATCAGTTAATATCGCATTCATAACAGCTCCCACATAGTTTTAGAACGAGGTGATCGATGACAAGATTGTGTGCAAGGTACTGGGTACTAGTGGTAAATCCGTTGAAAGCCTTCATCGACTAAGCTAGTCAAAAGATGACCTGCCACTGAGTACCCCGTGGTGGGTTGCTGGGGATCATATAAAATAATTGAAAAGTAACGGCTAGACAGAGAAATGACACCAACCCATAAAATCACCATATATCTGTATCGAATAGTTCAGACTTCTCATCTGGAGACGTCATGTGGCATAGCTTATAGTTGGTGTAGTACAGATACATGTATTTTACACCTTGTAAATCCTCAGCTAAGTTATTTCATACGTCTTACTCCTTGATTTGACTTGTTCCTCATGAACTATTCCACCATTACTGTCGATATTGTTCTGGTTTACACAAGCTCTCGCTCTGCTGATGTAGTGTGATGATTAAGACAAATAAACATTAGTGTCGATCTCCTATATTATTTATCCTCTTTTCATTTTTTGGTTAAACAATTACTGCTGATATGGTTCGCCAGGAACTTTGCATGTTTCACACATAACATGGAAAAGTTAACTTAATTAGTACGCTTTTATATCCATCAAGGTAGACATTGGCAGGAGAAGAGTACTCACTCAGATTATCTGATAAAGAATAAAAACCTGCCCAAATAATTTATTACCTTATTACTTCATGTCTAACACTAGCCTTGTTTACTAAGCGGTTGCACACTACGCAAGTAATGCTTGGTAGACATCTGATGATTAATTACTTTCAACATATACATACCTTCCACTTTGAAATGTGATCATATATTCATGAATATATTTTTCAACTTTCATTATCGGAAATGGTTTTAGTAGTAACGTTTGTTTAACAGACATTTAAGTATATGTGTAAACATTCGATCGATCTGTTTCATATGAAATTTACTACAGATGAATTGATAGATTAAAAACTTATGAAACACACTGATAAGGAATATTTTTTAACCATACTTTCTATGTTGCGGTCCTTCCACCTTAAAAATCTGATAAAATGTTTAGTTTGTTAATTGCCTTTCTACCTTAATTCTGATTCTAGTACATACCTGCTTCCACGTCTGCTAAGAATGATGCAGCATCAAAATTAGAAGAATCTGGACCTACAGTCGTCTCAACAGCCAATCTTCTAGCTCCAGAAGAGATTTGTCCACCAAGAGGTGAAATACTTATTGGTAAAAATGAGCGCACTCTTGCTGACCGTCGGCGACATCGTCGAAAGTTAATGAGGATAAGATCAAAACAACTTAGTCCCCCAAAGAAGGGAAAAGTAGATGAGCGGCAAATGGCCATGGCCAAAGTAACCAAAATGGCACACCGACCGAATTCTAACATTAAAATTATAAAGTAAAATGTTTATTTTTTCAGCTTGCTAAGATTTATCCTTGCAAATATATATCCCTTATCTTACCGTTTGAATCTTTGAACTGCATCGTGAAACAGCATTTTAGGGAGGTTATACTGTAAGGGTCATCATATATTTCTTTTACAAGAGATATACTCATTTTCACTACCCTGGATCATATTAAATTTGATGCTTACGAGCGTAATCAAAAACAAGATAGGTAAATGAATATATATATATATAATCTATTTCAAGTCATCAAGGGAAGCTGTAAACCATTCACTGTAGTTAAGGCAAGGTTTGTTAGATGACATAGCCTTTAGAAACAGTATACATCTGCGAGCAGCATTTTTACGTGCACTTGCCAGGTTTGGTGACAACTGACTTTTGATAACATGTGGTGGTAGCGTGGAAAGTTCCGCAAAACAGCAGATCATCCCTAAGAAATATATAAATAACTCAGTATTAATTGACGGATTTCGTAAAGTAGAATAATCAATTTATCTTAAAATTCATAGATAAAACGTTGTGCTAAACGCCACTTCAAATTTAAAAAGAGTGAAATAATAGCGGATATTTAATTACTTGTATCGAATCGAAAGTGAAAAACGAAGTCTGTCAAATAAAGCGATCATGTAACCCGGGTTACTAATTACCTTTCCAGTGTTTGATAATAGGTCAATTTGGAGAGAAAAATTACTGGTTTCTAATTACTTCTGTATACCGAAGCCACACTAATCAAAAGAAAGAATTAGTATTTCATTTTATGCAACTACTGTAGCTTTGAAGCTCTTGTATTTATTGAGTCAATGGTAATCATGTGAGCTCTTTGATAAGAGTTAGTAGCAGCTACTTTCACATTGTTCAGTTTGAATTCATGCGTTATATTGATGCTTTTGATTTGTGAATTAACATCTCAAATTCCGCCGAAAAATTTCGAACGTTAGTAGGTGTTTTCAATTTGTCATTTGGAAATTAAAACCGTCTGAAGAATTCTTTTTCTTTGCATATAAACCGAACTTGTGATATTCCATTTCTTAAGTAGCCTAAATTACCTGTACCTCTGTGTCGTTTATATTTTAGATATGTATCTTTTATTGTCATGTTAGCACTTTATGAATTTATGTAAATGATGGTTTACAGCGTAACTCCAAAGGTTACACAAATAATGTTTCAAATTGATATGCTTTTAGAAAACATATCAATTAGTTGTAGCCATTTTGCTGATACCTGTGTACATTCCAACGTATTGGTTTAGAAAAAACATCGTTAATTTAGTCAAATTTTAGTAATACTCAAAACATCTAAAACCCTACCATTTTAAAAGTACAGTCTAGTATATCCCATCTAAAAATAGTCGTAGTGTCAGGTCATTAATATAGAGGAATCCATTTATGGAGACTTAATACCAAGATTCTGGAAACCAAAATCAGGACTGTTAGCCTTTATACTGCCCTAACTGGTATGGAAACTCGCTTTTCTATTAGATCTTATGTTTAGATCTTACCAGCTACAAAGACTGGCTACCATCATCACCCTTCGCTTGAAACGGCGACCCACATTTTGATTTATGGATCGTCGCTACATAATTTGTGAAGTTAGTAAAGACTATTCTGTAACGAAGCTTACTGAAGTTTAATTAGGTACAAACAATTCTGAAAAGTAAACAGATGAATGGCATACCCTGACTGTTTGCAGGAACGTATGTATATACAACAGTAATTTTTGCACAATCGCAAATCTCTTGAAGATATTCACATGCATTATCCATCTTATCAGGATTATCAATAGGTGGAACTCGTATTTTATCACCTTTCCTATTCCATAAACCACGAAGAGCTTTGGAAGAAGTACGAGCAGTTGCCTCATTTTCAAATTTATTTTCCTTCAGATTAGACTGGTCCTGTTTATCAAGCTAGTTTTTGTTAAATTAGGATATCGATAACTTACTAAAGAAAGGGTTTCTTCTTCCATATCATCCAAAGCCTCTTGAGGTATAGTCAGATTATTTTTGATAATATTATCTAAAAGTCCAAGGGCTGCGCGTCGCTTTGCAGATTTTTTAGAATTCCCAAATCCTGTAATACTCTCACGAAAAAGTTAATTTTACCTGTATGAGTCCATTTCCACAGCCTAACTTTGCAACTGTATTCATTGCCCGATGGGGTAGACTGAGGTATAGTTAAGAATTCATAGGATGGTGGTGGCCAGGTATTTTTCTGACACAAATCTTGTAGCCGTCCAACAAAGTTACCTTCCTCCTCTTGTTTTATTTTATTTGGTAGACCATCCAGTTCTATATCATCAAGTGAATCCATAAAGTCAGACCCTAGAACGTTGACTGCGGCAATATGTATATCCTGCAGAGTGTATTTTTCCGACTCTGTCAATAGCCTACTGTTCAGCATCTTAAGCAAAATTAAGTATGATGCTTGATGTTTGGCTCTCTTCTTACTCGCTCCTGATTGGAAAAATGAACAGCTAAGTGAACCAGTTACCTTTAGAGGTGGCACTGAATGGACCGGCTGTGCATAAAAATACATAAAGTGGCTCATGGACCGGTCCTTCATTTGACACAAGTTCGTAGATAGGAGTTATTCCTTTCTTCACGCACACTTCTTGTAAAATGCTAATTGGCGTTCGATGCGTCGCAATTTCAGACATTTGTGTTATAAATCGCTAAGATTTAAGGTTTGTCTAGAAAGGAAATCTGACCAACAATAAATACTTCAACGTGAGAAGCTTAGTAAAATGTTTATGGTTGATGAAGAGAAATATTGCGATAAACGGCTAGTTACCACTAACAGACTGATAATCACATCTTCATTATTTAGGGAGCATTGGGTCCCTACAGATATAATAGTCATCTTACTGTAGTTTGAATAGTTTAAAAGGGAGACTAAACATTTTTGATAAGACGAAAGTGGCACATTTTATGTTTAATTGATCCTACCTATTTGACTATAACACAAACTTTTGAAGCCACATTTAGCTTAGCTAATTAGATGCTACATAAACCCCAACGTTGAACGTAACCCCCGAATCCAAAGTAAAGTCAGAGTCTGACTTTAAGGATATATCTTTTTCCTAGGTACCGTTAACTGAAAACAAGAGACTCGGCTTTGTTTTATTAGCCTCTATTAAGCTGATTCTAATTTTCTGCCATCGTGCTAAAAATAATTGAAATACACCAAAGGTTGAAAACATTTTCCAAATTTGCTTATAAACAACTGAAGTGACCATGTCTTACAAAGCAGCACTTCCAACCAATTACTTAAGAACTAAATCATAATGTAATGTAGCCGCCTCCAACCTAACAATGAATTTTGAGAAATATATCTCTTACCATCCAAAAGTGTTGTATGACGGATTATTTTACACTACCTAATAAGTCTGTTATTTTCCACTGAAGCGATAGTACTTTACGGATCACACCTCTCAATCCTTACTTTATACATCAATTTTGCATTAAAAAACGTTTAAATATACTAAGCAACATAGATTCTGTATTGTAGTCACGAGATGCTCCAAGTGACAGATTTCCACTCGCCCAGTTATCAGCTTTTAGATTATAAAACTAACTTAACGATAAAAATGCCTTCTCAAAATATTGTTTAGAGGTTCAATTAGCAAGGTAGATCATACTTATTTACGTATAATCCGTAGTCAACAGTTACATGGAAACATACAGGAATTTAAAATTCAACATTTTACCGCACACGGCTGCCGGCAGCTGTATGTCAGTCAGTCAGCTACAACGTAGGACCAGGCACATATATGCATCGGTCCAAGTTGGCATACCTCATTAGCACAACAAGATGAACACCGAATTCATAAAAGTAGTTAATTTAATGGTAGTAATAT
Organism: Schistosoma mansoni; assembly: GCF_000237925.1. Lineage (NCBI taxonomy): Eukaryota > Metazoa > Platyhelminthes > Trematoda > Strigeidida > Schistosomatidae > Schistosoma > Schistosoma mansoni. The sequence continues at coordinate 21,675,918 of NC_031497.1, forward strand.
GTAAAAGAAAAATTGTATGTAAGGATATAGTGCAGGAAGAAAGACAGATATGAAGCAATTTTAACCTCATGGTTTAAGGGAAGACAAAGAGTGTATACACCTATGCCATTGTGATCGGTTCTGAGTCATGTCACCCAGTCTCCAACCATTGGTTACGATAGTCATGCAGGTCGCAAAAAAGTAGTTTGCATCTACCAACACGGCTCAGACTAAAAGTTAGTGACTCCAAGCACTGATGTCATGTTTTGGTTTGGCTGCCCCTAACTCCCAACCATCGCCAATACCAGTCAGCATAGCGCGTCATGGTAGTCGGTGTTCACGCATACGTAACACGTGGCCCAACCATCTCAGTTGATGAAGATTCATGGCCTCATCAAATGATTTACCATCATTCCCTAATACCCTGTGTCTAACCTCAGCCTTGTCGGACACCACTTGAGGTTGTAAAATCAGATGACAGTTCGCCTCTAAGCTCTGACTAGACTGGTAGTGTTCGAGTAAAGAGCCTTCACAAGGTTTATGTACTTCTCAGGTACACCTTTCAATGCCAGACACTGACACAGAACCTCTCGGTCTACAGAGTCAAATGCTGCTTTTAAGTCAAGAAAAACTATCATTGTCTGACGCCGATAAGCATGCCTGTGTTCTGAAACCTGACGAATAGTGAATATGTGGTCGATGCAGCCACGATCAGGTCTGAAGCCAGCCTGATTCTCTCGTGTTTGCAGTTCACGAGTCTTTGTTAAGCGTGCGATAATTATTGAGGCTAGTATTTTAGATGCTATGTTAGTCAGACTAATCCCTCTATGGTTATCACAGGATGATTTTGGTCCCTTCCTATATATTGGGACAATAAGTGATTGTGACCAGTCAGATGGAATTACGTCCAACTCCCAGATTTTAGCTAAAATATTAGTCAACCTAATCGCTAAAACTGGACCACCATATTTGAAGACCCCTGGAGCCAATCCATCTGGACTAGCTGCTCTTCCTCGTTTCAGATTAGCTATAGCCTTTGGAACTTCATCTAAAGTTGGGGGACCTACTTCAATGTTTCATTCAGACTGTTTGGAAATGGTGGGTAACTGTAGAGTAGCTGAAGGCCAGCTAAACTGTTCTCTAAAGTGTTCCGCCAATCCTTCTAAATGTATGTGCTAAGAGCAGATGAGAGTATCATCTTTTTCCGAGATTGTCGCGTTTACAATTGACTTCTTAATTCCGGTTTTTTTTATTAGTCTGAAGTTGCCTACAGCCACTGCGTTTTCCATTTCTTTTGCTGCCCACCACTGCTCACGATCATTCCGTAGACTTTTGTTTAACCTAGATCTGATTTGCTTTCGTTCTTCGTCGTGTTTAAAGCCTGATGAGATGAGTTTACGAGAATCCATCAGTGCAATAGACTTACAAGATATCCATTGGTTTTTGTAACGCTTTGGTTTAAATTACTAATAGATGTTACTGCTGTTACCACAGCCGTTCGTATATCTTTTCAAGCCACATCTGGGCAAGCCTCGTTTACAGAACTGCTTAGATGTGAACTCAGTTGTTCCTGGAACTCACTTTTTGCTTTCTTGTCCCCCAGTTTAATTCTAATGGGTCTTCTTATTGTAGTTTTTCTGCGTCCAGTGAGGCGCAAACAAATGCGTGCTTGTATTAAAGCATGATCAAAGTCTAAACATGTATTTCAGTAGGAGCGACAATCTTTTGTCAAGCCCCTTCAACGATGACTGCTGGCAATATGGTCTATTTGGGTCCATCGTTGGTTAGGTGCAGGTGGTCGTCATATTAGATGATTTCTCTCCTTATGCTTAAAATCAGTGTTTGCTAAAAAAACGATTGTCTGAGCACAGTTGCAACAGACGATCACCATTATTTGTCCGCTGAGCCGGAATATTAAATACCCACCTAAATATCTTTCTGTTTGGTTCGAGTATTAAAGTCACCTGTTACGAGTATTATGTCTGAGAGCTTAGCTTTTTGAAGTTCAGAGAGCTTTCTGTAAAAGTCATCTTTCACTTCATCCGTGCTGCAGTTAATGGGAGCGTAGACAGAAACGACGAAAAGGCAACGACGTGTGCCCCTATCCTTCCGAGTTCTTACGGAGCCATTTAGCCGGACAGCACATAGGCGACTGTTAACGGAGATCCATTCTAATAGTGCTTGTTCTGCTCTGGTACTAAGTGCTATGCCTACACCTGCGAGTCCACGAGAACTATTCATGGGGTCGCCAGATACATGGAGCGCGTATCTTGTCGGCTCCACGTTTTGGCGAAGTGAGGTCAGGTGGATGACAACACTAGGATTCTGCATGAGTATTCCAGAGACACTGCATACATTAATGGTACGAGATTCTAGGGTTTTTTGCCAAGGAGATCTGCTGGCCAATTTGACATAGGATGCGTACGTTAAAGGCTCCAATGTGTAGTTTGGAGAGGTTCTAGTAGACCTAGGACGTTTTGCGCACTAGAATCGTTGACCATGGTGACACTTGAGGAGGAATCCGAAAGAGAAAGTTTAGTGTTAAAAGTTGATGTAAGAAGAATAATAGGAATTGAAGAGGGAGATTGATTATGAATACAGTGATCTTGAGTGTTGTTAGAGGTATGAACGTGGTTACCACGTACCGGTTTCCCACACCATGGAAGTGTTCTTTTGGAGGTACTTGAAAAAGAAATTGGATTAATGCTGGTCTTAACGACCTGGGAGCGTGAACGCAATGCCCAAGGGACAACTGCTTGAGGTCAGTAACAAATGACTTTCTAGAGAGTAATGTTTGTGTTAGCTCCGTACTTGTGGAGACCTTACCGCCGGAAATAGATATACGTGGGATAAGGCGAGGTATGCATTTTTAGGGTCAGCCTTTTCTAACCACAGCATCGCTGTTATGCTGGTTGTCTGAAGAAAATACCTTACTGCCGTCACACCTCCGTATAGTCAGCAGAACGACTTAAGGCCTTGGGTTTGCTGAGTTTAGTCTTACCGCTTTTCAACCGACCTGTCTGGCATAGTAGTACCTTGAGGAACGATTGTTCCAGCCAGTATAGCTCGACTGGCTCATCACGATAGGCAAGCCCGACCGCCACATCAAGGTAGCAGCAACGGTCGGGCCAGCCGCATGTAGTCGCTGAGTGGATCCAAGAATAAGAGAGTGCGAGTTTGGGCTTACAGGAGAGGCTTTAAATGGATTAAATTACGCATATTATCTTAATAACACTCTGTAAGATCTCAGTGCACATTTTTCGTTCACCCAACTACGTTTATGAAAATGAACTATAGTACTTAACACTAATCGTTAGGCATTTAGATTAAATAGTAGTATCAAAGTCAATTTAACCCTTCAGTAACAGGCCCGATAAGTGCGTCTAATTACTACACTACCGGGCCAATTAGAATCAAGATAATGACTATCGCTTTACAAACAAAATTTAAACGATAATGTCATTTAAGCACTGAGAACTACTTCATTTATACATTAAGTCACTTCGAATAGAAAGCTTTTTGTCACATTGTACGATGAGGAAGTTATGTGAGAGAAAAACAACAAACAACGCTTATTTCTTTTATTGAAAATTTCGGTAGGACTAAACTATACTGCCGTACCAATCAGAAGCTTTCGCGGGTTTCCAAGGTCACGGCGCTAAGTTCGGTACCTGATGCTTACGTACGATCGGTTTGCAGAGGATTTTAGGGAAGACGTGATAATTCAGCGTCTACAAGAGAATTGATCATAAGATTTTGGCGCGAAATTCAATTATCCATTCGGATAAATGAAGTTTTGGCATTATAGCTGATGTCAGTTAGTGATGAAAACCCTAAGTATAATTCCTAGCCTTAACCGTGAACTTTAAATCATAATTTGAATTCTTCACACAGGTTTATACCCTCATTTGGTCTTAGTTATTATGTTGACACTCTCAGAGTCACTCTAGCGTCGCTCAAAGGTTGTCCATAACTTGTAGTCCCATCCATAACCCTAAACCTTAACTCTAACCCTAAACCGTAAACCATACCAATATACTAACATTATTGAAGCTATGTGGTCGAGGCTAAAAGAATTTTTGAGACCTTATCATGGTTTCAGAGGTCGACTACTATCCCAAACAACCAATAAAGGGGAAATAAAGGCGAAGAAAGGGGAAATAAAGCGGACGAAAGCGTAAATAAAGGGGAAATGTCGCTTTTTCGCCTGCACGTCGGTTATTTAGGGGAAAAGTCGCTTTTTCCCCCTTACGTCGTATATTTGGGGGATATTTGTAGACAATTTGTCGTAACGTCGTAACGGCTCCATATGGAGCCATATGGATGTGTTCCTGTACCGTATGCACTATGATTTTAGGACTTCTGAACCTATGTCTGACCTTGAAAAGTTTTTGACTCATGTAAAGAAGTGTTTCCACTTTAATTCTTTGGTTTTGTATGATAAATTTTTACTGTACACTAACTGTCTTCTGATTGTCTAATATTTATCAAGGTCATTTAAGATTCGTTCGAAGGTCGGCAGTATAGTTTAGTCCTACCAAAATTTCACATGAAAAATAACCTTGTAAAATTTCAGCACGTTTTCTATATTCAAAATAAGCAATTTGGTCGCGTCCTACAAGTTGACGAAGAGTACTAATAATTTATTATTTTGTTTCAAGAGCATTATTACAGGGACAATTGTCTTAGTTGATCATCCTAGCGACTATTTGGAACGTTTGAGGTCAGACTTCGAGAAAAAATCAACCAGGAATTTACGTCCTATTAGAATACTTTTATACATGAACATTTGATTCGTATACTTTTTAAAAGCGAAATTCCTTACTTTGACCGTTGTCATTGGCCAAAAGTCAATCTGAAAACTTCAAGGCCATACCCAGTAACGCCAAGCTTTAAGTGTTTTGTAGTGAAAGTTTTTGTTCAATAGTACACTGTGACATTTGCTGCATCATCCTGTGCTTAGCTCTATAGACAAACCTTCATTACTTACAGGTTCTTTAAACGGAAAGATAAGCATATTAACAAGTCACAATATCTATAATGCCAATCGTAAGATTAAAGTAGGTCATTTTCAACAGCTTCATATTCAGCACTAAAATCGCATGTGCATATTAAATTATGGTCCAACGGATAATGTTTGATAAGATTTCTTTATTTATACGAAATCTATATTGTTATTATTCAATAGACAAAAAGCTACTAGAGAGAATATATGAAACATAAGAAAGATATAATCAGTCGGGTAAATAGAGCAATTATGAGTACCATCGATTTGAAATAAAGATGCTTCAACAGTGGTCAAAAAACTGGATAAGAAACTATCTTTGTTACTATAACAAAATATGTTAAAATAGATCCATTATTGTAAACATGGAAGTCAAATTTTAAAAGAACAAGAATGAAGCTACAAACGAGGCCATGGTAAATAGGGGACTTCCAGAATGTCCTGGTACGAGAAGTGTCCTACCTTCTCCTAGAGAGTGTTGTTTATGGAAGTGGGAGGATGAAAACCGAATATCCTGTACTTAAATTGGGTTGGTGTATATGGGGTTGAAAACCTTTTGCAAACTATTAGTGAATATAGGCTCCAAGATCCTGATCGAATAAGTGGTGTATGTATCTGACCGTCTATCATGAGATTGCATATCTTGACGTTGCTCCGTTGATAAGGAAAAATTCTAGAGACTTTGTGCAACCAAAAATTACGAATGAACAAAACTTCCGCAATATACAAAAGTTTTACGAACATACATCTTGACATCAGTAAGCCGTTTCGATAGACGATGTAGTTTCTATTACTGCTGAGACCACATGGATTATCCTAGCTTCCGGACAGACCAATTCATTCATACTTTTTGAGTCAAATCTCAATTTGTCAGTCATTCGCTTATCAACTTTGACTGTTCTCACGTGAGAGTATATGTGCATTTCACTCACTCTGCTTATCAAGTATCTTTAGCTTATTTTTATCAGGTTATAGATATTGAGTCACGCTTTATCAAATTGTGTTGGTATACTTGCTTTCTAAGCTTCACTACGCTTTGCTTTTCCGCTCCCCACTCTTACTGCCTGTCTGGATAAGCGAGTGCTTGAAGCAACTTCATTCAATTCTACTCGTATTTGGCTTTTCATTACCGCCATTGCACAAGCGAGGTTAGCCCATGTGCAATATAAGGAATTAAAAATGTAAGGCTGATATTCATGGCATTCATATACTCATTCAAATTGGAGTCAGACAGCAGGTCACTCAAACGTCAAAGTATGAACGTGAATATTCGGTATCTACCTAATATTAAAGGGTAATTGACGTCCCGGACTCGTATTCCTCCTTGTTAAACTACACTTAAAGATCACCCCAGATGCATTGAATAAGACGCTTGGTCGAATGATCTAAGTAACTGGCTGCACAGGCGATGAGGAATGAGAATCTACATATTGAGTCGTTAAAACGTGACAATTTTTCTTTCACATGGAGACATATGAAGAGTGACTATAATGAGTAATATCAAGGCTTATTACTTGACTATCTTTTGAATTAGCCTCTCTAGACGACTTCTCGATGTACCACTAAAAACACCTTTAGACTAATGACGAACAATGATAGTTTCTCATAAATAGAATACATAGTCTGTGAAGGCTGTTTCTCCTCTATCATGTTATTGATAAATACCAACCGCTATGTTTTTCATGGGGGTATTTCATTTCATAAGTGATATGACAGACAAACCCAGAGACACCATCAACAAAGCGGATGGGTGTGATTTCGTCGTGTTATTATTGGAACCTGGGTGGTAAAAGTTTTTGTTATTCACGCAGAAAATACGAAGCTGTGGTTTGCAGTGGTACTGATCCTTACCACAATTCTCAAAGATGAACATGAGATAACTGGGAAAATGAACTTTCAGTATTTAGCACCAAGAGGAGTTTAATAACGGTGAACGCCGGAAGGTTCGTACGAAACTCAACTAATTGAATGGTATGGCTCAAACTTACAGGCATGATCATTCTGTGTAACAGACCTTTTATTCATATTAAATATATTGTGTGTTCTCCATCATATATTGGTGATGACTGTTATGGAACGAGTCAGTGTAGACAGTGATGTGTCTTCCACGTAAGATCTTATAGATCAGGTAGGCACACTATTATTATTCACAAAAATCTTTTGGTTAAATAAGTGTTGTGAAAAAACCATTTCGGGTTTCTTCAAAGATACAATAATATGCAAGTTGCAATAATGTTGGTATTATATTTGCCATGTTTAAAAAAGAGAAAAGAAAGAAGAAAAAAGAAAATATTGATAGAAGAATAGTATTAGTATTAAAGCTTCTGTGTTATTGAGAAGAATATTGAACTGATCTTGAAAAAGGAAAGGAAGAAACTAAGGAAATAGAAATAAAGGAGACGCGAAATACGTAAATAGTTTAATAAGTGTGTTTATAAACACAGAACAAGAATAAAAGACTATGTATATATCTCCAAATGAGTAATAAAAATAAAATAAAGCAAAATAAATTAATAAGTAAATGACTTATTATTGCGTCAAGATATGACTTTAGAATAAGTGTTCATGCAGTCATAGTTTGGAGTGATGCTATGAAATTCTACACTAAGTGCAAAGGATAATCAATATGTGTGAGTCGCATATGCATAGTAAAGATAAAACGAGTATGAGAAGTTGGTTTGAGCGTAACACAAGTTACAAATTCACCCTGACCAGAAATTACTTGACATTGACATATTCAGACCTATTATGATTTTGGTTATACTAAGAAGGTTTTGCATCAATTCCTTTGTACTATTTAAACTTGTGTTAATTTAATTTCGGCTGTTTATTTACTCTGGAGAAGTAGCTTACATAGAGTCACGAAACGTCAGAAATACAATTTTCTACTTATTGGGATATAACAAAAATATATTTATTATAGAAGAAGCTCTCTTACTTAAATGAAATGAATTCCTAGGTGTATCCTACAAGTGTCAATATCTCTCCTTTGACAGCGACGTGTCTATTTTAACGACATATTTAATGAAATCTCACATAATAATTAATAAGCGCACAATCATTCACTGACTCATATTTTACCACGTGTACATTTAAAGTGCTAGAAATAAACTAATTGCAAACAACTCCTTCTCCAAAATATTTTTCACTGCTTGCTAGTTTTGCGAAGTTTAAAAAATTGATCCGTTATCTCTGACCGAAGACGTTTGAAATTAACTGTTCATTTCAACCAAACAGACAACTGTTATTTTCAAACTTTGGACGAACTATACTATGTAACAGTAATTTGCAAAACGTTTTCTTGCGATATTCATAATCGAACTTCCATCCTAAAATCATTTCACAGGCAACAAGGGGCGTTAAATAACATATAGAGAAGGATGCCGAGTAACTTTGTGATGATCTAGTGCAAACAAATAAAACATCTTCACTCTTGATATTTTGGTATGATTCCAGATTTTTGGTAGCGTCCAGTTAAAGTAGTTTGGCCATTGTACTCCAATAATACTGATGCAATTAATAATTAGTTAGAGGCTAATTTTTTTGGCACAGGTGAGTGCGCTTGTTGTAGGTTTTAATTTTCCCTACAGGTATACTACTAGAACTGTAAACGAGATACTAGCGATCCCAGAGTCTATGTGAAAACTATAGTCAGGAAAAGGAAAACTTGGCTTTAAACTTTATTTGTTTCCAAACATAACAACAGTTAGATTAGTACAGTACTTAAAGAATTACAGTCATTAAGTGAAAAGCACAAACATACCGACCAGTATTGCCTGTCTTATCGGAATGAATAAAACTTATGAGTCACATTATTATAATAGGATAATAATGTTTTTCAATTGGTGGGTCACATGCAACAGGGAAAGTTTACAGACACATCAGCCCAGATTGACGTAGTGGGAGCTTCAGCAACGATTTGATTGGTTAGTTATGGACATGACTAACATTCACTTTCAAGCGGATACCACATCCTGGCTTCACTACTGTCGCGTTTATATAATCGGCTTCTCCAAGTAGACAGGTTCCGTTCATCCCGGCTGATCTCTTTGGTTTCTGTCTTCAGTCGAACTGTTCTCATTCGTCCATCTGGACCTCAATTGACCTGTCTAACTTTAACTTTCTACCACTGATTTCTCGGTGAGCCAGTATCGCTTACTAAGACCAAATCTCCCGGTTGTAGATTCCTTCTCGTGGCTAGCCACTCGGATCTCACCTTAAGAGTAGGTAGGTACTTCAGTAACCACCTGTTCCATAGTAGGTTGGTCAGTTGTTGTGTTTCCTTCCTCCTGTTATTTAAGGACGTTTTACTCATCTGCGCTTCTTCGAGTGATACACCTCCATGAACCAACAATAACTTATTTGATGAGAATATGTCCAAATTATCACAGTCATTAACTAGCTTTACGAGTGATTGATTGTCCAATATCCCTTCAACCTCTACTTAAAAAATCTCCAAAGACTCGTCCGTCAATGCCTTTTGGAATAGTAGTGATTACAGAATCCTTCTTATTGACTCTATAATGCGTCCCCACACGCTGCCTCGATGACTAGCTCTAGGAAGGTCAAAACGCCATTCATAACCTCTTTCTAAAAGGGCATTCGCTATCTTATTCTGATTCAGACTACACATAATCTGTCTGAGACTAGCATTGGCGCTTTTGAATCTATCAGAACCACCCTTACTCTTATTCACAACTCGCACAGAGGCGTCTCTCTCAACACCATGTAAGCTGCCACGGCGAATATGTGCTGTCCGCTTCTTCAGGGCCTTATTTACTGGCTTCTTTGCCAAAGTGACATTTGGTTTTTTTGGTGTCTTGACTTTCGGCCCGATGACCTTCTTTTCCTTGGGCTTAGAGTTGATTTGGGATTATTATCAGATTGTGCTTTAATTTTCGGCTTAGCAACACTGGACTTAGCTAATAGAAAGGAACGACGAACTTGACAGGAGACATCTTTAAAACGAGTATACGCCACAACACTGTATGCAAATTCTGAGACATAGGCAAAGTAATGAATCCGAGTAGCCAGTGGCTTGCACAATTCTGGTACGATACATCTGTGAAGTAACAGTTCACTTAGGCGCTTCATACCTCTGAGCTAACAGTCCAATCTCATAAGGCACTCCGTAGGAAGCTCTGTGTCCCATGTCAGATTTTGCCGACAAGTATCTTGCAAAATTAGTTTAGCTGGTAAAACAACTGGAGCTATAAACCCAACTAGGTCGAATATAGATGCTACATACGACAAAATGGTTCTCCTTGCAGGAGCCGCATCGCATTCCCACACCCTAGAGAAGATTTTATCCGTCCGAAAATTCCACTCTTTTCCTAGAATCCTCTCATTTCTTTCCCCAGATAAGCAAATGTCTACATTCCTTTCTATGTGATCTTCTTCTGGAATAAACTTCAATAATTCAATATTGTTACTGGCCCACTTCGTGAGATTAAAACCCCCTAAACGTAACATTTCCTTCAGCTGAGAATATACTAACTTGGCTTCTTCTAACGTATAAACACTAGTTAATAAATCGTCAACTTAGAACTGTTTCTTTGCTGTTTGTATAATACATTCGGGAAATCTAGCCTCATTATCTAGAATAGTTCTTTGTAGAGCAAACGTTGCGCAACTTGGTGAGGAGGTCGCACCAAACGAATGTACTTTCATCCTATAGGTTTCTGGTTCGTCTTTAGACAATTGATACTCATGTTTCTTGTGATCCCACTGTAAGGTTCAAACAACGTCCACCCTAAAGGAGTTTCCATAGCGTATGGTTCATTAGATTTTCCCACTCTCTTTCCTTACATCTCGTGTACGCCCGGTGCGTTACACCCGATCAACAGTTTGATATTCTCGTCTTCTACTCTCGGAAAACTTATGTCTTTTAAATGGGACCAGGATGTCATTTGATGCGCCGTTGGTTCAGTTCTGTAAAACGCTGGTAGCTTTTTGACAGTCAACACTTTCTGCACCTTGACTGGTGACGAAAATCTATCGAGTGCAACTCCAAATCGACCTATTTGGATATCAATGACGATTCATTACTAAGAGTCTTTAAAAACAGGATTTTCGGTTCTCCCTCGAGTCCTAACTCATCAGCCAGATCATCAACAATGAGGGACGTATCTGTTCGGCTATCTAGAGAGGAACTAGTCTGAATAATCTTCTTACCATTTCTTATCCATACAAGCACTACTGCAAATGCTACTGGTCTCTGCATACGCTTGACACTTTTCTCCGTACGGAACTGAGTATTAATGTAAGCATCACTATTGCTATTTCTATGTTCTTCCTGCTTCCTGTATAACAAGGTATGGTGTCTCCAACCATATCCTTTGACGGTACATGACCTTGGCGCTCGACAGTTTTTTGCTATGTGGTTCGCCTTCGGACAGACATTACATGACTTCCTTCTTAATACATATTCTATGCTTTCACTAACATCCTTATCTCTAAACCTTTCACGTTGGTCCAATGGGTGGTTTCCAGTACATAATAAACATGACAACCCAAGAGTTCTTGGTCTTACGTGTGGAGAGACATCAGACCCACTCGTGTTAGCAAACGACACTCTCGCTTTGTACTGTGAATCGACGGGTTTTTTCTGTAAGTGAACCGATTACCTTTGGTTGCGATTCGAAAGGTCACCGCTGACGAGTAATCCATATCTAGTATTAGCAATGTCTGATTGCTCCTTCACAAATTCTCAAAGGTTCTTTAATAAAAGCTCTCTACCTGTCTTAAGAATCCTACATGCAACTTTAACTATTCTCTCTGTAAGTGCGGTGGGAGTTTTAAGAACATACACTCGATGGTCTTTGTAGAATTAAGATGGGATACATAGTTCATCTGCGTAAGTGTGAGCTCACAAACATGCATCTCACGTGACAGTCTTCTTAAACTATCTGGATCAGTCCCCTTAATATCAGGGATATTCGGCATCTTACCAATAAGTGCTTGGGCTACGACATGCTTCTGACCGAGCGCTTCCTCCGGAAGCTCTAAAGCTTTGCGATAGCCTTCTTCTGGCTCGACCACTGCACAATGAAAAATGGTAGCCTCAGCTCCACCATCACAATACTGAATCAAATAGTTTAACCTGGACCTGATTCCAACTCTTTCATCAAAACAGTCTTCGAAATTGCGTATGAAACTACAATAGTCCATGGAATTACCATTAAACCGTATAATCTCTCTCCTTGGTAGGTCTAAAGCTCTAGATATCATTGTTATTCAATCCTTTCCAAGAGGAATATCAACTACATGTGAGGCAGATGTAGACTTGTACGGCATCATCTTGTCAGCCACAACTTGATTATAATGTTCTCTTCCCCTATACTGAAGGACCATATGGTATTTAAGCTAGCATGCTAAAAATTGGAAGTGATGATCTTTATGTTACAAAATATTTGCATTGTCACTCTCTACAGAGTGTTGCCCTCTAGCCTAAAAAGTTGCAACTATCACTCCCAGAATTATTTTGGGACCAGCATCAAATGTTGAAAATTACCGGCCCATAAACATGACCCCAGTGACGGAGAAAGTAGTTTGGAGGGCAGTAATAATAATAATAATAATAATTCAATACCTGTTTGCTAATAATCTCATCTCGACCTTCCGTCACGGGTTCCTGAGGTCTATTTTATGCGATACATGCCTGGTAGACTACCTGAAGGCTAAAACTATAAAACACGTCAACGGCTCTTTGTATCAGTTCTTTTCCCAGATTTAGAGTATGCTTTTTGTAAGATTCCGTAAAAAAGGTTTTAAGTTAAATTGAAGTCTTTCATAACCAGAAATCCACTATATTTCTGGATTGCCCCATTACTAACAGAACGTAAACGAATGATCAAGCATGACGAATTTCCCTCATCACCAAGGCCAATAACTAGTGGATTTATCTACGGAAGTGTTGGGATCCCCTAATATATATGAAAGATAGATGTAGAACCATAAAATTTGAGAGATCATACCCACATGTTGATGTCCCTGAAGCAGTATACAGCTTTAAGCCTGAAGCATGAAGCGAAATTTTACTGTAGATCCAGAGGGATTGTGATAACCTATCTATCGGGAACTAAACGTGGGAGATACCACTGAAACTCAACAGGTGTGGATGCTTGCATTTTGGAAGGTACCCCCATGAACTTCTATTTCCCTCAAAATAATGTTGAGACCATCAGATCAGTGTACGACCAATAAAATACTTACAAATGATGCCTAAACTTTGAGGCGAATATCTATTTTACGATTTCCAAAACTATAGGTTAATAGGTTTCACAGAAAAGAACATAATCGAAATAGAGACTAAGCTTGTCCACTCAAAGTTTCTATACAAACCTCCCTTGAATAATGTGAATTTATATTCTCAAACATGAATACCACAGGTAAGACACCAGTAGATATACAAAGATTAGGACACAGAGTTTTACAATGTGACTCCGTTCTCAAAGACACGGCTTGTTAGAGCTGGTTAAATCCAGATAAGCGAAAATGTGATGAAAATACGAACAGGGAACTAAATAAAGTAGGCAAAATCAACACAAAATAAACCTTTCCTTCACACCACTGCAGTTAAGTAAACATTACCTGTTATAATTGTATTTTGCTAATAAACGACCCAGCTATTCCTATTGCTTAGTATTCTTACACAATGATACTCGACAAGACCCCAAAATCAGAACATGTTGAACAGGGATTAAATTGTATTCAAAATAATAATGGTATGTGAACAGCAATCACTAGTTTGAATAACGTTCATATATTTATAGTATATACATAAGAAGCTTCTAGATTTTTCTCCAATAATATGCCCGGGCTGATCGGTTTAGAATTAGCCAATCAGCGCGCAGCAACACCATCATGCATGAGACATGCATACATGCATACATGAAACATCCAATCTATGTCCCACTAACATTACCATACACATAAATCCATCGGACTCAGAGATTAAAAGATTTACACGAAGATATACAAATGATGATCCCTACTCTGCAAACAGATTAGATCAGAAATGAAAACCTTACTATGAACCTTATAGTGACAATAACAGAGACCGGCAGATCCTTCAGACCGTATATACCCTACGTTGCCTCGAAAGTTGTGTGTTTGTATTGTGTATGGCCTCAAGCGAAATACTAAGTGATCGTCCTTTCCCACAGGTATATGGGTTGGATATGGTTTTAATCTGGAAAGCTATAAATACTGGTTGTACGGAATTATTCAAAAGTGGCTAGCAATGGAATCCAGGAGGCGCGTTTCGTCCTATTCGGGACTCGTCCGCTGGATGTACCTGTCCCAGAGTGAACATCAACTCCGAGATGCAGGTACATCCAGCTGACGAGTCCCGAATAGGATGAAACGCGCGTTCTGAATTTCATTGCTAGCCACTATTCATCTTTGCTTACAATGTTTGTGAACTAAGGCTATATCGAGGCAATACGCACAGTATGCACATATGCCAATTAAAAACTACCAGTTGCAGTCCTAAACATCAATGGGAAGATTCAAACAAACGATACTAAGTGAATTTGATCGAAATTCAGTTTTTCGTATCAACAACGATAAAGCAAACTCACTGTTTAGATACAAAATATCAATCAAAGTTGTAGAAATATAAACTAATTGTCAATCTGACAAATAAATAATCAACGAATACAATTTTTACGAGGAATATTAGTTTCCTGATAATCAGCAAATAAGTTTACAAGTGTTAACTAGTATGTAACATATTTTCAGAGTTTCCTGTCAACATTCTTCAACCACCTGGAAACAACGACTGATTGTTCAATTCTGCCTGTTGTAATAAATGTAATCACAGTTTAACTATCTTTCGATTCCGTTTCAATAAAAACAAGGGTAATTTTAATCATAAAAATAAAAACAGTTTATTCATATAAAAGTCAGTATAAATATATTGAACTTAGTAGATGGATTCCATGAATAGTTCAATATACTAGTTAGATATGATCAGCAGTTAGAGACTTAACAGGGTGTAAATCGTAAGTATATTAGTGTTATGACTGAATCTTTTTATTCTGTAGTGACCTGCATTTCTCAAAGAGAACACGATTGGAATAATGGAAACAATCATTATTATAACCAATTGTACCAGTGATTGTTTTATCGTACTCTTTGTTGTTTAACTGTACCAAAGTCACTTTTCGTTCGGTCGACCGCCTTGTTTGATTCGAACTTTCTTACGCTCTGCTCCTATTGACTGTATTCGTTGGCACGTCTCAGTATTCTTCCGATAACACGAGATCGCCAATAAATATACTCTATCTGGACCAGTTACAGTCTTCTGGTTTGCGAGTTATCGAGGGAACCAAGTCGTTTTTGGTCGCGTAGTTTTATTGTAGTGGTGATCATAGTTAAACGAGACTCGACGCCATCTACAATTCTTCTACTCAGATTCTTTTCATTTTTATTCATTTCTTCATTGTCACATTCGTAAACGTGACTGAATACAATTGATGTACAGCGGAACTGGTCTCCACTGCAACTCACCATATATATATATATATATATATATATATATATATATATATATATATATATATATATATATAGGTATATATAATTAGCCTCTTTCAGATTCCATTAAGCTTTGATGATTAACCGATAAACATCACATGAATAGGCTTAAATTTATTATCTCAAATTTTATGATATTTACAACACTTTGATAAATAACATCTTGTGTACATATTTAGGCAGTATTAGTTTATATCAAGTGAATATGAAAAAAAGAGCTTCTTGACTTTTGAAGTAACATAAATTGGTCAGTTGACATTATTACATTCAAAATAAGAAAACATTTAAAGAAAGAATTAATCTTACATTTCACCCAAAAGTGAATTCATCTAGAAAATTTAATAATTATTAGTGTAAAGGGTTTGAGGAGATCCGTAATTTTAATAGTTTGCACTCCAAATTAACCTTAACAAACAACTGGAAACCAAGAAGCATTGAATATTTATTTCTTTTTACTATGAAACTCCTAAACAGTTACAATACACGACTCCACTGGGGATCTACCAGAACCTTTGGGCATCACAGAGAACACTTAACCTTTAGACCTCTGAGCTGACATCCAGTAGTTTGCTTTTCTGATTAATTAGTTGTAATTACTGGTGAATTTCCAAAAATCAATTTTTTAATCAGCTTTCTCTTAAAAAGTAACTCGATTGGTTTCATCCATTTTTGACGACTGGTAGAGTTTTAATAAGTTATGTATAAATTTGTGCAACCACATTAAAAAAGTAATTGGAATTCGCTTTTACCGAGCCCACTAGGGGTTAGTTGTTATAATTAATAACAGTAAAGCCTTCCTTTGTAACATTTATTTCCATCTCTCATTACTCATTTATTAACTGGGAGGTAACCGCTATCATTATTGTTATTATTATTAGGTAATCATCGATTTTACTCATTTATCATAAACAAATTTTGGACATCTACAAACTAATAAGGTTGAATAAATCAAAACTACTGAACACTTATCTCTGGTGCTACTTGTTTCTTAACAAGAATCTGCTTAACAGGAGTAAACTAACTCCAGCATTCAAAAATATTTCAACTAATCTATTGTTTGGCTAAAAACTTATGCACAGTTGTACAGTCTATGTTAAGTATAAATAGTGTTCTGCTTTCAGTAACTAGTAAGATCTATTTGTCTAAAATCTTTCTTTGTTGATACTATCAGTAAAAGTGAAGAAAACGCTTGATTTGCATATTTATCTAAGCATCTGCACAATTTATATTGAGGAAGAATTGAAACTGATGCTCACAATTTTTAACTTGAGTAAGATAGTGATAAACTTTAGTAACTCTAAAAACGACCCTGGGAGAATTACGTCCATTTATCCAGTCAGAGAGTAGACAATGAAAATGACCATTCCTAATAGGATAATTGAGAACAATGAAATTAAAATACATATGATATTTTCACATGGCTAATGAAGTTCTCAAGATTAATTAAGAGTTTCTTTAATCTGGGATCAAAAAGCCGTTGCTTTTAATGTTTCATCAATCTCTACGATTCTACATTTCCTTTCAAGAGATAGTGTTATTCTTACCGAGATTTCAAAGCAAACCATTCTACAACATGGATACTATTGTACCATTACTGGTAGTTGCATAATATATGGCCAGAAGCATTATTTGTTTAAAAGTCTCTATGGGACGAGTAAAAAGGGAATCAGTCGTTCTACGCTTCTGATGCAAACACAAATGGTGCCCAAATACAACTTTAATGCGTTTATCTTAACGTTTTGTTGGCCTTATTTTCTCGAAACAATAAATAGAATTGCTCTCCGAAGCGCCGTCTTCCAGATAGGAGGGCTATCAACAGTTACATATCTGAAAACCCTAAAGTTTCTTTACGTCTGATCTTATATAACTTACCAAAACCTTGGAATCCTATAGCAGTACTCTAAACAAACTCAACAACTTCGTCGTTATAATGCCAAATCCTAGTAACATTGTAAATATCAGGGCGATACATACTTTTCACTCTGACTTCTTACTATAGCTATAGGATCATGACTTTCAGTAGGTTCTAGCTGGATTTTTCTTTCTACCATTTTAATTAGGTGGTGTGAATGCCTATGGAATATCATCTTTTTATCCGGCCTATCAGTGCACCTATATTTTTAATAACAGTGAGATCCTACTGTGTTGTAGTAACGCAGAACAATTGATTTAGGCCAACGTTTTTTTTGCGTAATACATGGGCGTAATACAGCAAGTGAATATTATTATGAAATAGGTCACATTTTTGCCATATTATATCGATCGACAAGATGTGACTATTTTTAAAGTGGGAGAATACATGCGTTTTGTTTCTGAATACTATAATAACTTTATTTGATGTACTCTGAAATATTTAGCTTGACTGTTATAGAACGTATAGTTCGTCAATCTCCCTATTGATCGAACTACTATTTAGTTCCTTCCTGGTTTGAATTGTATGTTGTTGAGTTGGTTTGGCAGTCCTCTTCAATTTTACTATCAATAGAACATATACTATCGCATTATTTTTCGTAAGATTCTTGGTTTTTCATTAGAAGATAGAGAATCAGCAGTGTCTGGGCTGTTGAGAATTGTGAATTATTCTCAGGAGGCGGTATTTCGTAATCAGATGGAGTTTATTGATTCCTAAATACCACCAATGACATGAATTAAGTTGATTTAACTGAAATTAAACAAGACCATTAATCGGTTACTTGATCATAACTGACTTCTGCGATCTTACAACTGATAATTTTACTGAGTAATCGGATCAAAATGGTATTAGCTACAGGGTGGAATAGGTATTGATAATATCTCGACACTGCATTTGAAGTCCTTGTTGGGCTTAATGAAATATAAGAGCGACATTCTGTAAAGTGCTGTATGTGGTATGCCAAGGAAGAAATATTGATCTGCTGTTGATCCGATTAAAACTCGATAGCGCAGATAGTTGGTATTTAGTAACGGTATCGCAAAAGAGGAACCAATTCCTTCACCTATCGACAAAAAACCTGAGGATATGACAGTTTCCTTTCCGTTATGTCTGCAAAATGTACTGTTAGTAGACCTTTGTATAATTTCTATAAACTAAAGAAAAATTGTCCTATTCACTAACCAGTCAAATGAAAGAACATCCAATGTCTGTAATTGTTATCCATCCTTATAGGATTACAGTACATTGATTTATTTGCATAAAAAATAATATATCATGATAAGACTCTATTGTTTGTTAAATATCAATGGTTTCTTAACACTTTCGCTTTACTTTTTTAAAACATTATGTTGGTGATATAGCGTCAAGATAGAAATATTTACTGTTTTTTAAGACACAATACAGCCGGGAGTGAGATTTGTACCACTACTAGAAGAGATACTCGATCAATACACAGAATGGATCACGTTACACCAAATACACCATTCAGGACCTGAATACCGAATTAAATTATAGGCTAGACAAATCTTTATTTGATACAATTCCAAGCAGTCAACACTCAGCCAGTTGAGAGTAGAAAGCAATAATAGAAAGGAAGTTACAAATTAAATATTTAGTAACCTTTCCCGGCCAGGTCGCAGTCGCAGATCAATCACATTTACTTTCACTAACCAAACATCAGTTAGCCCGTGATATCTATGGGAAAATAACAACCGTTAGCCAGCTTGCATTCATCTGCTCAGGCAATATCACACCATAATTTTATTTTGAAGACCTATCTGCAACCTTCAATTTTTTGTATATCTAATACTTTCGGATCATTCTGATGACTCATAATTATATTTAATATATTCGTATAAACTGAAATTTCGTGTATCTAATTAGCTACGTACATGCATATCAGCAAACAAAACTTGTTTATTCCATTAATTACTTCACATAAATGCGACTGTACGTACGGCTTTTAAAGATAAAACAATCAAAAAGAACACTTTCTACATAACAAGCTAAAGTCTTTTTTATTTTGGATGAGTGAAAACAAGCATTCTATAGAAAATTTTACAGAAAATGTTCTTCGTTGAATAGTAGTGCATACCAGGCCTGACTGTCCACGTTGACGTACGATACGGATTAAAGTTTCATTTCAATAATGGCAAGAATATAAAATGATAGTCTGATGTCATTTCTATGGAGTCTTTTCTATTTATTATAAATTGTTTGTTAGTGGTGGAAGGTATTTTTAAGTCGTGCACACAAAAATGTCAATCTTCGGAAAATTGGATTCAAATTTGATATCATGCTCGCCAAAAGACCTGAGGGTCTTCAAAAATCCGTGAGATAATTGCTAATGTTTTAGTTATTACAAATTTACATGTTAATTGCAGAAAGTTACCACCATTAAATATTTTAAACATATGTGAATCAGAAAGCATAGGCTAGGGTAGTCGATTTGAAGTTCATATCATATATCTTTGGGAATTCAGTTCAGTAAAGAGTACCATATTATTTATTTATTTATTTAAACACATATATATTGGTACAAAAGGGCACCAGGTACATATGCGCCACACTATTTGTGTGTGTGGGCTGTGATACTGCCCGGGTGCCCAAACCGAAGCAGGTGGTTTTCTTAGGGGGCCACACCCCGAGCCTTTGACCAAAAGGTCTGATCCACAAGGCAATGGAGCATCGTGAGGAGATGCAGTCCCATGGTAGCCGTTGACCAATGACAGGTTCGTCCGCCATTCGTTCCATCAGGATACTGGAGCCCATGTGCACCATTGGTTTGGAATGAGGGTTTTCCGACTCCCCTAGGTGGACCCTCCGTGTCCACCAACCCGGTTAAAGCGCCGGACATTCGCTTTTCGTCCTCTCACTTTCGTAAACAACACCCCCGCCACGAGAAGGCAGTGAGTAGGACTTCCCTGGCAGAGGCTATATATTCGCTGGCCATGTGCGAGCATTTCGAGAGGGAGAGTAGACTCTCCCCACTCTCGGCCGTACCAGGGCATTTGGGGGCAAAGAGTACCATAAACTATTATCAAGTCAAGTAACGGAAATCTAAGCACGTCTCATAGCTCACTTGCGTGAAGCAGTCAGGTATGCTAAAGAACGACAAAATATTATTCAGTCGCAATTTTAACTCATTGTTCAAACGATAAAGACTCATCATAAAAAAAGTAGAGACGCGAAGTCGGGACCCATATATTAAATTAACTATCAAACCCACAAGGATTAAGTTTAGAGAGCTTCTATGTTCGGTACACCAGAGAATATCCTGTTCAAATAATAGATTGTGATTTCGTTTTCGGTATCAATTTCATTAAGTAACTTAATCTTACGATACGCTTCGCTATGCAAATTGGGACAATTTCTTTTAAAATAATGAGAACCAAATATTTTTGTTGTTAGGGTTTTCAAAGTATCGACCATTTTAAGGTCCCACGTGTAAGAAAAAAAGAGGTCCATCCGTGCAAACTGCTTTGAACTATGTTCAATATTACATACTCAAAACCCCTACACTAATCATTACGGTGATGGGGTGAAACTGAGTGCTTCTGAGAGAACCGTTTCATCGAAGGTAAGACAACAGATATTAACGGTAAGAAACTACCTAATATGACTTAATATCAATAGTAATGGAGGAAAATAGCCCACTATTTATCAGTAAGCATGCATTAACCACATATACTTATATAACCATGTCTTATCCTATATTCTTGTCACCTACTGGTAATACTACTCCCGAATTCTCGGCTTTCCACAGTTGAAAGATTATAAGTTACGGCAGTTAATCATGCACGAATTAGTTAATATGTGGTTACAACTCATTTACTAGTTTTTTTCCTGTATAAACAATTGATGGTATGTGACAACCGGAAAGCTTTTACTTCAGGTTCCATTCTTTGTTTACACTTGCGTTTAAGGTAGACCAGTGGCCGAAAAAAGCTATTTGTATAGGGAAAATTCCTTTCGACTTAATATGACAGTTTTTAATACTTATGGAGCAATAAGAGATTTGAATAAGCTGACCTAAATAGCATTCCAGAGTTAGTAGGATAGAAAATACGGAAATGTGAATACACAATGTTGAAAGATATAAGAAAGGTTCTGTGAAATAGAATAAAAACTAACTTACATCTGATATACACAAGCCTTACCATTTAGTATCCATAAAACTAAGTGGAACGTTTTGATAATAACAAGTAGTTCTGTTTTTACATTATCCCAATTAGCAAAATATGAGAATCAGATTTATGCATTAAAAACAGGTCTTCGGCCTGTTATTCCTTTCTAGTAAGTTTCTGAGATAGTCTATTCTACTCTTGGATGAGTCAGTTGGAGGTGCAGACACTAATTCTTTGAGTAATAGGTTCTAAGAGTTGATGACTCGGAGTGCAAACCCGTACGGCACATGTAATAAATTCTATCGACCAGAAAGTGTTTCGACCTCAATCAATTGTAACAGAGCTGTTCCCTGGATCGTATTAAAAACTTAAGATTATGGTAGCTGGCTACACATTGCTAAAAGGATTCTATTAAGTTTTGTTAAAACATGGATCCATTCCACCGCGTACAGATTCCACCTTCAATTCATGGGTGAATGTATAGATTAAAGTAGTATCAGATATCTCTAGCAAAAATGCAAAATATTTCAGGTAGTTCTTATTTTTAAGCATTATTGCGGAGTAGAAATTTATGTAATCGGTTTAAATTACAGTTAGTTCTTAGGAAATATATATACATCAATAAGGTCTAATAAAGATTTGTTTTTTTCATGATCCGAAGAAATTCTTGTTCGTTGACTTCACCATCACCATCGCGATCAGCCTCATCAATCATTTCCTATGAGTTATACAACAGTTTTCTTGACCACTTACTTGCAACTCCTCGTCAGTAAGATTTTCACCAAGTTCTTTCGCCACACGCTTAAGGTTTTTGAAAGATATTTTCCCAGTTTCATCATCGTCAAAAAGACGAAAGGCTTTTAACATCTCTTCTTTTGCATCTTTGTCTTGCATTTTTACAGACATCATTCTCAGAAAGTCCGAGAACTCAATAGAATCTAACGGATGAAATGTTTGGTTATGTGAATTATCATACCTTTGTTGTCGCAATCGAACTCTGTCAAAAGTTTTCTCACTTCTTCTTTTTTTGGTTCGAAACCAAGAGCCCGCATAGCAACTTTTAACTCTTTGATATCGATTGTTCCTGATTTATCAGTGTCAAAAAGGTCAAATGCTTCACGGATTTCTTGTTTTTGGTCTTCTGTAAGTTCATGTTTAACACCACGACTCGCGATCTCCTTCTTTTTTCCAGATGGCTGCTGAGATGGTCTTTTTGTAACTGTCGACTGTTACATTCAGGAATTTAGTTTAACCAACTCACCATAAAAGCACAATCAAATCGTCCACCGTTTCCCTAAATAATCAATATCAACACTACATAGCTAGTTTAAAGAAATGCAGAAGAAATTTTCGTTAAATGTCGTATGGCAGTAAAATCACTCCGAATCTGCAGTTTTTATCCTGACTACATTACATACTATGGTGAAGATAACTAAGTAACCGGTAAAGCATTGTCACAGGAAAAGCAGGAAGCAATAGCTACATTTTTACATGCAGTTACATACATATACGATGGTTGAAATCCAACGACTAATTTTACAGGAATATATACAGTGTAACTAGTAATTTTTCAACGGTGCATGCAACGATCATATAAGTATTCCGTCTAGCATCAGAATCCACAGGAGTTTGGATCAGTTGGCCACGTGAAGCCCCTTTATTATCACAAATCTGACTGCGTCTTTTATGCTTTTAGTGCATGTGGGATCACTAAAACTGAGTTAGATAAATCAAGTGAGAAGGTTTGGTAATTATTATTGCTGAATATTATTCATTTCCAGAACTAGTTGAAACAGTGTATACTAGTAAGCTTTGTTTGTGACTCAAGTAAAGATCCTTTGGAAGAGGTCTACAGGCTACTAGTGACGAATGTTCTACGCAACTCAGCCTGTGTTGAGTAAGGTTTGTTTTATCGGTTTCAGTAATTGCTGGAGTTACATAGAAATATTTTACCCCTTTACTCACCTGTCTTTACACGAAATCCAATAATCTAGTCATCCACTGTATACTGGTGCTTAGGCTCTTCCGTTTACTTCTTGCAGTTTGAGGGCTAGCGTAAGGTGTAATACACAAATTTCTTCTATGAGGTGGCGTAAATGTGGTAAGGAAGATTACCGGTTACATAGTTATTTTTTATAAACGATTGTTCTTGATGCTTAAGCGAGCCTGCTTACAAATACCAATCCCTATCAAATATGGCTCTTTTCATACAAAAACCAGGACTTATAGCAAGCCTAATTTGTCACTGAAATAAGCTTGACAGTGCACCCCAGCGTAAATGACCTAATGTAAACTCACACTTGAGTGGCAGGACTTCCTTCTGAAGATTAATGTTTCCTCTCCATTGGCTTTTAAAGAATGATTATTAGTTACATGGGTTTTAGCATCAAAATCAATGAGGAATGAATAGTGGTGACATTAACATTAAACTCGAAAGGATTCTGAAGGATGTTATGGTAATTAAACGAGTTTCTGGAGAGATCGAGCCGCTCAATTTGGTGGTGAGATGTATTATTGTAAACGCCAAATAGAGGACAACTTAGTGACACATAGTACTGATAAAAAACGAAATAAATAAAACTTTACATGTAGATAATTTATGAAAAATTTTGCCATAAAACCCTACCAAAACACTCCTTTGACAGGTTGTTGTTGCAGCTTTGCGTCTACTAACTAGGTTCAGCTATGGCTAACTCCAGTCAGTGGACAGATTGTGTAGACTTTGTGAGAGCTCGATTCCACCTTATCTCGATTTCGATACGTTTAGCTTGTCTTTCTAAATGAACTTTAGCCCGTAGGATTGCTCTGTTATATAAATTAAATGAAGGGAAAAGAGTACCCTAGTCACCAGGTTGGAGTGTGACAGAGTAGAGGGTCGCTGAACGATGTCAGGTGGTGTGAGCTAAAAAGCTATGATCCATCATTTAACCATATGGTGAAACTGGGATTGCAGGTTATGAAATCTCATTCAACTCACCATATAAACTATGAATGAGCTCTACAAGTCAGATATAACTGATGGTTCAAAATGTTTACATATTAGTCGTGAGGCACACTAAATCTTGGAACTGACCAACTCCTTGAGGTCCCTAAAGTTTTAGTGACCGTTTCACTTTACCTTTTCAGAGGTTGCTGTACTTGGATATTATTCTGCGGTCGTTCTAGTGAACATTTATTGCCTGTTTTATCCTACTGAGAACGAAGCGCGATTCCTGTTTCTTGGATCGTCTATTTTTGCCGATCATGGAGCAGTTAACTCTTGCATGTCTTGCATAACTATTTTCTCATATATTAACTTCTCACTGTTGGGGTGGACCGAAATCCTTCGTCTTTTTCTCTTTGAATAGAATATTGTCACATTAGTAACACGGTGAAACAAAAACAACCTTTTATTTGAGATTATTGACTGATTGGTTGAATCTATACCTTTAATTAAACAGTTAATGTTGGTTAGAAGCTAAATAAACTGAGATTATACGTTCATCTCACTGGGGGATTTACTCCAAAGGTCATTCCGGCTATCTGATCTAGTTACTCATTTCACTGTTGCTACTTTTTTGATGGGAGACTAGTTTGTCTACCTCACAATACGATCGTACTGTGTGCTTTTATAACTGACAAATGCGTTTATTGGAGAAAGTATTATCAATCACTTTTTGCTCATCTTATATTTAATTCAACTATATTAGTCTCAACTCCTAACCATTTTGTACTCTTTCCTACGTTATTATATGAAAATCATTCTTAATCATCGGCGTTTCATAGACTTGAGCTAAATGGGGCGCCACCAAAAAATACAAGGTACAGAACTACTGAGATACCTAGAGTTCGTGATACTACACTGATTTCGAGCCATATTAACAGTAAAATACACACGTAAAGGTGGAGTTATTACAAATTAGAGTGGTCTTGACGTTTTGGCCAACTCAGTAATGCAGAGGTTAGTGTACAAAAATCCATACTCCACAGATGTCAAATCAGATACATGCCACATTTTCAGGCCTGACCAATGGCCCTCAGTATGCTTTTACAGACAGAATACCATCCCAATAATATATATACAGAACTCACGCCAGTTTACAGACATGATCAATTTGATATAACAAACATGTGACATAAGATTGTTTTAAGTTTGCTAGTTCAGTAATTTTTTAGGTAGTACATTTATGACGTGTATTACAGCAATCCAATTCGTCAACAGGGAACTTTTGATTTTTTCTTAAGTGGATGGTCTGTTGATTTATCAACGGTGTTATTTAAAAAGTTATCAAGGTGTTATTTAAACTATATTAAGAAGTGTATACTGGTTAATCAGTAAAAATACGCAACAGAAAGTTCATACCGATAAAGAGGGCAGATATCGAATAAATATGTGCAGTATTGGAGTGTGGAATGAAACAGCACTGAACCATCACGACAAATCATCCTCGAAATTGATAATACACTAACTTGGAAGACTCACATTGACCATTTTTATTATTGGCTTCATTCAATATTGTTTCAATAAGTGTTTTGTTGAATATAAATTTCTTAGCACGACGTACTGGAGTAATTTTCCTTCATAAAACAGGAATAGAAAAAAATCGGTAAATGGATGCCTACAGATACTAATTGAGAAGATAAACTTCCTGGAATGAGGTAAAATGTTTCTTAATACGTCAAGGATATGCGTAACTTTTATTTAGAAACACATTTAAGAATGCAAGCGCAGCTCTTAAATTTTTTCGCCACATAGTATGTTGGCTTAATAAGGTGTTGTAGAGATTTTATACCTTTGCCTGCATGCTTGGATTTCAGTGCACTAGCGTCTTGTTCTGCCATGAAAACATAGAAGGAGAAAGATGTGAATGAAGTGGTATGTAAATACCTGATAAGAAAACAATCATCAGGAGTTTGTGAGATTTTAAACGTCTATCCAAAACCATATTCATAATGACCGTAAAAGATCCACCCAAAACACTGTTAACTGTCGTCACCACCTTCCGAGACATAAAAAAAGCTTTTTCTCAAAAGCTCGGGAAAGATCGATGGGGAACATTGAAGACGAACAGATAATATACGAAGACTTAAAAATCGCAAGGGTGAATGGAAAGTAGTGGCAAAAGCATGTAGTCTCTTTATATAATAAGTTAAAAAACTTTGTTTCATATCAATTAGACATGAGAAGAGCAAGAAAGACCAGAGAGACAACTAACACCAAAATAAATGACCTTTACATCATTTCATTACATAAACTTCAATAATCGGAACCTAATGACATTCCTACACCATGTCAAAGTGCTGTTCACACTCCGGGCTGAAACTGGTGTTTTGACATTTTGAAGGATTAGGTGTGATATCACTAACAACAGACCGTCTTTCAATGCGAGACAAGAACTATTTCATCTCAAGGGGATTGAAAGAACAGAAACTGTTGTCAACACAGTGAGATCATCCACATACTTAACAAGAGTGCTTTCCGTATATGACAGATCATGCGAAAGAAAAGAAAGAAGGAACGGCCCCATGTGGTACACCTTAGCGCCTTTGAAAGGAAGTTGACCACCTTCCTTCACGCACAGACTAATGTTCCCCTTCCAAATAGGTAAGAACACAGCCATCTGGTTATCTAGCCATCAGTGTTGATACCGGAAAACTTGCTTAGTCGTGGTGTTCTTGGGATAAATCTTCCAAAAATACGCGCCGAACATGCTTTCCGTCCTTTCCAAAGCTGAACACTATATTATGATGCCGAACAACAGCAGCATCTAAGATACTTCTTTTTCATTTGTAACTAAACTCGTAAAGATCTATATGATCTTTTTATTGCGTGCTGGAGTAGGAAAAGCAGTGGTTTTTCCGTCTTTTTGAGTAAAGACAATAACATTGTCATCGGTCTAAATTTTGCATCCTTATTGCCAGATACGTTCTTCGATACTAAAATTATCTTTATATTCTCAGCATCT
Organism: Schistosoma mansoni; assembly: GCF_000237925.1. Classification (NCBI taxonomy): domain Eukaryota; kingdom Metazoa; phylum Platyhelminthes; class Trematoda; order Strigeidida; family Schistosomatidae; genus Schistosoma; species Schistosoma mansoni. The sequence goes on from NC_031497.1 coordinate 21,703,428, forward strand.
TTGGCATAAAACCATTTCAGAATGCTTAGTTAAATGTGCTGGTGAATAGATGACATAAAATGTCGGCACACTCCATAAATAGGTTCGGAATGTTGGTAGTTTCTAAACGTTGGGACGAGTAGAGTGGCCGAAGATATTTTCGGTCATCGGTCGCAAAGAGAATTAGGACACAACTTCTCTTCGGACTCTTGCACGTAGAAAGAACGACATCAGATGACTAACAATCAAAAGACTTTTTTAAGTTACAGGCATTCGGATGAGTATCGTTATCAGAGCATCCCCGACCTGTAAGCTTTTGAACAGTTTCCACATCTTTGAAGAGTGGAGTTTATGAGTAAACACCGAATTCATATACTTAATTTCTTGGTTCATTAGGACAAATAGCTCTCGAAATTCAGTGGATTTCTTTATCCCGCAAGTTCGCTTTTTTACTTGGCTCAATCTTTTTGGCTGTGAGACTATAAGTGAACCAAAACTTCTGGAAATGATTTTAATGGGACATCAATTACTAAAGCATAGTTTAAAGTAACAAGTGACAACAACAACGATGACTTTTAAGGATTCACCCGCAAACAAATCCCAGTACGTTGTGTGTAACATCTTTTCCAGATTTTGGGTGCTTCCTTTTACGTAATTCCTATATCTTACCTTCTTTATCTGATTTAAGAGCATACTCTTTCCAAGCTTGCCATATATCTTAGTTGGAAGACTAACAATACAGTGTGTGAGTCACATATATTCTCAAATCATTAATGATAACCAAGTCTAAGTGGGCATCTAAAGAAGTGGAGGAATGTAATACGATTTGATGACTTAGTGATGAAAGAAAGCTGCAATCACAAGAATTAAAATAGGTTCGTGATACTGAAATCAGGCCATTGATAGTTATTACAGAGCATTAAGTGCATTCATCAACAAATACACAGTCCAGTTAAGGTGCAGCCAAAAGTCACGTAAATGTTGGTAACGTAAAGATAACTGTATTTGATCAAGCCATTCTAAGGTTAAACAGTCAATGAAGTTGTTGATCCTTTTAATTGTCAATCTATTTTTATCAGTAGTTGAGTTTGTAAACATAATCGTTTCGTGACCCATAATTTTCTCCTTACTTATTCGTTACTTATTAAGCTAGACGACACTCCTCGGCAGATAACCCTATCTTAAAAGTTCTTGAAAAGAGATAAATTCAAAAATTCCTTCAAAGTTTTCCAGCATGTAAGAAAAGCATAATTCTGATAACTGAAGACAACATGTGCTCATAAAGTCCATGTACGAAGAAAGAACTCTGTTCTCCTGAAATCTATCCTGCGCACTTGCCAACAGAAAGACAAAATACCTGTGTACGAGCGATCCTTACGGAATCCAGCCTGTTGATCTCAAAGACGAGTGTCTACTGACTCTTCCATCCGGTTCAACAACACTCTGTTGAAAACTTTTTCTGGTACCGACAGTAGTCTGATTCCTCTGAAGTTCTCATAATTTCTCAGATCTCCTATTTTTGGAAACGTGATGAGGTATTATACTTTCCAGTTTGTTAGTGACACTTGTCCTTCCTCCTAAATTTTCCTGAGTAGAATGTGTAACATCTTTGAGGTTTCAATGCTTCAGCTAGTAACTTGTCTGGTCCTGGTGCTTTCTAGCTCCTGATTTGTCTGACGGCCATCCTGATTTCTTCGACCGTTGGTGGAGTGACATCTATAGTAAGGTTTGTGTGAGCTGTCTCAATATCCGGTGGATTCAGTGGAGCTAGCCTGTTCAATACTTCCTCGAAGTATTCTACCCATCTGTTCCTCTATTCTTGAACTTCAGTGATTGTCTCGCCTTCTTTGTTCTTGTCCGGTCTCTCTGGTTTACGATATTTTCCTGATAGTTTCTTCGTCGTTGTTTCATATCCCCTTCTCTTGCGGCTTTTTCCGCCGTCGTTGCTAGCTCTTCCACGTATTTCTGCTTGTTGGCTTTAATAGTCTTCCTCACTTGTTTGTTTGCTTCTGCATATTCAGTATGTGCCTTGAAATACTCTGTTCTTGTTCGAATGTTGTTAATTTCTGTCTTCTTGTGCTTCCCTTCTCCAAACTTGTCCAAGGTTTCCAAAGAGATGATGATGCTTCTTGCGGTCCAGAACCACCTGAAATGTTGAAGTTAATGCTTCTTTGATCCGTTTCCAGTTGTCCTTCATAGTAGTTTCTTATTCTTTCGTTGGATCTTGTAAGGCTTAGAACCTGTTGTTGAGAGTTAATCTGAATTAATTGAGTTTGTTAGTATCTCGAAAAAAGGCTGTAGTGAACCTTTGTAATAAGGTTTCCCCAGTTGTCCATTGTTTCTTCAGCTTCAGTTTCATTTTGGTCACAACCAGATGGTGATCTGAATCTATGTCACCTCCTCTCCTGGTTCTCCCATCTTCCGTTGTCCTTCTGAATTTTTTGTTGATACAAATACGATCTATCTGGTTCTGCGTGGTGTGATTTGGTGCGACCCATGTAGCTTTATGTATTCGTTTTCATAGGAATTTTGTGCCACCTATAACTATTTTGATGATATGGATTCCTCAGCTATAGTTAGAATGTTTACTGATCATGTGCGTCAATCATGTTCGTAGTCTGTTCCAGACGCCTTATTCTAGTTACTTCATAACGGCTATTAATATGCCATGCAGTTCTCTAGTGAGATTGTGTTTATGTGGATGTGGTCGCACATTTAGCATAAAGACTAAGGAGGTATATGGATCAATCACTTGTACGTGGTCGAGCAACGCAGATTCAATCAAGTGTTCACCAGTTGATTTTTATCGATCTTCTCTATTTTTCATCAAACCTATACGACTGGCTGTTCCTACAATCTAGGTATTTCAACATGTCTTCCCGTTTTTTGTTGTAACACACTAATCACGTCTTAATAATTACACAGCTTATTCCGGAGCATATACAGAAGGCTTACAACTTTTACTAGGTATAGGAAGAATCTAAATTCTAAATATAACAAACCCAATGAAGCTTGGTACACTATACAGAATAGCGTACTTTTGCATAACGTGATAAAACCTGATTAATTGAATTGTTTTATGCTTAAAGATACAATATTCGAAGTATTTTTCTTCACTCTGCTGGATTCTAATCCTATTACTGTCAGTCCGTTATACCTCTGTGACCTAAGAACTGTGGGGTTGAGCCCTTCAAAATCAAAATGAACAAGTAGCTAAAACCCATATAAATCAGAAGAATTATATGTAATTCAAACTGAAGTCCTAAGAGAATATGGAGATCAGCAATTATTTCGTTTTGCTGCTCTCCCTAATCGTTTACCTTCAAGACCAAACCACCTCCTTGCAGATAAAAATGAAAGTGACAAGTTAGGACCCCCTAGCTACAGTCTGGCTTTTTTGTTCTCCTCAGTTGCAAAAGTCGTGGAAAGTCCTTACAGAAGCTCTCGGAAAACATTTATTCAACAAATCTTCTCGACTGAAAAAACTACGTAGCAGCAGCCTGTTAACCGATCGGAGTTGCTAGACTCTCTCACCGAAGAACAACCATCATGTTCATGCAGGTCTTTGAGACGTCTCCGAGACATTCGCTAGTGTTAAACTTGGAGTTCCAAACCTATGTGGTAAATTATATGAACTAGTATTAAACAAAATGGCCTGTATATTACTTACAAGGTAAACCGAAAGATCGGAGAATCCGGTCTACTTAATGTGTTTAGTTCTTAATGACATGGAGAGTTCAACAATAGCCCTATCTTTCAACCACTCATCTTCTTACTTTCTATTAACAATTTACCTAGTTCTTTAGACTGGCGTGTTCTGCAGTACTCAGATGATTTTAAGGTCTGAAAGGAAATACTTGACCCAGTGACATCTTGACATCCCAACAAGACGTAGATAGGATACTTTTCCAAACCAACAGACATCTATGCTAGTTGTCTTCACAAAGCTCTGTTGGTAATGAGGGTGATAACTGTAGGTGTTACTCAATTTCCACTTCCACTTTTAATAACTGACTTGATAATCAGAAATGACAATAAAAAAGCCGTAATTTTTTATTTTCTGAAATGTTCTCGTACAACGCAAATGCAGATTTTAAGAAATACAGTTCGTTAATCCAGTCAGACCAAATTGGGTTTTGAAGGGTAACAGCGCGGTTTGTGAACATGATGACAGTCGATAATCTTCCCGAACCTGGATCAAGTATAACGGCTTATTGTTCTGACACCCTAATACGAGGAGATGTTCTATGTGTAGATGCATCTAAAAAGCTGATCGTTCTGCGTACGTTGCTTGATAATATGAAGATGTAATGGATGTTATTGAACTTTTAGAGAAGCCCTCAAGTATCGGCAGGCCTGACGAGTGTGACATACTTATTCTACGCGCTGATTACCTTAGAGATCTAAAGAGCACCAAAGAAGGGTCTCCACCAGCCTGTCCTGAACTAAATATTGAAAAGGTTGGTATGTTTTAGGATTACTTATGTTGTGCTATTCAGATAATTGAGCGTATTCGAGTTAACGAACGTATTCAAAAGGAAAAGCTGAAGTTTTATGGCCACGATGTCCCCGTGGATGCTCGTAAACTTGCCGAATACCTGGAAACGTACATTATCAGTCGACTTCCTAGATATGATTAATTAGTTTTTTCACTGTAGTTTGGGATAAGCCACATGTTGTTGTAATGGATCATACAATCATCAGCCCTCCCTATAAGGAAAACAATGTGTCTTGTAATTCAGACGCACAACAGGCCAAATCACAAACAGATTATGTACAGAGAGTGGTACGTTTGTCATTTCTCACGTCACCGCGTTATAGGTTAGTCGGTTTTATCAAGAACGTGTCACGGATAATAGGAGTGGAAATTGACCTAACTCCCCTTTCAGAAAATATACAATATCTTCTATTCAGTTGTCTTTTCTAATGAACCGTTTATCTAGTAACAACATTCAGTCGTATACTTTACAGTCACATAGTAAAATTAGAACTTAAGTTATCAACTGTGAAAATATAGAGTTACACACCTCGAATAGCGTTAAGTACTGTTTTTGTAGTATTTACTAGTAGTTGATGCCTAGTGTATTTGAAACGGTTGGATTTTCTTCAAGTATCCACCACGTGCATTATATGTCTAAAAGTACTTTTTCACGCCCCCAAACTCATTATTGGGATGTCAGTGGAATTTATTTATTTGGTTTTCGTCCTGCAGGATATCACTTCTGTCCGAGACTTGTTTTGTTACTTGAGGACTTGACGAAACGGACGGTACTTCCGCACTTCTGAGATTCCGAAGTAATATGTAATAGACTTTGGATGCTTGAAATATGAGTTTAAGAAAACCTGGGATAGTTGGTTATATACTGTAGTGTTGCCAGGATGCACATTATGGATAAGGGAACTGAATTTTTATTTCATGAGATAAATTGGAGGCATTTTGTCCCATGTTTGGCATCAGAATTCAATTTTCAACATAACTCCTATGGTCCATCATGAATCGTAGGAGTTGGTACTCGCTGCAGGTTCGTTCAACGAGTGCGATGACCAAAATATTTGGTTTATTTACTACAAACCAATGAGGTTAGGGTGCTTTGCATTGCTTAAACTTTCAGAATTAAGATAATCATTTTCATCCAAAATCGATACGGCAGCTGTTAGGAACCAATTGGATTCTGTGTATCGCTTATCTGAGAAAGTAATTAGTTAACTTGGAGTATTCTCTCGACCTTGCTAACCAATTATTTCTCGTTGCTGCTCTCTAAATATATTCCTTATCAAGGGGACTAATTCGTTCTTGATTTCTGTAAGAAAATCTTACAACAAGAATCTTTTTCTTTTTGGTACTTGAAGCGTACTAATTTTTTCCAAAAGTGAACCATACTGCAATTTTTTAGGTGACACTACGTTTTCAAGCTACACAGGACTATAGAGTGGACATCTTGTCGAGTACGGATGCTAGTAAATGTAATGGATATATTGGGTGGTGCAGCCGTATCAGAATAAAATATAGTTTTCTAATTTCAGGTAATTGAAAGTTCTATGATCACTTATGTAATGGTATAAGATGCAGCAGCGCAAATAACTAGTATCCAAAGTAAAATTCATCTTGCGGGAAGTACGTTGGGACCTATCAACCATGTATCTAACAATTTTCCGGAAATATGGATGGCTTGTACTAGTTGAATCGGAAGCGTTAGCGTGAACTGTAAATCATAAGGAGCATTTTCCTTTATTCTCGGCAAAGTAAATAAGTATCTGTAAAACCACTAGATTCAATAAGTAACCTCAGAAACTGCCTTAATATGCACTAAAGTTACATTAAAAGATTGGGAAGTGTAGAGTTAAGCTTAGAACACGGTGTTTGTATTGAGACTAAAGTTAGTGAGAACAAAGTAGTTAGGTGTATGAATCAATCGTTGGTCATCGGCTACCATGGGACTGCCTCTCACGATGCTCTACTGCCTTGTGGATCAGACTAGGTTAAAGGCTCCGGGTGTGGCCCCCTAAGGAAACGACCATGCACATAACATGCCTTAATCCGGTTTATTTCCCACTAACATAGGCAAGTGGTTTTGGTTTCCTAAAAATATCCCTCAGATATGGAGTGCCATAGGAAAGAAGTAGGTATATACAAGCACTAAGTGGTGTTTTATGTCTTAAATCTGATGAGTTTCCCTTCATTTCAGTGTCATATCCTAGTAAAGACAAGTACAGGTAACTTCCGGGATCTATGAATAGACTACTACTCTATATATATTGTTGCATAACTAGTCAGTGATTAGATTTAATCTACATATATTCATCTTATTATAAACTTCATTTTGACCTATGAACTATTATTATACGAATTACTGTCCCTAAATTATATTCAGTTTATTGATTATTTTATCCCACGTTCACAGCCACATTTGGCTTGATAATGTACAAATATTATTTTCTGTTTTATGGTGTGATGCGGTCTGTCTGTCTGGTATATAAACCGAGTATGCTTGAAATAAATGATTCGCGTAACAGAAGCTGTAATTGGTGTTTTGGACTCAATTGGAAGGGCTAGGGGGACAAGGGACCAATAAGGACGCTAGACTACTAATACCAGTTGAACGTCATTGATTTGACACAGTGTTAAGATTAGACAAGTCGTATTTCGATTGGTGGATAAATCACGTGATAAAAAGCCGGACATAAGACCACGACAATTGGCGTCGGGGATTTGGGCAAAAAAATACAACAATTGGTGACGTGATTTTGGAAATCAATAAGCTGTAATAATTACCGGTGATTTTTTTTGGGAGTTAATATTATTATTATTAGCAGTAAAAAAATGGTGATTTTTTTTAGAACAGTTGCAGTTAATATTACAGCACCAGCAGCCGGACATAAAATCATAACACATTGGCGACGGCCTTTTATTAAAGTCACAACAGGTTTCATAAACTATCTTTTCTGTACATGAATGTATGTTCTGTTTAATAGACTTTTGGACTCCAAGGAAAACTAATGACAGTTTGTTTTCCTGTTTACTGTTGTGGTGGACAATAAAGTATATTATCCCAAGAATAGCAATAAAGTTATTACGTCCAAAAGTTAATGTAATAATAAACAACTTATAAGTTAAGGGACGTTGCTTAAATCAGCTGGCTAGTGTGTGTTCTGTTAAGTTTGGTACCAGAATCCACAATTTTAGATAATTAATAAACCCAATGAGGTTGATATGGCTCCAGTAAGTTAACCAAACGTAGAATACAATGGGAATGTTACAACAGTCTATAAATATAGATGATAGTTAATTAATAGTTGTGTTATCATATCCACAAGCATGATAGAACGAGAGGCATGTGTATAAGAGTGTATTTATTCATGAGCAGTTAACAATGTCGTGCTATGTGGGATTCAAAAACGGAAGGAAGTCCGTGTTCAAGATCATAGACTTAAACAACACGTATAATCATTGAATGATAAATGTGCGTGCAGTGAAAAATTGACTGAATAAATACAAATAACATCAAAAACTATTTACAAAATAAGTTTGTCACGCATAACTTCACACTGTACTATCGGGTGAATGTCCTTCCTTTATAGAATATTAAATATGATTACAAATTATGGTTCATTCTAGTTTAACTTCTAAATGTCCGGTTAAGTGTAGGAATCAATTACTTTGACTACGTTCTGCAGCTGTCGTGTATACTACATAGATGAAAGTACAGTACTAATAAATGATTTTGCATTATTTCCAGCAGATATATATTTTCAAAGTCTTGTAACCGATTTTTTTGGAGTTATCAACACATTTTAGAATCATTTGATTGAAGAAGCAACCCAAATTTATGTATGTATATAAGCTTAAACTTAACACTAAGTGCTAGAAAATTATCCAATAATAATACTGTTTAACGTTAGATTTCGTACCACTGTGGTGTGGGTTACTGATATCCAATTAAGTAGTATATGGTGATGCTCGGGCATTGAATGTATTTCAGTAGAAGATCGATAAGGGGAGGACGGGAAAGGTACGCAATTGGTACGAAAATGCATGAACAAGTATAATCGGAAACTATGGATGGATATTTGTAGACGAAACAGTCAAATTGAGACAAATGATTGTTATTTTGCAAATAAACTGTTCACTGAATGGTTCTCATATTTTAATGAGATATTTTGTAATGATGTGCTAAAGTACATTCGATCATCCCACCCGTTTTTCGTTCACCACACCACGACAATGAAGGGAACTTTTGGATCGCTATATCATTGTACAATGATATTGACTACTAACCTGATAATAGTTCCAGAACACTTATTTCTTCGGTAGTTTTGGCCACCAAATCTAATCTAACCAACGTAACGAAATTTTTTAACTAATTTAAATTTAGATCATTCGAGTATCGCAAAATCTACACCAATATGCTAACGTATATTTGGACGTTGTTTGGGATACTTTAATAAAACTTATAAAAACGTTTATTCAACTTTATTTATCTGCCGTTTACTATTTAGTCAATCTTTTGTCCCATATAAATTTCAAGCGGTTAGCATTTTTTGTTTGATTTTGTATTCTACACCTTGATTACAATCTTTCAATTAAATCGAACTTGCATAGTTGAAATCATGAGTCAATTGAAGCTAGACCACCATGGAAAACCTGAAAGCACTGCTTGACGGCCGTTTCGTCCTATTGTGAGACCCCTCAGCAGCGCGCATCCACGATCCCGCCTCACGAGATTCCAACCCAGGACCTATCAGTCTCGCGCGCGGGCACTCAACCGATAGACCACTGAGCCGGCCGTCATCCAACGGTGTTAATGTCTAACGTCAACCAATCCACAAAATTCAGCAACCATTCACCAATTGTCTTCAGTGAGTTGATATCTCACAACAGGTTTTTTATGGTGGTCTAGCTTCAATTGACTCGTGATTTCAACTATACAAGTACCGAAATCTCCACAAAACGCCTTCTGATAAATCAAGCTTGTTTTGGTCACCCCGCCAATAGCCAACTGAATATACTACTTTGAAGATAATCGGTGATAAATTAGTCGTAAAAACATTTTTTTTTTCTCATTCCAATTAGTAGTATCAACTGCGGAAAAGTGTAATTAACGAAATTAAAAATTTACTAGCATTGTGGTGTGTGCTACTGATGTCGAACGATATAATTACCATGTATCATTAATCAAGAGTGAAATACCTGACGGCAGAAGGTTAAGAAGATCCAAGAGAAGAAGACGAGAATGGAGAATGATTGGTTTCAAAACGAAGGAATAATGAAGTCCGTGACGATTAATTGACATTTTGCAAATGAATTATTTACTGTATGGATCTCAGATTTTACTAAGTGATTCTGTAATTTTGTATTCGAATACATTTGGTTATCTCTACTTGTGTTCTTGTTCACTACAGTATGATGCACAATTCAAAGTTGATAAAATTTTTAAAATAAATGTTGGACTGAAATGACCTTTATTATTAATGTGGTATTTTAATGTGTGGTTTTTGTTGTGTATATTTCGTTCAAATAAAATTCACCACCATTTCAGTTTACTTTTGTTATCGTTCACGATGACGTTCTTCACTAAATAAATATGGCATCTAATTCAGTGTCATTACAGTGTGTCCTGGATTAAAAATCTGAAATAAGTCTAAGAGAGTGACGGAATGAGTACAAGCTTACATTGAACGATCATATATTAGTAATGAGGGTTGCTGATACATCTTTTTGATGAATACCCATCATCAGGAAACTAATGTTCAAGGTTTTCAGCAAATTGCATCCATCCACCTATCAAAATATAGTCACCCTGCACAGTTGGACGCCTGTGGAGCCTTTTCAAAAGTTGACGGCTCCTCTAACAGTTTCAGTCGCTTGGTTTGAGAATTTACTAAGGGTATATTCTATCCAGTCTTATCAGGCTCATTTTCTTTAATAAACTATTACTCATGATTTTTTTCCATCTGTTTTCTCATCCCATCAACCATTACTTGCTATCACTGAGAAGTCTCATATTTAGTTTATAATTACATTACCTTAGCTCTTCACCATGTTTGGGGCAATTCGAAACGTATTTCCACGTATAATTTATTTCTTTTAATGTTGTAAAGATTCTGTGGCTTATTATCACATTTGTTTGCAGATTTTTATACGTTAACATCACTATTTGAGAAACGAATAAAACACTTCTTAGTCTAATTAATATGGCAGTTATTTTTATGCTCTGTTAAATAAATGTAGATCTCTTCAAAGTAAATCTGATTTTGAGATAATGGAAGTTTGTGCTGATGATGCCGTTCAGAAGGACGATGAAAGCTCCACGACCAAACCATCCAGCTCAAAGAAAAAACCCACATCAAAATCTTCTGATTGTGATTTGAGTCGTTCAATCAAACAAATTACAACTTAATGACAGTATCAGATTAAATTTCAAGCAAATAACACATAAATAGAGAAAAACCTTCAGTAATTCTTTCCAAAGGTAATGAATCAGTAGCTTGATGTAAAACTGTAATATTGACATTAGGTTCTAATGTAAAGTAAAGTTCTTCATCAATCCATATAACCATACTATATTGTTTTTTTTAATATGTTAAACAAATTCAACTAGCGTCATTAAAGAGATTCATTTTAAAAACATAAAAACTTCTTTTGATATCACATATCTTCAGTTTTATTTCTCAATAATCACTATTCAAGTTACAATCATAATTAAGAGATTAATCTTTTTAGAATATTAAAGATTCCCATTGTGAAAATTAGAACAACATATGTAAGCGAACAATTGTTTTCAATTAGATCGTCATCACGCTTTATTCTAATATACATGAATATGCCTGACTAGTAGAGCGAAAAAGATCTGTACAGTAGATACTTTAAGTCAGGAGCTGGAATTTATCAATAATTTACTGACAGAGATCGGTTACCCTAGTGCGTTCATTAAGAAGTACATCTGTGATATATGAAAGAAGTCTGAGATTTCAACTGTTCGAAAGAAACCTTTATACATGAAACTACATTTCAACGGGGATGTGGTTAGTGATACTCTGAAATATAGATTTACGAAAGTAATTAGTAGGACATTCTACGCAGCCAATCTTGCATTGACTTTCTCTAGTCGACCAGCGATGTCTACTCAAACGAAGGAAAAGTTACCTGAGTTGGCCTCCCCTATGTGTATTTATAAGTTCAGCTGCTCCTGTGGAGATAGCTATATTGAGCGTACTACTAGGCAACTTAACCAATGAGTGAGTGAACATCTACCAGCATGGTTTAGGAAGGGTCAGATAAAAATAATACGCAGTTCTATCTTGGCACATCTAGTTGATAGTGGTCATAATGTAGATAAATTGAAATCATCTCAAGTAATCTATCGTTTACCTCCATCATTTCCCAACGGAGTTCGCTCCCATCTCCTTCATATAGCAGAAGCCATAGGAATTCGTGCATTTCACCCCAATTTATGTGTACAGAAGGAATTTGTAACCCTTCTATCCCTTCCATGGCCGGACATAACAAATGACATTATTATTATTGTTATTATTATTATTTTATTTTTAATTTTGTCATTTGTTTGTAATTTTCTACCTCTTTCCGTTTGTATTCTTCACCATCTAATTATTTACATACTTCTTATTACGTAATGATTCTAATGTTTTTTGATTACTACCCTAAGTCTATTTTGTTATCGTAATTTTAATATTCTTACTACTATCAGTACACCTATCTTCCCACTATCAACTTGTACTTTTACCTATTATGCTGGGTGACGTATTCTATTTCATTATGATTATTGACTCACAATTGATTGATCACTGGGTGGTGATCAATGCCATGCGTGTCAAGTCCTTCTTAGTGCTGATCGAATGCTATCGATCAAGTTGCAATGTGGCCACTAGTCTAGGTGGCTCGACACTGCGTGCACTATGTTGAGATTAGATGGTGGTTGGAGGTGGTCAACTGGAAACCCTGGACCCGGGTTTCGTGCTATTCGGCACTCGTCAGCAAGGTGTACCTTGCTTGCCTTGATTGGTCTAACATTTTCTTATAAATATTCATGTATATTAGAGTAAAGCCTGATGACGACCTAACTGGAAAACAATACTGTTCGCTTACATGTATTGTTCTAATTAATCTCTTTATTTCATTTATTAAAAAACCATAATCTTCAATAATATACAATAGAAATTTTCTTTATAAGACATACAAATAATTGTATTTCTTGCTGAAAAAATTCCCATCATATGTAAAACACAATTATATGAACGAAGGATATTCTTTTCAATCATTTCTCATCAGGTTCTACAATTATCACATCCAAATTAATAATCCATAAAAAATTGGCCAAGTTTAAGGCAGAGTACATCATTTAACAAAACTGTAACATGTGAATCAAGGAGTGTTTATAATATAAAATTAAATGAAATGTTAAGACTGAAGCTACGAAGATCAATCCAAAGGACTTTTAATGCAGGTAAACTACAACTAATATTTTCCACACGTCCAATGATCACGCCGATGTTGAAAGATAAATTGCCTAGACTAGCCACTTCTTTCTATATCTATCAATTCAACTGCTCCTGTGGAGCAAGTTATATAGGCAGATGTTCTAGGAATTTGTATACTCGGGCTCGTGAGCACCTCCCAGTGTGGTTAAGCAAAGGTGTAGTCAAAATGGTTAACAGCTCTATTTTAGCCCATTTAGTTTAGACGGGACATAGAGCCAACATCGACCAATCTTTCACAATAATATATCGTGTTAACAGCAGTTTACCTAATTCCTTCAGACTGAGAATCTTACAGACGGCTGAGTCAATTGCTATTTGGATCAAAAAGTCAGAGCATTGCATCCAAAAGAAATATGTCCAGCCGCTCCTTTTACCCTGGACAACTTCAGGGTCAACTTGTTAATAATCAACTTTATAATGAGGTGACATTAATTTGATTAATGTTCTTTTTTATATCCTAAGCTTATTTTATCTACACATCTTACCAGTCATTATTATTATCACACTTGCTAACCTTTTAGAGAAATTTATTCAGCATCCATCCCTATCTACTATATCTGACCTAATTCATATTATTCTAGATATTACGTAATTTCTGATTTGTATTCCCATTATTCTCTCTCATCCCATGTCAACTATATTTATTCTAAGCAAAGATGGATAGCGGCTAGCAGTGGAATCCAGTTTGACGCGTGTTTCGTCCTATTTGGGACTCGTCAGCTGGATGCACCTGCATCTCAGAGTTGATGATCACTCTGGGACACGAACCCAGTATCTTTCGCTTCAAACGCCATCGCGTTATCCACTGAGCTACTGAGTCCTGATAGCCAGCTGCTTGTGCAATGAGTTGAAGTTTAAATTCACTTAGTATAGTTTGTTTGAATCTTCCATCTTTGCTTACAATGCTTGTGAATTAAGGCTATGTCGAGGCAATACGCACAGTATGCATATATGCCAATTAGAGACTGACCAGTTGCAGTCCTAACACATCAATGGGAAGATTCGAACAAATAATAATAAGTGAATTTATATTTATTCTGACCATTTATCTTATGATTTGATTTCACTTATAAACTGATTCAAGTTAGCACTTCATATTAGTCAGCTCCAACATTAACGATTCGATTTAATTTTATATGACAAACAACACTCCTCGATTCACATATTACAGTTTGTTAAATGATGTACTCTGTCTTAAACTTGGCCAATCTTCTTTTGTAGATTATTAATTTGGATATATATATAATTATAGAACTTAATGAGAAATGATTAAAAAGAATATTCTTCATTCATATTAATTATATTTCTTTGAATTATTAAAATTAACCAATCACAATTCTAATCTCTTTCATTATTTTTTTTTTCTAACCAATCAAAAAAAAAGAAAATAAAATTTACTATAAAAATCTAGAAAATTTCTTAATATTCATTTTAAAATGTTAATATACAATTATATTATTGATCATTTAATTATTCATTAATTATTCATTAAATTTTTTATTATTTTTAATTAATTCTAATGAAATCAATAACTAATCAATTATCTAATTGTTTAAATTCATTAACTAATGAAGAAATTATGGTATATAATTTTCGTGCATATATCTCACCATTATTATCATTAATTGGTATACCAGCAAATATATTTATTATTATTATATTTAATCTATTAGAAAAACAACAATCATGTCGTTTTAATTTATATGCAATATGGATGGCAATAGCACATTTAATTCAATTAATAGTAAATACATTTATTGATGATTTTTTAGGTCGTGGTTTAAAATGGGCAACAAATTGTTTAATATGGTATCAAGTTGATTCATATTCATCATTAACATGTAAATTATTAACTTATTTATCTGATGTATCCGCATTAATTGCTGCATTTATTCTAATGTTATTTAGTATAGATCGTGTATGTTCCATTTACTGTACTAAACAAATTGAACAAATATTACATTTACGTATAGCTAAATTATTTATATTTTTAATATATTGTATATGTTTATTATTAAATATCCCTCATTTAATTTATGCTGATTTAAAAAATGATACCAAAGAAACAACAAATTGTCAATATATTAATCCAGTTGCTGGGGGTGTTAAATATGTTCTTTATTTATATATAATTGGTGTTACTATATTACCATCTATATTAATATTTATAATGAATATATTAATATCATTTAAATTAAAAACAACAATAAAACATTCAAAATTAAATGGTTATTATGATAAACAATCATATAATGAATTAAGTAAAGTTATAACACATTTAGCTATAAGTATTATGTTTACTTGTTTATCATTACCATTAGTTGTTATAATGATATTAAGACAAAAAGTACATTTTAATAATTATGAATTATTATATCCAATTTATTCATATAAAATTATACAATTATCAAAATTATTTAGTTCAATTGATTCATTTAATCATACATTTGATTTTTTTTTATATTGGGCATTTTTACCAATATTTAGACAAACATTATATAAATTCATTACAAAATTATTATGTAATAAGTGTAATAAAAAGAGAAGGAGTAATCATAGTAATCATAATAATAATAATAGTAATAGTATGAATATGAATACAAACAATAATGGTAATATGGTACTCCCTAATAATAATAATAGTAATCATAGACTAATCGATAATCCGATGAACAATAATGATCATCATCATTATAATTATGATATATCTGATTTATCTTGTTATTCATATATGAACTTTCCTTTAGGATATATTGATTTTACACATCGTCGAGGTCGAGGTCGTTGTTCACCTCATAGTCTTTATTATTATCAACATTATCGTCATCGTCATCGTCAACACCATCATCAACATCATCGTCATTATTATCAATATCATCAACCCTATCAACAATGTCAACGAAAATTTAATCCATTGGAATATAGTAAACAATTAAGTTTTTATTGTATGAAAGAAATTCATGATAAACATTTACAAAATGAACAACAATAATTAGATGATAGTTTCTAGATAATCTTATTATTATTATTATTTTTCTGGTGACAATGAACAGATATAGATACATAAATGCACATATATCCCCCTCATTTTTTTATTCACTACACAAATTTTCTTTCCTCATCATAAATTTGACTATGAAGGTATTACGTAACAATTAACTCTATACTGCCTATACATAATACGGTGAATTGATTCAATGAATAAAACAGGTTTCATTTTTTTTCTTCTTTTCGTTTAATGGATAAAATCAAATCAAATCTTATCATCGTACATAGTATAACAACTGTGATTACCTCATTGTACATTATTTAAAATAGATTATAAGAATAGTCAGTATTAAGTTATATTTTTCTTTTCTCATCTATTTATTCATAATAAAAAACTCACGTTTAGATTAGGTTTCAATGTTATCCTTTTTTTTCTCTACTTACCTGTGATGTAATTATCTTTTATTCTTTGAAATCATTGATCATCGATAATAGAGTGTGAGTATGCTAAAATTTCAATTTATGGTTTCATGTTATATTTGAAAAGAATGAAAGCTCCATGACTAAACCATCTAACTCAGAGAATAAAACTCTATCAAAAATCACCCACCTGAGGTACAAATTGTTCTCCACCATCAATTTTTTGTCCCTACTATTACCTGTTTTTTTTTTATATTTTAATATTTAACAATATGATTTATGTGTTTTTAATTGTTTCCGAGATTTTCTACCACCACCATCATCATCATCATTATGATTGTATAAGTAACCATTTAATTGTCAATATTAATACACCATTTAATGATATTATTTTTTAATTACCATTTTTGTTCTCTTTTTGTTTAATAAATTAAATATAGATTATACTATTGGTTATTTTTTTTAAATATTTGGCATAATTCATCATTATTTATTTATTTGAATACGTAGATACTAGTACAAGGGGGGCACCAGATATATATGCACCACACAAAAAAATTGTCATTTCATTTAATTGTGTGAGGGCTTATGATACTGCCCGGGTGCCTAGATCGAAGATTCTTCATTAAGATATAATGTCATTGTATAATTGTTCTTTATAATGTTTTTTTTTTTATAAAGGCGATAAAAATGCGTATAATTGTTAAAACTTTCAGAGTAATAGTACATTATACTTACAAGTTTTTGAAAGTAGTGAAGTACATGGGCATTATGCCTTTGAATTACGACCTATATATATAGTATATGAGTAATAATTTATAGCATCATCAAGATTTCTACAACAGAATGACTCTGTAATTTTCTAGTTCCTATTCACAATGTTTAAATTTTAATCATTTAATATTAGGAAAATAGATTATGATTAATTATTGTTAGTTTTATTTTTATTTGTTTTATATTGAAATCAGGTAAATATTATTCACTGTTGAGGAGTTCCACAATAGGATGAAACGACCGTCAAGTTCTTCCAGGTTTTTCATGGTGATCTAGCTTTAATTGATTCATGATCTCAACTATTGAAATTACTGTAATCTCGACAAAACCTCTTTCTGCTGTTAAATATTATTCATTCAAAAATATTATGAATTTTATAATGATAGAACAGAATTTCATTATCAACTATAGTAAATAATTTTATATAGTTGAAATCATGAATCAATTGAAGCTAGACAACCATGGAAAACCTGGAATAACTGCTTGACGGACGTTTCGTTCTATTGTGGGACTCCTCAGCAGTGCGCATCCACGATCCCGACTCGCGAGATTCAAACCCAGGACCTCTCAGTCTCACGCGCGAGCGCTTAACCACTAGACCACTGAGCCGACATCCAACGGTGTTAATGTCTAACTTCAACTAATCCATGGAGTTGAGCTACCATTCACCATTAAATAATAAATAATGGTACTTTATTAGTGAAGTTTTTATGAATACTGGTTAGTAAGACAAAAAAGAAAAATAGTATAGCAACCAGCCTACAATCAATTTCGATTATGGTAAATTTTGGTTAAACCTTTTTATTAACTTACTTAACAGATATCGTCATTTGGATAACAACAATTTGCATATTTCTTTGTACTGTCATGACCACAAGAGCACATGACACTCTAGCCAAAATGTTGATTGTTTAAGTATTATTCGATGACTCATACTCCTCCCCATATATCAGCTTTTGTTTTGTTTTGCTGTGCCCTTATTAAATTTGACTATAAAATGACTACGTAATTGCTTGCTACACACTCGCTTGCTTGCTCGCCGATATTCGCTGTTAGCTTTCTGGCCTGAGTTATTTGACAATAAACTGTAGTTGTCGCTTCTATTTGCCTTCTGATTTTATGCACCGTTAAGATTGGAATTATAACGGTTATCAAGGTGAACGATTAACGAAGCACGGCACTATAATAGAACAACAAATTAATTAAATATGGTAACTGTATTATTAATTTATTTCTATTTTTTCTTCTTTTTTTCAATTAAACTACTATCGATTATCATTTGAATAATATAAATCCTGTTGAAAAAGTAAATGGTTATAGTGTAGTGAACGAGAACACAAGTAGAGGTAACCGAATGTATTCGAATACAAAATTACAGAATCACTTAGTAAAATCTGAGATCCATACAGTAAATACTACATTTGTAAAATGTCAATCAATCGTTTCAGACTTCATTATTCCATCGTTTTCACACCAATCATTCTCCGTTCTCGTCCTCTTCTCTTGGATCTTTTTAACCTTCTTCCGTCAGGTATTTCACTCTTGATTGATGATACATGGTACTTATATCGTTCGACATCAGTAGCACACACCACAATATATTCAAAGTGATCGACTTAAAATCAACTACTTTATTTCATTTATTATTGTTTGTCTGAATCTTCCCATTGATGTGTTAGGACTACAACTGGTCAGTCTCTTATTTATATATATGCATATTGTGCGTATTGCATTGATATAGCCTTAATTCACAAGCATTGTAAGCAAAGATGGATAGTGGCTACCAGTGGAATCCAAGACGCGCATTTCGTCCTATTTGGGACTCGTCAGCTGGATGTACTTGTATTTCAGAGTTGATGTTCACTCTGGGACTTTATTAGTTGGTTTTAGGTAACTTTGAAAAGTTATTTTTTAATGATTTCAATTAATTATGACTCTGATAAAATATTTATCATTATTTATACATGCTCCTAGCAAAATATTCATATTAAATGGCTTTTTATCATACTTCAGTGATTATTGTATCAGTTATAGCCAATTGATACAATATTGAATGAATTGATTACGTGGTGACGGTGGAAGAATATAATTTATTGGTTTGTAAGTATTTTATTATAGTTCTGTAAATTTAGGCTTCCTATTTCTACAATTGAAGAAAATATGGAACTTGAAATAACTGTCAATCAATATCAAAGTCACAATCCTCTATACGAATGTCAAGAAAGTTCTACTGTAAAGAGCTGAAACTTCGATAACTACCACAACCATCACCAAACAAATGTACAAGTATTTGTAAGGAATTTCCTACACAAGATTCTTAACAGCCTACTGTGGGAGAGAACTAACCAGCTTCCAACTGAAGAGGAAATTAGGAAAAGACTCTGGAAGTGGATAAGAGATACATTACTGAAATCACCAAACTACATCATTAGGGAGACGGTTACCTGAAATCGTGAAGGGAAGCGGAAAGGGGGGGGGCGAAGAACACACTGCGTCCGGAACTGGAAGCAGACATGAAAAGGATGAATAACAACTGGAAAGGATTTTCGATGATAGGGTTGGATGAAGAATACTGGTGTGTGGCTTATACTTCTTTAGCAAAGGTAACAGGTGTAAGTATGTAATTCCATATTTTTAACATTCGTTTTACTATCACCCGACAATTAGTTTGATAAAACTTATGTGTACTTTCCTTGTATCTTAACTGTTTCTTTGTATTCAAAAATACCGATATGTATGTATGCACATATACGTATACAAGTGTTGCTCATAAATTTACATGTAAAGAGTGCCTTAATCATTTACCAAATGATATTAAGTAACAGTTGCGCTGTTTGTGAAAATTCATTAAAGTCGGAAATGTAAAGCACTGGTTCATCCAACTTGGAGTTGCAATAACCCTTCTATCGGAGAAATTTGTGTTTATTAACACGTAGGATTGCTGCTATTGAAGGATTATCAACTGATAATTAAATAATTTTGTGGATTGGTTGAAGTTAGAAATTAACACCGTCGGATTCCGGGTCAGTAGTCTATCGGTTAACTGCTCGCGCGCAAGACTGATAGGTCCTGGGTTCGAATCTCGTGAGGCGGGATCGTGGATGCGCACTGCTGAGAAGTCGCATAATAGGGCAAAACGGCCGTCAAACAGTGCATCCAGATTTTCCATGGTGGTCTAGCTTCAACTGACTCATGATTTCCAGTACAAAATTAAACAACTCTTGAGTGTTCCGTTCTTTTAGACAATTCTCTAGTTAATTTCATCTTACAATGTAGATTATCTTTCCCTAAGATTTTATATTTATAATCTAATAGCTGAATAAATAATATTTTCGTTTGATGAAATTATTTTATGAGAATCAGAATAAAGTTGAAATCGTATAATATTGAAGGGAACAATTAAATTCGAACTCTGTCTTTGAAAAGGAACTAACTATATGAATATGTGAATGAGAATACAAATCCTCTGTTTAAAATCAAGTTAATCAACATGGTATAGACCATTAACGCAGGTACATTTACACAAAGTATTAATGTAGCTTGAAACTAATGAATCGTAATCAGTTTTTATGAAACCATAGGGAAGTGAAACAATTATTTTTGACTTACTCCTCCTCCTCCTCCTACTACTACTACTGCTACTACTACTACTACTACTACTACTACTACTATTACTATTACTACTACTACTGTTACTACTACTACTGCTACTACTACTACTACTATTACAACAACAACAACAACTACTACTGCTACTACTACTACTACTATTACTACTACTACTACTAATGATTACTTTTCAGAAATAGTGAACACTAAAAATCAAAGTATAACTTTAAAACATACATCAATAAGACTAGGCTCGTTAACATTTAAAGAGTTTGTAAACAAAAAAATAAGATATATGTGTGTTTAACACTAAGATAATGTCATTTCGAAAAGTTGTTTATTGATAATATAGAACAAATCAGCGATAGCATTACATTCGATAGAATCAGGTCATACAATTGATTTCGATGGCACAAGAATCCTTCAAAAAGCTTTTAATTCTTACAAGGAGAGACAAACAGCTGAAGCCTTATACATATGGGCTAATCCAAACAATATTAATAGGAGGGATGGAATACAATTAGCTGTGCCATGGCAGCTAATCATTAATAAGTAACAACCTGAACTCCTTAATGTTTTTTTATCTAATTCGTATTATCTAAAATGACTACAATTACACTCAATGATTCTAATCAGTTGTCTTATCGGAATTTGTTAAAGAATTCACAGGAACATTAAAAATGACACATACATACAGTCAAAATTACGCTCTTCAAATTACACCTTTTATATTTTTATTTTATTTTGTTTAATTATCTTTATGTTATACATACTGTGACAGATATGGTTCATATCACATATATTACAAATTGTATGTTTCCTTATAAATTCACTGATAAGAGACAATATATAATGTGAATGTAATTTTCTCTCACCTCTTACGTTTTTTCTATACAATTATGTTTAATGAACACTCATCATTTCACATCACATATCTCTTAAACATACCTAGTTTAGACTTATTTTTAACGTTGATTGGATGACCTAATCAGTGTATAATGAAATCGGAGAACCATGTACCTATTTATATTCGATAATTTTGATGTTTGATTATAATTCCTTGAAATAGCTTGGACCAGATTGCCAGGCGAAACGTTGGATTTACTACAAATTCATTCGCTGAGATTTTACAAATATATATTATTCCTATTTAATGTCTTACATCAACTCGGTGCTCAAATACTGTGAAACTATTCGTTCTAATTTAGACGAGAGTTCTTATATAGATAATATAGAAAGTTTATAATCATTAATTTCAAGGTATGTAACATTTTAAACAATTTGTTTATTGAAGTGATAAATATTGTCAGAAACATTTCTAGACTAAACTTCAGGATTCCATCATTATTATTATCAAAGAGCTTTAAATCGACTTAAATGTTTTCATAAATACTTTCCGCTTTTTTAAGACTATGGCAGACTACAGCAAAGTACTGAAACAGTAAGTTCAACTTCTAATCTTTCTTGATACAGAAGGTTCCAATATATTATATGGAAAAATGGAGAGTGGCTAGCAGTGGAATCCAGTTTGACGCGCGTTTCGTCCTAATTGGGACTCGTTAGTTGGATGTACCTGCATCTCAGAGTTAATGTTCACTCTAGAACTTGTGAGTTAAGGCTTATATCGAGGCAATACACACAGTATGCATATATACCAATAAGAGACTGACCAGTTGTAGTCCTAAGCATCAATGGAAAGATTCAAATAAACAATACTGAGTTCCAGTGTATTGTTAAAATTAAAGTATGAATTTAAACTGAAAAAAAAATATTTGTTTTGAAATGATAGTCAATTTTCATATCTTCATCAATTAATTATTACAGTCTATACATTGGATCATATTACAGTAAAATATTGATGTAACATTGACTGATAATAGAAGTAAGAACTTTATATCCAAGAAAAGAGGGTAAGTAAAAGAAAAAAAGTAGTAGAAATAAACAGATCAGTTATCGAAGAAACAAAAAAATAAAAAAAGAAGAAACATTTTTACATGTGATATTTAGAATTCTTTTTTTATTTTGAATTAATTAATGAACATGTCTGATTTCAGTAATATATCCCCTATCCATTACCAGAGTCTTTTCCTAATTTCCTCTTCAGTTATAAGCTGATCAGTTCTCTCCCACAGTAGGATGTTGCTGATGGTATCCGATCAACGGGCGTTAAGAAACTTGTGTAGAAAGTTCCTTATAAATACTTGTATATTGTTTGATGATGGTTATGGTGGTCTGAACCTCAGGATACCACTATTATTATTATTATTATTATTAAAGGGCTTTTAATCAATTTCAACTTTTTCATAAATACTTTCCGCTTTTAAAGAGTATGACACACTATAGCAAAGTATTGAAAAAGTATATTCAACTTCTAATCTCTCTTGATACAGAAGGTCCCAGTATATTATAAGCAAAAATGGAAAGTGGCTAGCAGTGGAATCCAGTTTGACGCGCGTTTCGTCCTAATTGGGACTCGTTAGTTGGATGTACCTGCATCTCAGAGTTTATGTTCACTCTGGAACTTGGGAATTAGGGCACATTTTCATCAATTTATTATTACAATCTATATATTGAATCATATTACAGCAAAATATTGATTTAACATTGACTAATAATCGAATCAAAAATTTCATATCTAAGAAAAGAGGGTAAGTAATGAAAAAAAACCGTAGAAACAGATCAGTTATAGTAGAAACAAAGAAAAAAAAGAAAAATAAAAAAAGAAGGGGAAACATGTTTACATGTTTCATATTTGGAATGCAACTTCTTTTTTTTATATTTTTAATTAATTAATGAACATGTCTGCCTGTTAATCAGTTAAAATTATTTTTTTATTTTTTGTTGTTTCTTCTATTTGCATACTTAATTTGTTAATGATAATGAGAAGAGATTTTTATTTTTGTCTAGTGATTATTATTTTTGTTTGTTTTTTTTGTTGTTGAGGATGACAGATGGTTAATTTATTTATGAAGAAGTAAACGTATCTATCGTCATTTGTCGTATGAAAAAAGAAACAACTTAATCACTAAAGTAACGTTGATTGTGTAAAAAGTGTGTATTGTTTTTTTTTAAACATAACTCTTCTAAATGATCAAGATTTATAGATGTTGTAGATGCTTTCAGAAGTGTTATCCTCCTCAGGCTGAATAGTTTAATTGTGAAGCTTCCATTGTTGTCCTGAACATCATCAGGAGGAGTTGTTTAATTAATTCAGAAGTATGAATTAAACCTCTGCTGATAATCTTGTGTGAGAATGGTTGTTTTCAGAGAATTTACCAGTACTATTAGTTACTATATATGACCCCGAATGCCCTGGTACGGATGAGAGTGGGGAGAGTACGCTCTCCTTTACAAAATGCTCTCACATGGCCACGTGTATATAGTCTCTGTCAAGGAAGTCTTACTCACTGCCTTCTCGTGGCATTACTGTTGCTTACGAAATTGAGAGGGCGAAAGGTGAATGTCCGGCTATTTCATGCGGTTGGTGGACACGGAAAGTCCACCTAGAGGAGTCGGAAAACCCTGATTCCAAACCAATGGTGCACATGGGATCCAACATCCTGAAGGAACAAATGGCGTATGAACCAACTATTGGTCACCGGCTACCATGGGACTGCATCTCTTGATGTTGCTTCACTGCCTTGTGGATTAGACTTTTAGGTCAAAGGCTCGGTGTGTGGTCCCCTAAGGAGACCACCTGCTTCAGTTTGGGCACCTTGGCCGTATTACAGCCCTCATACAAATCAAATGAGATTTGTGTGGCGCATATGTATCTGGTGCCTCGTTGTACCAATATCTATGTGTTCATATAAATAAATAAATAATTAGTTACTATATTTTTCTTCTGGTCTCTGGTTACATGATGGGTTAACCTTTTCTTTATAGGTTGGTAAACAACTCTCTAAAGGTTCAACAAAACTAGCTAGATATTTGACATTTACTAATGTTTATTTTTACTAACTTATATAGTAAAATTTAATTTTCTGTAGGATCATCATTATATGTTTTTAAGCATTTGAGATGACACCGAATAATGTATCATTTTTTAACCTTGAAAATAACGTTGCTCTAATTTAAGTTTTCAAATTAATGTGAATAATCGCGGTATTCATAGAAATTTCAGCTAATTTGTGTGTTAACAGTTGAGGGTTATAATATAACAATGATCATAAATCAGAACCAGTTTGTGTAAATAATTCAGTTCTGAAGTTCGTCAATTGTAGTTTGGATACTTTATTTTTAATTTATTTTTATCAAGGTAAAACAGTCGATAAGTCTTGTTTTCCACTAAGCAACATCTGAAAAAGAAAATAAGTTGAAATGCTTTATCCATTACGTTAAGGAAGTTCTTGATTCCTTACTGGACTATCTAAAATGGCCTTGGTTGATAGATTAAATTTTCTTTGCTGGGTGATGAATAAATTAGCCTAAACAAAGTAATTCGTTAGTAAAGTTTGTATTAAGGGTAGAAATTAGTTTGATCATTTAACTTACATCTAATTGACAGGAGGAAATCAAAGTTTACTGATTGATATCATGTGGAGATCTATTAAGTCGTTAGATATGGTCGCTTAGTCAGTTGATAGCTGGAGGACTACTTGTAATTATTTAGTAACAAATATATTTTTGTTATATCCCAATCAATAGAGAATTATATTTCTGACGTTTCGTGACCTGGTGTTAGTCACTTCTTTAGAGTAAATAAATAATTTTCAACAAGTGACTAACCTTGGTTACGAAACGTCAGAAATACAACTTTCTACTCATTGAGATATCACAAAAATATATTTTTCATTAACTTTTTATCCAATGTTCAATTTATTTGAAACTATCAAGTCAAACTCCGGCACTCATGTAACTATTCAGGTTTTATTCAACATGCTTGAGTTTATTTGTATGAACTAGTTGTGAGGACGGTCCACAGGTGAAGTTGAGTAAGCTCTAAAAAGCCCAGAAGGAGCCGAACATATTCCATCCAATCAGCTTTTGGAAGAATATTATAGAATCACTACGTGTAGCTTCCCTATTGGACAATGCTGATATTTCCCTATGTGCGGATTGGATAACTATAATGATGATTTCGTTTCTACTAAAAACTATAAATACCTGACAGGTTTGTACCATAATTGATACTGTTTGGAATAACAGTCCTTCTACTTGTCTTCTGTCTTCTGATTTGCGACTTGAGAGGTTTCTAGCGTTCGAGAGCTCAAGTATTACGCGACAGACTAAGAATCCAAGTTGGAGAAATAACACTAGTCAAATTAGTTTTTTTCTTTATTTGACCGATACTTTTTAAAAATTAATCATTCACGAAATTCTTCGTTCACCAGTTTAAGTTAACTGACTATCTCAGCATTTTCCGATAAGCGTAATAAACATTGAAGATAAAACTGTCGGTTGATTCAAGCATATTTACAATTGGTTGAAATATGCTATCCATCAATTGTCATCCAGCAGTAAAATTTACTATATAGATAGAAAATGGGATAGACATTTAACTTCCTGACAGTGAGTTAACACGGAAACCTGATAGAACTTTATCTAAATGTATTTATAGGAAGCTGATGTAAAACAAAAAGATTTTAGGCTTCTACATTTGTATTTAAATTGATAGAAAGAAGCAGTTCGTTATAACCTACATCAAGAAAATATGACAAATCTACAATGATGTTGTAAAAGAAATAAGTTTTCCACAAGAGGACTGACAATAAATAATACTTACTAATATTTATTGACTGGAACATAAAGCTCATCTTCCTCGAAGAATCATTGACTTTTGCATTAAGAAATATGCTTCACAGGATAGAATAGAAAAAGTTGAACTTCTCTTAGACTAACTAATTTTCCATTGGTACCAAGATTAGTGTTTTAGAGAACGTGAAGTGCAAAAGTTTGGAGAATAATCTACTTTTTGTATTATCATTTTAGTAATGCTTAACACTGGATAACGATTATATTTTCATAGAAAATAAGTTGGGCTGGAAGTGATGACATTTGAGTTGAGTATTTTTGATAATTATAGCAGCATCGCCATTAAGTCGGCTTCATAAAAGTATAGAAGTATCATCCTGATACTAATACTAATCGTACTAATACTGAATATATATATGTATATATATAGTGTTATGGAACGTGTCACATAAAGTTTGAAATATAACTACTAACCTAATTAATCTAACACAATGACGTACTCTAGCACCAAGAAGCACTCGATGATATGAGTTTGAATCTTTAGGGTTGCAAAAGATAGTACATATGCCATTTACCAGAGTTTGAACAAAGACTATTGATGGCTGAAAAATATCTAAGTTATATAAATTCAAATTACGTGATATTCTTGTTGTTCCATTTAAATTTCTAATTAAACATGAAATGGTTTATGAAGTTCGTATCAAGATAATTCATAATGATCTTAACATTCATCATTGACTGATATCAATTCAATCAAAGACGGAATTGCAATATCATGAATTGATTGAAGTTAGACTTTAATACCGTTTGATGCCGACTTAAGGGTCTATAGGCTAAGCGTTTGCGCATGGGTTCGTATTATCTGGATCCTATTTCTAAGTGTGGGGTCGTGGATGAGCACTGCCGAGGAGTCCCACACTAGAACAAAACGGATGTCCAATGCTTTCAGGTTTTAAATAGTAGAGTAACATTATTCGGTTTATAATTCCAATGAAACTCAACAATCTCCACAGCAATTTCATAGTTGAAATCATGAGTAAATTGAAGCTAGAGCACAATGGAAAATCTGGAAACACTGGACGGCCGTTCCGTCCCATTGTGGGACTTCTCAGCTGTGCGCAACCACGATCCCGCCTCACGAGATTCGAACCCAGGACCTATCAGTCCCACGCGCGAGTGCTTAGCCACTAGACCACTGAGCCGACATCCGACGGTGTTAATGTCTAAATTCAACCAATCCACGAAATTGAGCAACCATTCACCAGTGTCTTCAGTGTATTGATATCTCCCAACAGACCTGGTTGAAACCCACTGGTTACAATAAATAAAATGAGAATAAACGGTTACCTCTGAGATTTGTGATCAAAAATTGATGTTAAGCTCAAAATAAAGATTACATCTGTTGATCATATACTGTCTGTCTGAAACTTGATGAATGTACCATAACCTTGACCGATTTTATTATCTCAATAATAGATAAGCTGTATTCATATGATCAGCCTTGAAATATGATTTCACTATATATACTAAGGAAATCAGGAAAACTTATTCTATATAAGATTCAAAGCAACAGTAATTTATTTCATTTCAGTGGAAAACGTTTATTAATAACCTAGAACAGGAAACGAATTTAAGATTTAATAGGTCATATTTTCGTAAATATTCAAATTGTTAATCTAATATATGTATTCAAAGCAAGTTAAATAAAATGAAATTTACTTAGTATTGTTTGTTTGGATCTTCCCATTGATGTGTTAGGACTGCAACTGGTCAGTCTCTAATTGGCATATGTGCATACTGTGCGTATTGCCTCGATATAGCCTTAATTCACAAGCATTATAAGCAAAGATGGATAGTGGCTAGCAGTGGAATCCAGTTTGACTCGCGCTTCGCCCTATTTGGGACTCGTCATCTGGATGTACCTGCATCTCAGAGTTGATGTTCACCCTGGAACTCGAACCCATTACCTTTCGCTTCAAACGCCATCGCGTTATCCACTTGGCCACTGAGTCCTGACGAAACGCGCGTCCTGGATTCCACTACTAGCTACTATCCATCTTTGCTTACCATGCTTGTAAAAATTGTATGATTTATAATTGGTGTAAATACATTAGAAACGTTTCTAGTGGAGGTTTGTTTTTTCTGAGCTGAATGGTTTAGTCGTGGAGCTTTCACCATCCTTTTGAACGACATCATCAGCACAAACTTTAGATAGATGTGAAGCGTTGGAATTTCTCCATATATGACTCACAGCTTGTCTTGTTGACTTCAGGAGAACGATGTAAGCTCCACGATCAAACCATCCAGTTCAGAGAACAAAACTCTATCAAAATCATCTACCTGAGCTACAAATCTTCTCCACATTAGAAATACAGTGTGAGATATCCTAATGATAGTATAATTATTAACCAAACAAATTTTTCGATTCAATGAAATGATTGTCTCATTTGATATTAACTTAGTCTGATCACTGTAGAATCTGTTATTATTCTGTAGGAATGAGTATCCACGTTTTATGTTATCTATGTAATGATCAGTTAATTAATAAAAGTTAATCTATATTACGAAAAACAACTAATGGAAGATATAGTAGAAATGTCTGGAAAATTGTTGACTGATCATTGAATAGATTACCTATTGGTTTTATACAAATATATATATATATATATATACGATATTACTGAAATCTATTTGCAAGCTAAAAGATTACTTATTTAGAGATCGTAGTAAAAATCTAATCGAATTGTAGTATCAATTCATTAGTTAGTGGATGTTTATTAGAAATTAATCAGAAAAGTTATGAATGTGACCGAGTATTTGATAGGCTCACCCAGTACAATTACATCATTTGCTTATGTGCATAAGTTGAACTATACTGGTCATAAATTCTCGTTAAAACTCCTGGAATTACTTCTTGAAATCAATCGTTAGTAAGCTCACTAGTTAATAATCTGAATGACATTTAACTATCTCTATCCTGATAATTGTCATGTGTTCACTGGTGGGTAATATTCAATGGAAATTCCTGGAATTCTAGTGATAAGCCGTTATCGGTGGAGTTCAACCGTGTCGTATGTAGCGTAGTCACTCATTGAAGACAGTGAAAGGTGATTATGCAATATCACGAACTGATTAAAGTTAGGAATGAAGACCGTTAGATGATGGCCCAATAGATTAAATGCAGTTAGAGTTTTAAGACTTTTGGTATGATTCTTGGTAGCAGGGTTGTGGATGAGTACTTTGGAGGAGTTTCATACTAAAACAAAGCGGCTGTTCATTCTTTTCTGGTTTTCAAAAGTAAATATTTTTATTTTAAAGGTGAAAAATGAGAAGGAAATCGTAACGTTGATGGGTTAAAGAATAAAAAAATATTGAACATTCTATATGCTTTCACAATAATCCCTAGTTATTCATGCTTTTACTAACTCATTGTAAGAACTATTGTAAGCAAATATAGTTGTATATTTTTATATAATAAATTGTTCAGGGATGGAGTAAAAGAACGGGAGTTTTGTCGTAGTTTAGACTCATCAGTTGGATTTAGTTGCATCCCAATGTTGATGTTTACATGAGGATTCAAACATAGTGCTGTTCGTTTCAAATTCTCAATGCATTATCC
Organism: Schistosoma mansoni; assembly: GCF_000237925.1. NCBI lineage: Eukaryota > Metazoa > Platyhelminthes > Trematoda > Strigeidida > Schistosomatidae > Schistosoma > Schistosoma mansoni. The sequence goes on from NC_031497.1 coordinate 21,733,507, forward strand.
AACAGCTCTACTAAGTCCAGACAGCCACTCAATTATGCTACGGGTATGATGCCTAAATCATAATTAGTATAGGTTTCCATTATATCGTTTCCAATACTCTTGATTGAGTTTTAATCATAATATGGGCATCCTTTGCAGATTGCTTAGATATAATCATTTTTGTCTAGGTGATGAGTTTAAAACATGACGAAGCGAGCGCTCTAGATTCCAGTGTTAGCCTAATTTCATTTATCATGTAAAACTCGTAACAAATCCACACATGATGTACATGTCAAACAAAGGTTGACCAAAATATAGTCCTGATTATCAAAAACGAAATCATCAAAACCCACGCCGATAATTGTACATGCTTTTTTAAGTAGACCTAAACAATAGCACAATACTTTCTATCAAAAAAACACTTAGTGTAAATCTAAAGGAGTGTAAGGAATGGATTCGAGGTTTTCAGTAAATAATCTAACTATACTGCATTAAGATCCTCAAAAAGAATGTCAATTAAAAGGTTCAGAATTAACCTGTGTTCAAAAAGTGTCAGTAATTTACACAAGTGGTTGAAATATTTTATCATTTCTCTACTTCATTTAATTATAATCTTAAATATTCTAGAATTATCTCCACAAACAATGATACTACAATGAAACTACAACAACAAATTAACTTGTATGTCGCTGAATGAAAAGTTATGAAATACTATAGCTTCATCAAATCGTGTAAACTCTTTTATTTTTATCTTATTCGAATAATTACCATTATTTAATGGATTGAACATATACTGAATTGAATCTATAGAAAAGGTAGGTTACGTCACAAAATGTTGATATCTCACTGGTAATGAATGGAAATGATCAACTTTTGGTTCTGTAGACATTATTTCAGAGTCTTAAGCAAATATGGATAGTGGCTAGAAGTGGAATCCAGTTTGACGCGCGTTTCGTCCTATTTGGGACTCGTCAGCTGGATGTGCCTGCATCCCGGAGTTGATGCTCACTCTGAGACTCGAACTCAGTACCTTTCGCTCCAAACGCCATCGCGTTATTCACTTAGCTACTGAGTCCTGATAGCCACTTGCTTATACGATGGGGTGAAGTTTAAATTCAAAGTAATTATATATTTTTTTATAAAAATGTTTACTTGACTGCAAATTGAAACCTGTCTGTTAATTCCCTTTATTTCATTTACTTGTAGATGATTTATTTACTATTGTAGCAATATATTTCATCCTTAAATGATTTAACTGATTTGATGAAATTTATATTATTTTAAAACGGTAGGCAAAATCAGACTCACACGTCCTCGTCGTGCCTCCTGAATCATGGCAACCATTCCATGTACTAATGTGAGCGGTAATGTAGGTGGTGGAGATCGGCCTGATCAACCACTCTACCTGTACCCAAAAACGATTACAAATGCTACAAAGAGTCATATTATATTATAAGACAGACATTACTTAACTAAGGGATATTGAATAAATGTTTTATCGTAAATTGAACTATCCAAAAGTAAGTATTCAAGGCTACCATTTCACTTTTAGACTACCAAATTGAAATCCAATACTTCATGTTCTTTACTTCAACGAATTTCAAATGTGACTTCATTTCACCTTTATAGAAATAGGTCTTTCTAATAAGAAATTAAGTTCACTTATAAATCATTCATTACTCTGATTATAATGCTGGTTTATATTTGGAATATATTTTTCATGAAGCATTTTATTGTATTCATTTTTAAGAACATTAAGGACACTTTATTGATTATATAGTAAGACATTTAATAACGGAAAAAATTAGACATTTGATGAAATGGTACAAATTAAACTTTCTGGTATTATGTACTTACTTACTTACTTACGCCTGTTACTCCCAATGTAGCTTAGGCCGCCGACCAGAATTCTCCAACTCACTCTGTCCCCCACCTTCCTTTCTAGTTCTATCCAGTTTTTGTTCATTTTTCTGATGTCTGTCTCCATTTCTCGGCGTAATGTGTTCTATGGTCTTCTTTTTCTCCTTCGGCCTTCAGGATTCCATATGAGGGCTTGTCTTGTGACGCAGTAAGGTGATTTCCTCAATGTGTGTCCTATCCACTTCCAAAGCTTCTTCCTGATTTTTTCCTCGACTGGGTGGAATCTGGTTTGTTCTCTCCAACAGTAGAATGTTGTTAATAATATCTGGCCAATGGATCCGAAGTACCATGCGTAGACAACTGTTAATAAACACCTGTATCTTCTTGATGATGGCTTTGGTAGTTCTCCACGTTTCCGCCCCACACAGTAGAACTATCCCTGTATATATAAAAAGAATGTTTATTCATTTTGCTATTCAGATTAATGTTATGGTAGTATTTCACTTAGTTTAATGATATAATTCTAAAGATTTCATTATCATTCTAGACAATATTAAATCCTGTTTAATAATTAGTCTTAGGTAAAAAGAAGTGATTATTCTCAGTGGATTTGTAAGTTAATTAATTAACGTTGAAGATGTTGTTTGATTAAATAACACATGCTTCAAATAATTACATTGTAAATTAATGAAAAAAGGACTCTAACAAATGTCGTAAAGAAATATACGATATTTATTCAATGGAATTTGGAAGGAAAGTGAAACGAGCGTTTATCAGGAAATGTAGTTATAGAAATATGGCAAAACGTTCACACATATATATATATATACCGTTGGATGCCGGCTCAGTGATCTAGTGGTTAAGCGCTCGCGCGTGAAACTATTATGTCCTGGGTTCGAATCTCGCGAGGCGGGATCGTGGATGCGCACTGCTGAGGAGCCCCACAATAGGACGAAATGACTGTCCAGTGCTTCCAGGTTTTCCATGGTTGTCTAGCTTCAATTGACTCATGATTTCAACTATGAAAATACCAAAATCTCCACAAAACCCCTTCTGATTACTAATATTTCATTTAACTGTTATCGATTCGTAAGGCAAAAAAGAAAAACTAGTTTTACAGGGGTGAAGAAAACTTAATATACCTTGTGAATAGGGGTACGATGTTTCTTAGTCATGATTTATTTTCCCATTTTTTATATTTTCACCATTTAAATGTAATGGAATATCTCGGTGTAATTTAATCATTTGTAAATAAAAGGAAAAAAAATTTTTCCCAATCTTTTAATGACGTAAAGTGCATAAAATTATTTTGTTTATAGAATATGTGTAGTTATTGAATTAGATGGTAGATTATTATCAATGGTGTTTATCTTAGAATCATCTAGTTCATTTTAATACTGGTTGTAATAATGTACGATAAACCTAAATAAGTAGGTACAAGATCTAAAATTTTAGTACTTGTAAGATCCATTTCGAAGGTTTTGTGTGTCGAAACCCCTCCATTCATACAATTGCAGCTTTTTCTCATTGGTTCCTATAGTTGTACATCATTGTTAGTCTTTTTGATGCCATTTGAGATTGTAATGTTTCGTTTCATAACAGGTTTAGCGTTTTCGCTTTCACTGAGTTTCTATGTTTCTACCTGAACTGTATCTATGTTCTTTGAGTTGATATTTAAACTTGGCGGCATCCATATTTTGAAGAACATACGGAACTCAAAACAACTCTCAACTAATTGCAAAGTGAGAATCTTCAATACGAATTTCAAGACAGTCTGTTCTACTGTACGGAGCTGAAACGCGGAGAACTACTACGACCATCATCAGAAACGTACAAGTATTTATAAACAGTTGTCTACGAAAAATACTCAACATCCATTGGCCGGATACCATCAGCAACAGCGTTTTACGGGAGAGGACAAACCAACTTTGAGCTGAAGAGGAAATTAGGAAGAGACGTTGAAAGTGGATCGGACATACATTGAGGAAATCACCAATGTGCATTACAAGGCGATCCCTAACTTGGAATGGTGAAGGGAAGCAGAAAAGAGGAAGGCCAAAGAACACATTACACCTGGAAATAGAAGGAGATATGAAAAGGATGAATAACAACTGGAAAGAACTGGAAAGGATTGCCCAGGACAGGGTTGGATGGGGAATGTTGATGAGCGGCTTATGCTCCTCCGCGAGAGGTAACAGGCGTAAGTAAGTAGGCAACCATATTGATTGTCCCCTCTTTCATTGTGTCGCTTGAGTTGACTGGGATCATGCATTTTGGTTGTGAATTGAAGCACTTTCCCAGAATTGGAAACACTTTGTGTTATAAAGCAATAAACTTGTTATATCCCGTGGAGAATTATGAATGGTAACTCTGAGAACTATTTACGGATCAATATGATATGTATATTTCCTATTGTATAATTGTTAAGTAAATAAACTATTTGTATTCGTGTTCCTCTTATCATATGCTTTATTTTGACCTATGAACTGTTACTATACGATTTACCATTCTTGTGTTATCCTCAGTCTATTGATTACTGTTCCCCCTATTCACAGCCACATTTGGCCAAATCTTGTACAAATGTTATTTTCTATTTTATGGTAGGATGTGGTCAGTTTGTTTGGTATATAAACCCAGTATATTTGAGAATAATGATTCATATTGCAGAGGCTGTTATTGGTGTTCTGGACTTAACTGGCTGGGCTAGGCAGATAGCAGGACTGATAAGTACTCAAAACTGCTCATACGATTTTGTGTATCATTGGGCGATCAATAAATTCGCTACTCTCTGATTGGGGGAAATCTGTACGTTCATATATTAAAGAGGGAACTCAAGCAATCGATATAACAAAACTATTATCTTTTGAACGGATTTTTGCTTGATCTATCCCAGAAAGGATCGAATAACACTTATTTTTTGGTGCGTTCGGTAATTTTCTTATACTACATATCAGTTTGTTTATTTACTGTAATTTAGATCGATTATTGTGGGAACAATTATTGGTTCAATAACGGAGTGGTAATATTTGTTTAGGTAAAATTGTACATTTGTATTTATGATAAAATTTAGAACCGTTGTTACCCCAATCACCTTGTTCTATTTTCAAATGGGGTCCACACGTCTCACCTTACCCAGACAGTTATTCTTCAGCCAAACCTTAGTTTGGATTCTACAGGACTTATTAGGCAAAGTTAGTTATTACAGTTTTTAAATAGAATTTCGACAATTGGGTTATATATATAGTGATTATACGTAACTATTCATTACATCACATGATTATTTTCATGTAGACTGATTTTCTAGGATGTGATAATCGAATTTAAGTTTGAAAATCCTTTTCTGATGCTTAATCTAACTACTTAATAAAACCATTTTTAACTTCTACTTCCCCGTTTCGATGCAAAAGTACTGATTGGATGGATCTTATTAAATCATTTATCTTTGGCTTATTCATATATTGTATTTTCTTAGAAAGAATAAAAGTATCAGCTATATGTTCACTATAAAAAAATGAATATCTTAGTCAGTTGTTAAAATGTGATACTCTTTAGTTTAGCAATTAATTTATCAGGCTAAATAGGAACTAGTATTGGATGTAGTCTATCCGTTCATTCATAGAATTCCTATTCAGTGTGTATTACACAAATTTACTGATGTTTACCATATTCGAAAAACAAGTTACGTAAGCATTCAGATTAGAAATTTTAAGACATGAATTACTTGTCAGATAAAACAATTACATATATATATACTTGTTAAGAACTCTTATATATAAAATTATTTTTATTATTATTATTCTTGTCTACTCTAACCCTCCCCCATTTTCAGGCTAGTTGACCTTTTATTTTTATATATAAATGTTCTTAACAAGTACATTATGTGTGATCAGATTGTTCGAAATGTATTGCGCTAATATATTACATAGTTTGTGGTGGTGATGATGTCGTTAAAAAGGAGGATGAAAGCTCCACGACTAAGCCATCCAGCTCAGAGAACAAAACTCCATCAAGATAATTTTCGTCTTCTTATTACACTATCAAAATTTATCAAAGGGACTAATGCATTTAGTATTGTTTGTTTGAATCTTCCCATTGATGTGTTAGGACTACAACTGGTCAGTCTCTAATTGGCATATATGCATACTGTGCGTATTGCCTCGCTATTGCCTTAATTCACAAGCATGGTAAGCAGAGATGGATAGTGGCTAGCAGTGGAATCCAGTTTGACGCTCATTTCGTCGTATTTGGGACTCGTCATCTGGATGTACCTGCATCTCAGAGTTGATGTTCACCCTGGGACTCGAACCCAATACCTTTCGCTTCAAACGCCATCGCGTTATCCACTCAGGACTAATTGCTTTAAAACAATTACAGCTTTTAAGTAGACAACTAATATTCATATTTTCTAGTTTTTTTTTGTAAATGAAATGAACACTAAAATCGAAAGAATAAGAATCAAGGAGAGAAAAATCAAAAAAAAATTCTAATAAATATGAGTCCCCTGAGATTTTTATTATAACTCGTGTAACACACACACACGACAAAAAAATAGAAAAAAAGCTTCAGTGTAAGTGGTGAAAATAAACGTCAGTGATAATTTGAAAATAGTTGAAAGCGTGAGTCAATTGAAGCTAGACCACCAGGGGAAACCTGGAAGCACTGCTTGACGGCCGTTACGTCCTATTGTGAGACTCCTCAACATTGTGCATCCACGACCTCGCCTCGGGAGATTCGAACCCTGGACTTACCAGTCTCGCGCGGAGCACTTAACCACTAGACCACTGAGCCGGTATCCGATGGTGTTTATGTCTAACTTCAACCAATCCACGAAAATAGTTAACAAAAACTTCATTGATCCGTTTACAGAAAAAAAAATTTTTTAATCAAAAAAATAGATGAACAATTAAAACAAATCGAAAGCTGAACTTTTTAAGGTTTTCATTGAAAAAAAGGGAAGATATTTTTCAGGCGCTTACTTTAAAAAAAAATAAACAAACAAACAACATTTCAGTGGTTAACTGAATAACTACTGATTATCTAAGTGTTTTTTTTTAAATTTTTTTTCCGAGAATAAAAATACAAAAAAAACAAAACAACAAACAAACAAACAAGCCAAATGAGCATATGACTATTTAGATTATTCATTGTATTCCTTGAAACTTTGATTATTATAATTCTATAGAGAATAAAAGATTCGAAATAGAATAAGAAGTTTTATTTCTACTTTACACTGAACAACGAAAAGTAATCTGTCACATTATTCAACCAAGCTAATACATACATTAAGATGTTATTTGTTACCATACACTGAAGGTCATAAAATATTGGATACATAAATCTAACTTGTATGTCATTTGAATAATCAGATATTATCTTAATTTTATATCATGTTATTAATGGGTATTTGTGAATACTGTTAAATCTGTAGTTAAACAACCTGAACTGATGTCAATTAGATGACTATTGGAAATGAGGAAGTACTAGAAATTTGTCCTTTTCAACTATGGGGTAGAACGCGAGATCTTCAAACGTTGAGGATAGTGCTTATTCCCAAGTTTATATAATCGGTTCTAATGACTAAAAGAATGACTTTTCACAGCATTATTATTGGCTAACTAACTATGGCTGTACTCTCTGAATTGAGTAATAGTTGTTTGATAGGATTTTAATTTTCAGTAGTCATACAGCTGACACGAGCATGAGGTGAAAAACGTTAAATTAATATGCAATATTCACTCAACAAGATGAATTCCTAAGCACAACAGAATGAAAATACTTCAAATTTAGTTCATAGTGTGGTGTTGGCTACTTACATCCACATAAGTAGTATATAACGATGTTTGGGCATTGAATGTATTTCAGTAGAAGATCGATAACGAAAGAACGGGGATGGAATACAAATGGTACAAAGATGCATGAACAATGAAATCAGAGACGATGGATTGATATCTGCGGAAGGAACAGTCAACATTGAAACAATTGTTTGCGTTAGAAGCAGGACGCAGGATTAATTTTGAAGGGGCCAAAATACTTCATATAGGTTTTAAAGAAAGATTGATAATAGAAGCGATGTATATATGGGAGAATAAGAACAGTCTAAACAGAAAGGATGGTATTCAGCTGGCAACTACTTGGTAAATATTCATTAACAAGTAATTGAACCCTTTCTTTCTTTATTCAACGTGTTCACTTGATGATCCTCATTTTTACTTGCAATTCAATGATTCCGAAACAATTTTTCCACTTTCGATTTGCACTTTTATTTTTACTTCATATAAAAACATCTTAACACCGAATATCATTCATTAATAACCCATTCTTACACATACATACACACACAATTCATCTAGTCTTCTTTTATTTCACATGGTGAACTTTTCACTTGATTCTCATTTAACTGACTTATATTATCCTATTGACTAAATTTATCATCCAAATATGATTGGTTTAAAGTAGTATAGATTTTGATATGATTGTTAAAGAAAAAAACACTATATATTTCTTTGATGTTTTTGATTTTGATTATTATCCTGAAGAAGTGCAGACAAGTTAGCTGGACGAAACGTTGGAATTATTATTTAAATTTCAATTGTTGAGATTATTTCAAATATAATTTTCACATATAATTGATTGATAGTTTGCAAATTGACCATTTACTATATGGTTATCAGATTTTAGTAACATAGTCTGTAATTTTGTGCCAAAATACATTCGATTCTCCCCGTTCATGTTCTTGTTTACTACAATAGTAATTACTTACTTACTTATTTACTTACTCCCAATCGAACATAGGCCGTCGACCAGCATTCTCCAACCCACTCTGTCCCCTGCCTTCCCTTCTAGTTCTATCCAGTTTTTGTTCATTCTTCTCATGTCTGTCTCTATGTGTAATGTGTTCTCTGGTCTTTCTCGTTTCCTTTGACCTTCTGGATTATTTGTGAGGGCTTGTCTTGTGGCGCAGTTGGGTGATTTCCTCAATGTATGTCCTATCCACTTCCAGCGCTTCTTCCTAATTTCTTCCTTCGCTGAATGTAATCTGGTTTGTTCTCTCCTACGGTAGGTCGTTGCTGATAGTGTCTGACCAACGGATCCAAAGTATTTTGCGTAGACAACTATTAATAAACACCTGTATCTTCTTGATGATGGCTTTGGTAGTTCTCCAAGTTTCCGCCCCATACAGTAGAACTGTCTTGACATTTGTATTGACAAATCTGATCTTAGTGTTTGTTAACCATTGATTTCAGTTCCAGATGTTCTTCAGTTGTAAATATGCTGCTACAATAGTAACGCGGAACATTTATTTTTAATAAATATATATATATATATACATAATCGATTTTTCGACTCCAGGTTACTTCAATTTTATCCCATGAAAACATTCATTAATTATACTGATAATCAAATTCTAAAAAACAAAAACAATTAATAACAAAAAAATTTTCATGTTTATTACGTAAATTTTTTAGATTATTTATGATATCAATAACTTTGTTTTATCTAAAGGAATAAGTTGAAAAATATGAAAAAAATGTTATGTCCTATTATAACATTTTATTTAAAGGGGGGATATATATATATATATATATATTTACTCTTATAGAGACGTTTGTAAAAACATTTGGGAACCCTTTCAGTTCTTATTTTTCTTTTTTACTAAAGTATTATATTCACTAAGGAATTGATGAAACTATTGTGGGACTCCTCAACCGTGCGCATCCACGATCCCACCTCACGAGATTCGAACCCAGGACCTACCAGTCTCGCGCCACAGCACTTAACCGATAGACCACTGAGCTGACCGACATCCAAAGGTGTTATTGCCTAACTTCAATTGATCCACGAAGTTGAGTAACCGTTCGCCAATTGTCTTCAGTGAGTTGATATCTCACAACAGACGTGGTTGAACTCCACTGGTCACGGCTTCTCACTAGAACTCCAGGAAGAAACTCTTGAAGTCAGTCACTAGTGAACATATGATTATTATTATCAGAAGTCCCACAATAGGACGAAATGGCCATCAAGCAGTGCTTCCAGGTTTTCTTTGGTGGTCTAGCTTCAATGGACTCATTCTTTCAACTATAAAAAGTACTGAAATCTCCACAAAAACCCTTCTGATAAAAATATCTTAATAAATATTGACAAACTAAATGACATCTGTACAGCTGATACCATTTTTTTCTCTTTTTTTGAAAAAAATATTTAGGAATTGAATTATTTCAATTCAAATAAAGAAATTGTATATAGATATATGTCGTAGTTACTATTTTGTTAATAACAATAAAATATTAATACAGCTGATAAGTATCTATGGGACGTAAACAAATTGTTTTTCACTGTTATTTCAATTATGATTAAATATTATAATTGAAATGTTTATCTCTCTCTCTAAAAAAACAAAAAAGGCATTTTCAAACTTAAATTCACTTAGTATTGTTTGTTTGAAACTTCCCATTGATGTTTAAGACTGCAATTGATCAGTCTCTAATTGGCATATGTGCATACTGTGCGTATTTCCTCGATATTGCCTTTAATTCACAAGCATTATAAGCAGAGATGGATAGTGACTAGCAGTGGAATCCAGTTTGACTGGCGTTTCGTCCTATTTGGGATAACTCAGCTGGATGTAACTGCATCTGTGAGTTGATGTTCACTGTGAGACTCGAACCCACTACCACTCGCTTCAAACGCCATCGCGTTATCCACTCAACTACTGAGTCGTGATAGCCACTTGCTTGTGCAATGGAGTGAAGCCTAAATTCATTCAGTATTGTTTGTTGTTTGAATCTTCCCATTGATGTTTCGGACTGCAATTAATCAGTCTCTTATTGGCATATGTGAATACTGTGCGTAATACATCGATATAGCCCTTAATTCACAAGCAATATAAAAAAATATGGGTAGTGGACGAAACGCATTTCCTTAGTTCCACCGCTAAGCACTATCCATCCATGCTTATTTTCAAACTTGGTTTGATTAAAGATAAAATGTTGATTTTATGTATATTTCACGTTATGAAGTTTATTTCTAGCAAAAACATAAATTAAAATGACTATGTCATCTGTTAAATTAAAAAAATGTGTATATGTGTGTATACTATGCTTCAGAATTTTCTTCCAAGTATATTCTGATAAACTAGACCACTTGTAAGTGGCCGGATGCATTTATGAATATATTGATTTTGAACTAATGGCTGTGGTAATAAAGGTTAAATAAAAATGATCAAGTTCATTGTAAATGACAAACTAACCAACTTACAGTATCGATTTCAATTAATTTGGCTTTAAAAATAGATTTTATGGCATTCAGTTGGATTAAAGCACAATTCTTTCATGCACATGTACGAATGACTGACCTCGATATGGTTTTTCTCTTTGTCACCAATAATACTAAGTGAGTATCATATTTAGATCGCAAATCAATTGAATTTAGGAGCTTCAACGTCTAGATTTCGACTCACTTGTCTAGATGTATATTTACCAGTAAACCACAAAGTTTTAGGTTCAACCGCTTTGTAGATCAAGAGTATATAACACTGAGTAATCGGAGGCTTAGACAAAACACCATATGATTGCTTCCTCGTCTACTTCAGTTATCTTAACAGATTTGTGATGAACATATCCCATCAAATTAACAATCTATCTAGATAAAGATTGAAAAAGTGACAAAAATGATTGAAGGAGTTGATAAAATTCCGCAAATGACTGATATACTGTGGTGTGGGTTACTGATATCCACATAAGTAGTATATGGTGATGGTCGGGCATTCAATGTATTTCAGTAGGAGATCAATAAGGAGAGGACGGGAAGGGCACACAATTGGTACGAAAATGCATGAACAATTATAATCGAAGACTATGGACGGATATTTGCAGAAGAAACAGTCAAATTGAGACAATTGATTGTTATTTTGCAGATTAACTTTTCACTATATGGTTCTCATATTTTAATGAGATATTCTGTAATGGTGTGCTAGAATACATTCAATTGTCCCCATTTGTGTTCTCGCTCACTACAATACTACACGTTTAAGAAAGTCAACTTAGAAAACCAAAATGATCCATCACTTCAATTGAGTTTCTTTCAAATTAAGATCCCATTAAGTGATTTACAAATAGAATGATCCTGTTAAATCTTTTATGATGTCAACTTTAATTTACTCTCATTATTTTTAATTAGATAACAATTTTTTGAAAGCCGTTTGAATGTTTTATTGAAACCCACCTTAGAAATAATGACGATAATAGACATGCAATAAAGTTTACATAATCTTTTGTATATTTGTCCCTGTTTGTAAACGCACGCATATAAACGACAACAAAATAGGATAAGAGTGACATAAGGCAAGAGGAAGAAAACTCCATAACCTGTCTATTCTGTAAAGAGGAAATACCATAAAAAGTTTATAAAAAAATTTTCCATGTATCATATTTATCATGTGGTAGTTTAGGTGTTCCTATGTGAAAAGGTGAACTGACTATAAGTAAATCATGAGATTAGCAAAAATTGAAATCACGCAGTCTTCTGGTCATGGTTAATTCATTCTCAGTGGTGAAAGAATGTGCATTGAATAAAAATACACATTATAATTGTTTTGTTTCAAGAATGTTTCAACAGTAGGTACAATGCGTTTTTTTATAGAAAATCTGATTACTAGAGTGATTACAGAGAATTCTATTAGAACGACTTTAACAGTAAATAAACTCGCTAGTGAGAACCGAACCCAGGACCTTCGGTCTCACACGCGAACGGCTGTTCAGTGCTTTCAGGTTTTCAGTAGTGATCTAGCTTTAATCGACTCATGAATTCAACTATTAAATTACCTTAATCTCCACAAAACTCCCTTTCTGATAGTAAATGAACCTTCGTTTAATCCAAAAATAAAAATAAAAAAATAATCAGGATTCATTTGTTATGCGATACCTTTTCAGAGGTTTCCAAGTTGAACAGCGATTAGGAAATCAGTATGTACATTCTATGAATCATGTATGACCACGTGTACAATCTAATATTATAAGCCAAAATTTGAGTGTATTAGGATAGACATGGTTCATGGGTTTGTATCAATGCAGAAAATTGTTGAAGTAACAATGTGTGTGGCATGAAAATTGGCTCAATACAATATCGTTTGACTCAGTTTAACTTAGATTTACATTCAATACAGTAAATGAGGATTAAATCATGCATACGTGCAAATACAGATATACAAAAAAATATGAATTAAAATCAGAAGGGGTTTTGTGGATATTATAGTAATTTTAATAGTTGAGATCATGAACCAATTGAAGCTAGACCACCATAAAAAACCTGGAAGCACTTATAGGCCCTGGGTTCGAATCTCGCGAGGTGGGATCGTGGATGTGCACTGCTGAGGAGTCCCACAATAGGACGAAACGGCCGTCCAGTGCTTATTCGAATTAACATCAATAAAATAGGGTTAGTACTATTAAAAGAATGCAAATAATTATTAATAGTTATTCATGTGAGAATAAGTACAAAGTACTTGGTGTGATTAGAAATAACATATTTACTCGTTAGGCATGTTCAGATAGAAGTAGATAACATAACATGAAATGACCAGCCACACATGTGAACAGGAAGGTATTTATAAAATTTAAAGATGATGAGGAGGTAATCAAATTAAATTTCACAATTTATAACCTACAAATACTAGACTGTAGTGTGGTCTACATATATCCATATAAGTAGTATATGGCGATGGTCAGACATAGAATGTATTTTGGCAAAAGATAGATAAGAAACGAACAGGAATGAAGCGCAGTTGGTGGGAAAATGCATGAACAATGAAATTAGAGAAGATGAACTGATATTTACAGAAGGAACAGTGAAGATTGAAACAATTGATTGTTAATTTGCAAATTAACTATTCATTGTATGGTTATCAGAATTTAGTGAGATAGTCTGTAATTTTTGCTTAAATACATTCAATTGTCCCCACTCGCGTTTTGTTCACTACAAAACTTTGAGGTAACAAGGCAATTAAAAGATTGACTATACAATTCTATTTTCAATGTATGATTATTCATGAATATTTTAAATTATTTTTAGAATGTTACAGCTATTTCTACTTATGAAAATCTTGCTTTTTATCTAGTCTATCCTCATCTTACCTTGTTTGTCAATTTTTAGCAACTGGAGTGAGGTCATTTATGGGATTATTGTAGATCTCTCAGAAATTTGCTGTTTTCATTAAATCCTCAGTTCTTTGTTTTGGAATTTTTAAATAACATATGATTCCACAAGTATAGGAGCATTACTTCAAAGCTTCTTCATACCTGATAAATTTTATGAATCCTCTTTTATTCAACCCTTATCAAGGCTGCTGAGCAAATATACCAGCTATGTAACAGAAATAATTTTGTATGTGTGTGTGTGTACGAGGCATTTTTAACGTTATCATCACTTTATTTGACTGACATTGTGTCACAAACATTGTCAAACAAAAACAAACAAGAATGATTTGTTTACTATTTATTGACTAAATGTAAGTACTTGATGATGATGATGATGTACAGGAAGTCCTAAATCTAGGTTTATTACAATCTGACACTCAATTGTAGTGTATATCTGAAATCAAAATAATGTGTAGCCTTTTTGGAATAACTAAATTCATTTTATATTTAGTTTGATTAATCTAAATTTTGTTTCAATATTCAATACTGTGATGACATTATTTTATTCAAAGATAATGGGATAATTCTTTTGTGAATAGCTTAGATTTAGCTTACATTCTCTACTTAATTTAGTGAATTAAATTGGTCAATATCAAGTTTATTTGAACTGTATCAACATGAAACAATTCAATTGTAAGTCGATCATGAGATTTAACATGGAAGACAAATGGAATTTTTCTATACAGTTGCTTATAGTTGACAGTAGCCCATGAATATTAACATACAAATAGAATGAAAGTTATTCATGTGAGTTGTTAATTTGGAGATCTGTCATTATTATTATTATTTGTCATAAGGTTAGTTCATGTGATCGATTACTTTTTACAGTGATGTCATTTTAGGCTAGTTGATGGCTTTCATTCTTAATTTCTTTCAATCTATCATTCAGTAGTATTTTGATATGAAATAGAGGAGAATTGAGTAAATGGTTACATATGATTTGTATATATATGGGCAATCCTTTCCACTTCTTTCCACTTGCCATTCATCATTTTCATATCTGTTTCTATTTCCCGGCGTAATCTGTTCTTCAGCCTTCCTTTTTTCAGCTTCCCTTCCGGATTCCAAGTCAAGGGTTGCCTCGTAATACAGTTTGGTGATTTCCTTAATGTATGTCCTATCCACCTTCAACGTCTTTTCTTAATTTCTTCTTCAGCTGGAAGCTGATTTGTCCTCTTCCATAAAACACTGTTGCTGATGATATCCGGCCAGTGAATGTTGACTATTTTGCGTAGACATCTGTTGATAAATACTTGTACCTTCTTGACGATGGATGTAGTAGTTCTTCAACAAAATCTAGTACTTGCTACCGAAAACCATGAATAGTACAAAACCGAAAATAAATCAGAATGTCATCTGAATACTCTAATATTTGTATAATTTATTTATGCTGAATGTTTATCAGATATGTATAGATTAAAATAAAATGATACTTGACATTAATTATTAGATAGCTTACTGTATAAATATAAACTTACGTTAAAATAAAATTTAACCGTCAGATATAAATAATTTCCTAACTTATATAATTATTCCTTTAAAGGTAAACTCATCTCAATGGCAATAGGAAAAATCCGATTTTGTAGGTAACTTATACTCCAATCTTCTCGGTTCACGTATATCTATCAACAATAAATAGTCGAAATTGCTATATAAAGGGTTAATGAAGACCGTTGAATTTTATATATGACATCATGGACTGATCATAGTTAAACAACCTTTAAGAACTAGAAAGCACTACATAGCTGTTTTGTCCTAATACGGAGCACCACAGTATTTCTCATCCATGACCTCATCAGGAATTGAATCTTATACCTTCTGGTCTCATAATGATCACTTATTCTATAAACGACTGAGATGACATGCAAACGGTTTGCATACTTCAAACTGTTGCAGACACTACATAATCACTGGATACGAAATCAGTAGTCTCAAACCTAGGCTTTCTTCGTGAGATCTGAAAGTCCTGGATTTGATCACCGATAGCGCTGTACATGCTTATTAATCACTATAGATCTAGATCTCTTTAGACAAAAATTTACTAAAACCTTATTGATTATTACTTGCTATGAAGTTCTAAAGTTCATTTTAATTAATTATCATCACCCAAAATGATTCGTATTTTAATTTACAATCCAAAGAAAAAACTTGTTCATGTAGATTTTTCAATTTTTCCCTTTTACAATGATTAGATGATGTTTCACATGCTTAAGAATGTTTATTTTTTCTCTCTCTCTTTCTCACATCAACCACATTTTGAAAGAACAAAATGCATACTAAATAAATCTAACCATAAATAAGAACTTTCGTTTAAATTAGAGCGAATAGTTTCACAGTATTTTGGGCGCCGAGTTGATGTAAGACACATTAAAGTAGAAAGTGAATTTGAAGTAAATCCAACGTTTCACCTGGCAATCTGATCCAAGGCTTTTTTTCCTATTTAAATCTAAACATAATCTAATAGAATGATTAATTTATTTTTGTAAATTATGATGAAAGTCAGACAGATACATCTAATATGACAGTTATCACTAGATAAAGTACTTTTTTTTTCTCTCTAAATGTTATCAATAAGATGAATGACCTTTTAATCAAGATCTTTCTATCTCATCTCCTTGATATATCAATTATATATTGTAATTAAATTTAAATATGAAGACTTCCAAATCTGACGATAAGCACGGAATACAATGAACTGCCTGAATGCAACCAGACGATTTGTACTTTGCAGATGGCCTTTGCTCTTCTATCCCATACACAGCTATATTGAATTCGTTGATTTTGTCAGTATGTCGAATGAAGATTGTACTGAACCTTTGTAATACTGCTTGTCCTGTTATCCATTATCCAATTATTAATTTTATGATAAAATCAAAAGTGTTCCTTTTTTTAAAAAAAATCAAAAGAAGGAAAAGAAAACAATAACAACATAGAAACTATATTTTCCTTATAATTTACAAATAAACAAAAGTTTATTAAAAAATAAAAGAAGAATGATTACATCTTATCATGTATCGAAGTGATTCTCTTCACAATTAAGAATTCCTAAGTAAGAAGATGAGATCAAATGAATGAAAAAGGAATAATTAAAACTAAAAAAAGTATTAAAAAGAAAAGGAGGATAATTGAATGGTTGTTCGATTTCGTGGATTGGTTGAAGTTAGACATTAACACAGTTGGATGATGGCCGGCTCAGTGGTCTAGTGGTTAAGTGCTCGCGCGCGAAACTGACAGGTCCTGGGTTCGAATCCAGCGAGGCGGGATCGTGGATATGCACTGCTGAAGAGTCCCAAAATAGAATGGAACGGCCATCCAGTGCTTCCATGTTTTCCATGGTTATCTAGTTTCAATTCACTCATGATCTCAACTATATAAAAAATAATAATAATAAACAAATTTATGTTAATGAATATTTAATGATAGGGTGGCGAAAAAGTGATGACTTGGATGTTTCTCTTTTGCTAACAGAGTTCAAATATGAAAAGGACGGATTACTGAGCATAAGTTATTAAATGATGCTTCTCTTGAATCAAATCATATAACTGGTGAAATAATTTTGAAGCGTCTTTCCGGTAGAATCATGTGACCAAATTCACAGGATATACGGTTATTAATTTATTGATTCTTTTACATTGATCGTTCAAAATCCAAAGCAGGATAACATTCAAAGATACGTATAGAAAGCGTTTTCATTGGGCAACCAGTAATATAACAACAGTGGTATTTCCTCTGTCTGTCATGTATGAAGGACCTAATGGACATCGTTGCTTAAGTTCAGTGTCATAATCTAAGAGATTATACACAATAACTACAGTTTTCCTAATAGGAACATTAGTGAACAAAGAGCAAATATCAAAACCTGACATCAATTCATTGTCTTCTATGTGGATAGCAGTGATAATGTTTTTGAATTCATTAAAAATTTTCATCCTGTATTTGATTACACTTTCATATGGATTAAGAATTTTAGCTGGGTATCTAGAAAGACTGTAGGTTGGTCTTAGTGGGACAAATGTTTTATGTATTTTTGGTAGCTTATAAAATCTTCAAGAGTTACTGCTCTTTGAATATAGAAAAAAAATCCATAGAGATGGTCCTAATTTAGATTTTAAATTCTGTAGCATCTTGGCCGTTCTGGTTTCGATCTCATTCAAAGTGGCTCTACATTTGTTATTCACGACTTTTTCATAAGGTTCATTATGGAGATGAACGTTGACTTTCCTTTCATAATCAGAAATATAACAACAATGGTATTTCCCCTGTCTGCCCTCATAATAATTTTTTGTTCTTATATTATTATTATACAGTTTCTGTCTGGTTGATAACACACCATCAGTTTGATTTTCTTTCCTCATTTCTATTTTATTTACTAATTCATTTATACAACTCAATTTGTTGTGTATGCTACTTATGTCGACAAATATAAGTAGTATGTAGCACTAGTCGGAAGGGAATGATTATAAACAGAAGAGAGTGAAATGAAGAGAAGAGAGAATAAAACTGAAAGCAATAAAGATAACAACAGGAATAAAGGAACAATGAAGTTTGTAAGAGACAACTAATATATGATATGCAAATGAATTATTTAATGTATAGTTTTCATATTTTATAACTCCACCTGTAGCTCCTCCGGTGGCTACTGCCGGTCCCAAGCCCGGGTAAAGGAGGAGGTTTGGGCATGGGGTTAGCAACCCCATCCCGTAGAAAACCAACTCGCTAAAAAAACGCTAACCAGAAAAAAATGCTTTCATATTTTATGAAGACACTCTATAATTTTGTATTAAACAATAAACTGATCTTCCCCACCTGAGTTCTCGTTCACTTCAAACTTATTAGCATATTAATAGTTTGGATATATCGATTAAGTCCCATAAATGAATAGGTACAATGAGGAAATTCTTTGCAAATAGTTCATTCTCAAGGTTTTGCAATAATAGTATACGCATATTACATTATGAGTCTATTAACCATTTTTAAGTCAATTAGAATATTCCAACTGAGTTTGAATCAGGAAACTAACTACGTCAATTCAAGTAAACAGAGATGTTCACAGAGAATTTTTGAAAAGTAGAGTATATATGAGCATTAGGGTTAGTACAGTAAATATGAGTATCATCAACCTAATTATTAAAATAAAGTATGTAACTGAAACAAATATCAAGAATTCTGGGTAGGAAATAAAGGAAAAAGTCATTGTTATCAGTTAAGACCAAACTATGTTAATTCAGTAATAAATATTGATTAACGCTTGATAAAAGTGAGTTGGCTTACTCGCCATCTCCAATGTGCGTCATTTCTACTTCGCTCGCTGATATTTATTCATGTGCTAATAACTTTCTGGCATGCGTCATTTGTTAATAAATCTGTAGCTTCCGCTTCTCTTTGCCTTCTGATTTTATGCACCGTTAAGATTGGTATTATAACGGGTATCGAGGTGAACGATGAGCGAAGCACGGCACTACAAGATTTTGTATTTTTCTCAACACACCTGTATGAATAGTCGATTTTGAAAATTATTTATTTGAGCTTAGATAGTTCTTCGTCTATTGTGTCTTCGGTGAAACTCAATCCACTGGTCTATAGATTTCTCCGTTAAATTTGAAATCCACATTCATGGTGCGTTTCAGTAATAACTCTTTTAAGACATTAATTGGATGTGTAGTTTCCACTTCCTTTTCTCTAAGTTGTTCACATATGTGTCATTTAGTCTTCATGGGTGGAAATTTTATGAACAATGATGTCTCATCTAAAGACATTGTAGTTTTTTTTCGATAGTATTTGGATTTCTGATCTTGTCAGCAAATTGGATTACATCTCCAACACTATGCTTCACAAGTTTTTGTAGAGTGGTTTCAATTTAATTTTCAACCACTTAGCTATAGTATGATAATGGAGGGTTGTGCATATCTAAAATTGGTCTCACTTGGATAACCAGTTTGTGCAATCTTTGCAGATTAGTTTCCACTGGTTTAATTATTTCTTTCAAACCTAATGAAATTATCCGTTGGTCCCTAAGCTTCTTTAAAGATCTGGTTAGTTCAGTCTCTATCTTATTATTCAGATTTTTCCAGTTAAATAGTTTTTGAAATTTTAATTTGTCATCTAAGATGGTATCAACTTCGTCAATATAATAATTTTTATTAGGAAGAATAACTCGTGGACCATTGTCAGGTTTTGTGAATAATAACTTTTCATCCTTTATGAGTACGTCAATAGCTTCCTTGTGCTTCTTTGTAAGTATGGTTATGTATTTAAACTTATTGTTTCTGTACTGGTAACAACAACAATCTATCAGATCTTATTTTAGATATGCTAGTTGTTGATCAGAATTTACAACTAAATCCATTGTCGAACTGTATATCTGTATCTATGAGGTTAGAATGATTACGGGTATCACATAATTTCAAACTTAAGGATAATATCTCTAGTTTTCCTTTATCTAGTTCAACACTTGAGAAATCATGAAATTTGCTTTCAACTGTTCGATTTTCAAGATCTTTCAGTAATTGGATGTGTTTTTTCTCTACTCTCTATTCCGTAACTTTTTGTAACATAGTTCACAAAGGGTATTCCCGAATCACCAATTAGGTCGTCTACAGTAAATTTTCTTCAAAACATCGTCTATACCTCTTTAATATCAGAATGTAAGGCGTCAATTTGATTCAGAGAGTAACGCTTCAATGTTTCATAAAAAGTGTTATTAAACACTAAGATAACATTGAGGAAGAATCTTTTGATGTAAAATCAGAGAAATTCATTTCAATAGTAATCATTATGCATTAACGTTTGTCTTTAATGTAGGATAGCAAAACTAAAACATTCAGTTTACTGTAATAAAAAAAAAGAAAGAACGGGTACATTTTTTTTTTTCGGTTGTGTTTAAATCAGCATCAATAATTAAAATTCAAGAGAAAAAAAAGGGGTGGTGGGTAAAACAAAATTTTCACAAATTGCGGAGATTAGGTATCTCTTTTTTTTCTCCTCATATATTTTTCGGTTGAAAGTGTAAATAATAATTAAATTTTTTTTGTATAATTTACATGAAAAAGGAAAAGGAGAAATTAACTGTGTGGTAGAGCATAGATTAGGAGTTCTGACTAGAAAAAAAAATACAGTATCTGGATCTTTTCAATATCTAAAGGATTTTATCTCGGATCAACATAACTTGTGTAAGTTTGTAGATGATAGACTGCAATCATATTAACAGTAAGTGAAAAATTCACCATAAACAGACTATGAGTAGAAAACTTTGATCAATAAGCATCGAATTATGATCCTAATTTAACGGTGGTCAGCTATGAGGATTGACAGTCGTTTATAAAGTTGTAGATTTGAAGTGCTAAGCAGCTTGAAATTCTGACGACTCAGTTGTACGTAGTTTTCTGATTTTCTAGATATCTTTAAAAAAGATAGAGAATTCGTCAATAAAAACCATTGAATTGAATAATAACGTAGATATAGGTTTTGTATATGTTAATAATCTGTAAATCAGAGAGGGTTTTGTGGAGAATTTAGTATTCTCATAGTTGAAATCATGGGTCAATTGAAGCTAGACCACCATCGAAAACCTGGAAGCACTGCTTGAAGGCCCTTTTGTCCTATTATGGAACTCCTCAGCAGTGCGCATCCACGATCCCGCACTCGCGGGATAAAAAAAAACTAAATCAAGCTGGTGATTGGAGTTTGTAAATCTTAACCAGTTACAATTGTCGTGCTTTAGATGCCTCAGATTTTCGTACTAAGCAGCATAACGAAAATCGTCGCTTCCCATCTCACAACATTGGTGAAGAAGCGGCAAAGCACGATTTGTAATTTCATTATATAATTTGAAGTTCTCAAACAAAACTTTGAAAAAGTATTTAAAACAGGCCGGTTTTTGTATTTTTCCCTAAGGTGAAATTTTTTTTATCCCATCTTAAACGTTTTTTCCACCCTGTTTCATCCAACAAGATGACTAGTTTTTAAAAGGAGGTTGTTTGTTATTATCTTTGGTAACGCAATATAAAAAATAATAATTTCTTCAATATTAACCTTGCTCCAAACTCCGAACTTTATTATTTGACCCAGCACTAGCTACATGGTCTGTCTATTCTAACTAACAGATGTAAGTAAATTAATTCTATAAACTTGTTTACTGAAGGGTTCGCTGACGTGGCTGAATCCTCAAGATGCCCTCGGTATGTGACATAGAGTGTTCTTAAAGGCCAATCTTCTAAGAAAATAATGTATAAATCCATATTATTGAAAGCGAATTTCCAGACGATCCTAAAAGGGTTGTTCATGATTTTTCAAGTGTTGAACTAGATAAAGAAAAACTAGAGTTAATATCCTTAAGTTCTAAACTATGTGATACCCGCAATCATTCGAAGTGTAAACCACAATCTGCAAGACCTCTTACTGTATTACTTACACCTGTTATACCTCGTGGAGTAGCACAGACCGCTCACCAGTATTCTCCAACCAACTCTGTACCGAACAATCTATTCCGGTTCACTCACATATTCATTCTTTTGTATCGTGATGCAGTTTGATGATTTCATCTATGTATGTCCTATTTACCTCCAGTGTATTTTCCTAATTTCTTGTTCGGTTGGAAGCTGATTTATCCTCTCACACAGTAGGCTGTTGTTGATGGTATCCAGCCAACTACTATTGATCATCTTACTTAGACAACTGTTCATGAATACCTGTACTATTTTGATAGCTGGTGTAGTAGTTCTCCAATCTTCAGCTCCACACAGCAGATTATAAGTCATCACATCCCCATTCCACCAAAGTGACAGTAGCCAAGAAATTGATAGCCGGAGTTCAAAAACTCGTCACTGAATCAAATGAAATGAATTTAATTATATCCACTCTTATGATGAAATAATTATCCGAGGGATTTTATAAAAAGAATAAATAAGAACGAAGATCAAAAAGATATTAAAGAAGGAACAAACAAAAAGGATGGGCTAACGCATTGGTGATCCCATATCGTAAAAGAATTTCACAAGGTATCAGAAGGATGCTAACTCTTCAAAATATAAGATTATTTTTTCGAACAAACAATACTGTAAGGTCGAAAATGATAAGAATCAAAGATCCAGTTTACAAGAAGGAACAACAAAATTGTGTTTATGTAATCAAGTGTAGTGACTGTAATGCTACATATGTAGGTGAAATATCAAGACAACTGAATGTGAGGGTGGAAGAACACAAACTATGCTTAAATCACATTCTTAGATCCTCAGATGATGTTAAAAAAAACTTGAAAACAAATTAGTGATAGCATTAAACTCAATAAAATTGGGTCGTACAATTGATTTCAACGGCACAGGAACCCCTCAAAAAGGTTTTAATCCTTACAAAGACTAACAGCCGAAACCCTACACATATGGATTAATTCAAATAATTAATAGGAGAGATGGAATACAATTAGCTGTCCCATAGAACCTTATAATTAGTAAGTAAACCTGAACTCCTTATTCCATTTCATCTATCACTTATTATCTGAATAACAACAAATACATTCTAGTGATGTGTTTGATTCATATCATATATAAAAACTGTCAGTTTTCACTGATCAGAGACAATATATAGTGAATGAAATTTCTTCTCACACCACTTATGAATACACTCAACCTGTTATTTTAACACACCACATATCTCTTACACAATAAAGAAATACCTACTACCAATATTGTTAACGTTGATTGGATAACCTATTTAGTATACATTTAATCAGAGAATCATGTACACATTTATAATCGATAGTTATGATGTTTGATTGTAATTCCTTGCAAAAGCTTGGACCAGGTTGTCAAGCGAAACGTTAGATTTACTTCAAATTGCTCCTCCGAGATTTTGCTAATACATTCTTCCTCCTTAATGTCTCCCATTAACTCGGCGCCCGAACACTGTAAAACTATCAAATCAAATTTAGACGAAAGTTCCTACATAAATCTCCCTTATTTCACTTAGTATTGTTTGTTTCAATCTTCCCGTTGATGCTTAGAACTGCAACTGGTCATTCTCGCATTGGCATATGTGCATACTGTGCCTATTGCCTCGGTATTGCTTTAATTCACAAGCATTGCACAAGCAAGTGACTATCACAACTCAGTAGCTGAGTGGATAACGTGATGGCGTTTGAAGCGAACGGTACTGAGTTTGAGTCCCAGAGTGACCATCAACTCTGAAATGCAAGTACATCCAGTTGACGAGTCCCAAATAGAACTAATGCCTATGAAGAATCAAAATGAGAATAGTACTATATGCTTATATGTTTTGTTCTGTTTGTTAATTAAATAAATAATATCGAGAATACTGTGAATGTTTGATATAATTTATAATGAAGTTAATAGCTATCATTTATTTCCAGTCAACTCTCATATTACTGATTTGATAAGTAGTTTGAGTAAGATTGATTTGAATGATAGTACAACTCATTTTTTCTGGTTAGCGTTTTTTAACGAGTTAGTTTTTCTACAGGATGGGGTCGCTAACCTAATGCCCAACCCTCTTCCTTTACCCGGGCTTGGGACCGGCCGTAGCTCTAGAAGAGCTACAGGCGGAGTTGTCAATAAATTTACCAAGCAATAATTGATTGATCTTAGTAATAATTTTAAAACTGATACATATTCATGACTTATTGAATACAAAATGTTGAAAGATAAAGTAAAATATTAAAATTTCAAACTATTCAATAATTCAGTAGACCAAGTCTAAAATGTATGTACACATACTAAAAGATGGATGTAAAGAACATTTCCCAGAGATCATAGTCTTTAATGGTACTATTGACTGACGTGTAATTGTTTGTGATCGTACTGTTGACATAACGAGGTCATTGAAAATAGATACTAAATGAAAATATATTTTCTCACTAGTTGAATAAAATTGGTGTTCATTACTAACAAACTGAAACCTAATCTGTTTTATTGTCAGTGTATTTAAACAATGGGTTACTTACTTACTTACTTACTTACTGCCGCTAACCAGCATTCTCCAACCTACTCTATCCTGTGCCTTCCTTTCTAGTTCTACCCAGTTTTTGTTCATTCTTCTCATGTCTGTCTCCATATCTCAGAGGAATGTGTTCTTTGGTCTTCCTCTTCTCCTTTGGCCTTCAGGATTCCATGTGAGTGCTTGCCTTGTGATGTGGTTGGGTGATTTCCTCAATGTGTGTCCTATCCACTCCCAGCGCTTATGCCTAATTTCTTCCTCCGCTGGATGGGGTCTGGTTTGTTCTCTCCTACAGTAGAATGTTGCTGATAGTGTCTGACTAACGGATCCGAGGTATTTTGCGTATACAATTGTTAATAAACACCTGTATCTTCTATATGATGGCTTTCGTAGATTTCTACATCTCCACCCCATACAGTAGAACTGTCTTCACATTTGTATTGAAAATTCTGATCTTGGTGTTGGTTGACAGACAGTTGTTTTGAGTTCCAGATGTTCTTCAGTTGTAAATATGTTGCTCTTGCTTTGCCGATCCGCGTCTTCACATGTATATCAGATCCACCGTGTTAATCGATGGTGCTGCTCAGGTATGTAAAGGTCAATACATCCTCCAAAGCTTCTTCGTCAAGTGTAATTCGATTGGTGCATGCTGTATTGTATCGGACAGTTTTACTTTTCTCTTTGTTTATATTGAGACCTACTGCTTCTGAGGTTGGTGCTACACTGGTCGTCTTCTCATGTACTACACAATGGATAATTTGAGATTTAAAAAAGTCATTTTTTGGTTTTTCTTCACTTTAAAATTATTCTTGCATTCATCACATAATATTTACATATGAATTCTTCTAACAAACATTTATCAGTTTCATAATTCATTTATTTCTTCTTAAATTTATCACTTAACTCGTATTATCTATCTGTTTGAAATGATTTTTATTTCATTCCCTTGGCTTCATGAGGTATTTTCTGGAGTTCTAGTGCGAAACAGTAGCCAGTGGAGTTTAACCAGGTCTCTTGGAAGATATCAACTCACTGAAGACATTGGTGAAATGGTTGCTCAATTTCGTGGATTGGTTGAAGTTAGACATTAACACCATTGGATGTCGGCTCCGTGGTCTATCGATTAAGTGCTCTGGCGCGAGACTGGTAGGTCTTGAGTTCGAATCTGTCGAGTGCGGGATCGTGGATTGTTATATCCCCTGGCGAATTATGACTGGTAAATCTGAGGTCTATTTATGGACAAATGTAATATGCCTATTCCCTATTGTATAGTTGTTAAATAACTGACCTAATCGTATTCGTGTTCCTCTTATCATAACCTTTATTTTGACCTTTGAACTATTATTATTGGTTACTTTCCCCCTATCCACAGCCGCATTGGCCAATTATTGTACAAATGTTATTTTTCTATTTTTTGGAATAATATGGTCTGTTTGGTTAGTATATAAACCCAGTTTGCTTGTGAATAATGATTCATATTGCCGAGGCTGTTATTCGTGTCCCGGACTTAACTGGCTGGGCTAGGCAGAAAGCAGGGCCGATACGCACTCAAGACTGCTCGTACGATTTCAAGTATCATTTGCGTCCGATCAATAAATTCACTCTTCTATCATTGGCGGGCATCATCACGTCCATATATGAAATAGGGCACACGCAAGCAATCGATATAACAACTGGCAACTCATACGTTATAACATGGATGCGCATTGCTGAGGAGTCCCACAATAAGACGAAACGGCCGTCAAACAGTGTTTCCATGTTTTCCATGGTAATCTAGCTTCCATTGACTCATAATTTTAACTATATATAAAAAAATCATTCCCTTTTTGTTTAAATTTTCTAAATTTATATTTATGTTGAAATTTTTTCAGGAACTTTTTTCATTTCAAATATTTTTTTGATTTTCAATTTTAATTATAATCACATTATGTTCTATTTCAACTTAATCAATACAATTTTGTAAAGTCAATTAACACGGTAACTAACTGATTAGTATCTATGATAAACAACAAATTGAAATTATTTCTACCTCATTTATTATTTTTTTTATAATCCTAACTACAATTATAGTACATAGAATGAACACTATTATGAGAAAAAAAGGAAACAAACAAACAATAAATGATATGCGAAATATGTTAGGCAATAAATGTGTACTAATCCTATGACTACTCCTCCTCCTCCTACTACTACTACTAATAATAATAATAATAATAACAATAAATATAATAATAATAGTAATAATAATAATAATACCATTTATGAAGGGAGCATACAGTTGGACTTATTGGAAATTCAATAAATATGAAAAAAAAAGATTTTTTCAATAGTTTTTAGGGGGGGGGGGCGATTTGAAAATTTACTGAGATTCAATTTAATTTAAAAACGATGAAAATCAAAAAAAAAATAACAATCATAAAAGAAAATAAAACACTCTGATCAAATTAGACTCACGCATTTTGTAAATAAATAAGAGTTATTTAAAATAAATAAATAAATAAATGACTAGTTGAGATAAATGATATTTTCTTAAAAAAATAAAACAAACAGAAAAGGAATACAGTCGATTAGTTTGTTTTCTTTTACCGTAAAATTATTATTGTTAATTGAGAAAATAGTTGAAATCATAAGTCAATTGAAGCTAAACCACCATGGAAAACCTGTAGGCACTGGATGGCCGTTTTGTTAAATTATGGGACTCCTCATCAGTGCACATCCACGATGCCGACTCTCGAGATTGGAACCCAGGATCTATCAGTGCCTCCAGGTTTTCCTTGATGGTCTAGCTTCAATTGACTCATGATTTCAATTATGAAAACAATGAAATCTTCACAAAAACCCTTCTGATAATTGAGAAAATAGTTCGATAAGATTGAAACCATTTAAAGATATTACTCTATTTATCAAACAATACTGTAGTGAATGAGAACACGAGTGGGGACAATCGAATGTATTAAAGCACAAATTACAGACTATCTCACTAAATTCTGATAACCATACAGTAAACAGTTCATTTGCAAAATAACAATCAATTGTCTTAATCTTAACTGTTCCTTTTGCAAATATCAGTCTGTCTTCTCTGATTTCATTGTTCATGCATTTTCTTAACGATCGCGCTTCATTCCTGTTTTTTCCTGATTGGTCTTCTGACAAAATACATTCTATATCTGAACATTACCATATACTACTTATGTGGATATAAGTAGACCACACCACAGTATTTGCTTTAAAGCATAATTTATGTTTAAAACGCAACAATATAAGATCTTGTTCAAGTTCAGTGTTATTTTTCACAGGAAAATAATATTCATGTTTAATGTTAATTAATCATTTGATTGATTCCTCGATTAATTTCAGTTCTATAAATTTTTATCAGAAAAAAATTATCGATTACTCATCAAATCATTTGATTTGAAGTGTATTATTTGGGCACCTACTTAGAACCCAGTGGAGTCATGTCGTACCACACTGGATGAATTTAGTGCTATGTAAGAAAATAAATGACATTAACATTGTAGAACACTGAATTCCAACTTATCTCTGTAAACATATCACGCTAGTGTTTCAAATAAAAAGATGAAATAACTATCATTTTGTCCATAATGTTTGATGCTCTTTCAAATAACATTGAAGGTTTTCATATATATTAAACAGGCTTTGCCATGATATAACAACATATTTGGTAGTAATGTAACTGTTATTTCTAGAACTTGTATTTCTTGCTATACCGTATACAACTTAAGCACTCGAACGCTAGAACCTTCTAAGTTGCAAGTTAGAAGACAGAAGACAAGTAGGAAAGTATCTCATTTCAAACAATGTCAATTACAGTACAAAATACTCAGGTATTTATAGTTTTTACTAAAAACAAAATCATCATTATTGTCATCCGGTCTGCTTGCAATTATTTTTAGCACTTGTCCAATCAGGAACCTACACGTAGAGATTTTGGAATGTTCTTCCGAAAGATGATTGAATGAAATATGTTCGGGCTCTTTCAGAGCTTCTTAGGGTTTCCTTGAGTTCATCGCGGGCCGTCCCTACAGTAACACAAAAAGCAATATTTAATGTTCTGTTCTACTGTTTTATTAACATTTTGAGATTTTTTTAAAAGACTTTAAAGCTTTTTAGATAATTTTGTTGGTTTATGAGTGTAACAAATGGTTTGACATTTAAAGTTGTTTACTGAATACCTTGATTTTTAACTTATTATTGTGGATGCATGTGGAATTTTTGTCGTCTATCATATATTAACTAATAACAGTAAATATTTAGCGCCATTTCAAAACCTTTAAATTTTATAAAACTAATATCAGCGGAAATCTAGAATGGAATAAGAATATCAATATTTAAATAATAATAAAAAAGAATTAATTATTATAAGAAAAGATGTATAGTAGCTAGCAGTGAAATCCAGGACGCTTTGCTTATAATGCTTGTGAATTTAGGCTATATCGAGGCAGTCCGCACAGGATGAACATATACCAATAAGAGACTGACCAGTTGCAGTCCTAAATAACAATGGGAAAATTCAAACAAACAATACTAAGTAAATTCAAAGTTCATCACATTGCACAAGCAAGTGGCAATCAGGACTCAGTAGCTGATACGATAATACGATGGTTTCTAAAGCAAATGGTAGTGGGTTTGTGTCCCAGAGTGGATATCAACTCTGAGATGCAGGTACATCCAGTTGACGTGTCCCAAATAGGATGAAACGCCCGTCAAACTGGATTCCACTGCTAGTCACTATCCAACTTTGCTTATAATGCTTGTTAATTAAAGGCTACATCGATGTAATACGCACAATACGCATATATGCCAATAAGAGACTGATCAACTGCAGTCCTAAACATCAATGGGAAGATTCAAACAAGCAATACTGAGCGAATTTAAAGAATTCATTCTGTTTTGAATATTTTCCATCAGTAGTAAGTAGCATAATTTTATATCAGATGATATAGGGAAAATGAAAGATTGACTTCATTTTTATTTATTGATGATATCAAGACAGTATCTTTTCTCAAAATGAAATAATAAATTAATACTATTGTGGTGTGGTCTACTTATATCCACATAAGTAGTATATGATGATAGTCAGACATAGAATGTATTTTGTCAGAAGATCGATAAGGAAAGAACAGGAATAAAGCGCAATCGGTATGAAAATGTATGAACAATGAAATCAGAGAAGACGGACTGATATTTTCAGAAGGAACAGTTAAGATTAAGACAATTGATTGTTATTTTGCAAATGAACTGTTTACTGTATAGTTATCAGATTTTAGTAAGTTTGTTTGTAATTTGTGCTTCAATACATTCGATTATCCCCAGTCGTGTTCTGTTCCGTACACTATGAATTTGTTATTATTATTATTATTGTTATTATATACATAGAAATTGTCACCTTACATATTCAAGGTTATTGAACAAAACAGAATATTCGGGAAATTATTTTTGTGTTTTCTAACAATCAGCAGACATTGAACATTGAAACTCGTACAAAATTTTAAAAAAAATAACAACTAACATAGAAGACAATACTGATGATAACATGTACATGTACAATCATGTACGTGGGTTTGACAATTAACAATTTTGTATCTAGTTAACTTATTTCAATCTAGACTTTTCAAAACAATCTATTTACTTTAAATAAAATGTTCTTTGGAACTTCCGGTTCAACTTCATTCTATAAAAACAATCATTATTGTTGAAACAATTCAGAATAACAACTGAGACAGAATAATATTATTTCTTAATATAAGTGTATATAACGTGATGACGTTTGGAGCGAACGGTAATGGGTTCGAGTCCTGGAGTGAGCATCAACTCTGCGATGTCAGTAAATTGATGTGTGGGCGAGAATGACAATGATTGGTTGTCTCGATGAGTCAGACATTAGATAGGATGACAGGTGTTATATGTATTATATATATGTGTTATATATATTCCCCTATCCTTATTGTGTATTGACGCTTATTGATGGACTGTTATTGATTGACTGTTTCTTGTGTCGGATTTTGGTGTGGAAATATATTGACGTTGTAGTCAGGCTAATCTCGTGTTCTTGATCTGAGTTGTGTTGAAGTCCTGTATAATAGGCACTGGGTGGGAATCTAGTGTAGATATTCGTCTAAGGTAAACTAACGTCCCACATAAGTGTAAAAAGTGAACGGACTGTTATAACCAGGAACTTATAAAGTTATAATCAGCATCCTCACGTTTATAACATAAATCCAGCTGACGAGTCTCATATAGGAAGAAGTGTGCGTCCTGGATTCCGCTGCCACCACCATCCATTTCTGCCTATAATGTTTATGGTTTAAAGCAATATCGAATCGATCCGCACGGGATGCTCATAAGTCAATAAGTGATTAAACAATTGCAGCCCTAAACATCAATGTAAAAATTTAAGCAACCAATATAAAAGGATATATATATATATATATACATGTAAGTTCATTTGAACATAAATATCAGAATAATATATGTGAACAAGCATATGTAGGTTCATATCGAAAACAAAGGTAGGGTAAAACGGTATTTATCTACAGTTTGAAAACTGATAAGATTGACTAAGTAATAGTTTCTAGGGGTTTTAAAATGTTTACATAAGTTTAAGACTTGGGTGAATGAAAATCGTAGATGAATGAGATCATTATTAAATGGATGAACTAAAGTTTAGCTAATCAAAGATTGGTGAACGGTTGCTCAACTTCGTGGTTTGGTTGAAGTTAGACATTAACACCATGGATG
This sequence comes from Schistosoma mansoni, assembly GCF_000237925.1. Taxonomy (NCBI): domain Eukaryota; kingdom Metazoa; phylum Platyhelminthes; class Trematoda; order Strigeidida; family Schistosomatidae; genus Schistosoma; species Schistosoma mansoni. The sequence goes on from NC_031497.1 coordinate 21,765,243, forward strand.
CCGACTCAGTGGTTTATCGGTTAAGCGCTCTGGCGCGAGACTGGTAGGTCCTGGGTTCGAATCTCACGAGGCGGGGTCATGGATGCGCGCCGCTGAGTCCCACAATAGGACGAAACGGCCGTCGAGCAGTGCTTCTAGGTTTTCCCTGGTGGTTTAGCTACAATTGACTCAAGCTTTCAACTAATCAAAGATTGCATAACAAAATTATAGTAATAATAATAATTGGACAATATGTTAACCAAAATTACGAGTTCATCATTGTAGTGGTAGTCTGATAGTTGATCCTTTAACAATAAGCACTTCAGAGTAAGGTATTTTATCTATTTTTATCTGTTGCTAATTTTGAATGATGGATGAACGTCAACGATATACTCGCCATCGATTAGATGTCAATCTATTGCACTGTTCAAAGTAATGACACTTTTTAACTTCGAATTCTTTGAGATATAGTTCGGAATACAGAAATCTACTCTTGTATTTGGTATTCCGATGTATGTACGTTGGCACGTATATGAAAGCTGACAAATCCAGTTGGAAGTATTGAGAAATGAGGGTCTATGGATTTGCATTTATGTTAAGTAGCATGTTGATCATATAATTTTATTGGAACATCAGGTTCGTTTTATTTTGGTGATTTTGTTTTTTCCGGTATCTGCTGTTCTTAAGACGATTATTACCTTGGAATAAATAAAATTAAGTTCTTTGGATGGATGGTGACTCAAAAAATTGAAAATGATGTATGAAGAATTTGCTTATAGAATAGGAGAGATTTTCGCTCATACAGCAAAGCAAATGTTTTCGTGGATTGTAATAGTAAATAATACCTCGAATTAGACAGTTTAGTCAAAATACAGGAGTTTATAATAGTAATAATCATTTTAGCGTTAATGAAATCAACTAGATGAAGACATGAGGTCATCTGACAATACCACTGTTGCTTACCTAGTGTTCACAGAAACCCTCTTAAGTAACAAGATGAAAAAATTCATTTTCATTTGTTTCAACCTGTGAATATATTGGTTTTCCGCTAGTCGATATCGTTTTCTTTTCCATTTAGGATTAATTTCTAGACTCTGCATCTAAGAGGAAAACGTATAGTAAATTTCGTAATGATCGAACCAGATTCTTTAGTATCAAATAAACCGAAGGACTTCACAGAGACTCTTTGTGTTCTCCCGAACTCTAATCTTCTGAATTCTTCATGTCTCTATCTTTCTTATCTTTCCAAATTTATTTCACTGGATTACACTCCTTGAATAACATCTTCAAACCCTAATCTTTCCGATTACTGCTTATAATCTTACTATTTCTACCACTATGGGATTTGAATCGACAACTCCATCTCTGTGCAAATGTGGTATGGTAACTCGAACTGATGTACGTACGTACGAAGTTCTACGTTGTGAATGACTGATAGAGACATCATTATTAAATAATACCTTCACATAACTCGTTGTAACTGTTGGTGGTTTAATTTCATGTCATTAATTTAATTAATTAGTATGTAGAATGATGGCTAAAGTTATTACATCATGCTTGAAAGTTTTATGATTTCACTTTAGGAATTCTTCCACCTTCAAACCTCAGTCTACAAAACCAGGAATCAATTTCAAAGCTAGTTCGACTCCTTCATTTCATAAAAATAATAAATTAGATTATGTAAATATACTGTTGACATGTATCCGAATTAAGAGAGAATAATTTATTTATTCACATCACTAAAATTGATCATAATATTGTTAAGCATGAGGCTTGTTTACCATTAAAACACATATTGAAAAGATAGATAGTGGCTAGCAGTGGAATCCAGTTTGACGAGCGTTTCGTCCTATTTGGGACTCCTCAGATGGATGTACCCGCATCTGAGTTGAGATTCACTCTGGGATTCGAACCCAGTACCGTTCGCTTCAAACGCCATCACGTTATCCACTCAGCTACTGAGTCCTGATAGCCACTTGCTTGTGCAATGTGGTGAAGTTTAAATTCACGTGGTGTTGTTTACTTGTATCTTCCCATTGATGCTTAGGACTTCAACTGATCAATCTCTTATTGGCATACGTGCATCCTGTGCGAACTGCCTCAATATTACATGAAGTCACAAACATTATAAGCTAGCCACTATCCATCAATCGCAGTCGTAAATAACAACGGGAAGATACAAGTAAACACCACCATGTGAGTATATTGAAAATGTTTACTCTTGCTCACATTATATTATCATTTTTAATGTGTTTCTTTTTTATTCGAAAAATAAATTATTTATTAGTCTACAGTGTACCCAGTAACATGCAATGAACTAATGGCTATGACAAACGATTAATACCTTTATTCATGATGAAGATCTTATCAGATGATCGGTTGCAATTTTCCTATTTAATTATTTTGATTTACATAATGACATGTCCACATTAGAAATCACCAGATGTAATTATAGTTCCATTATTATTATTATTATTATTATTATTATTCAACAACAACCGTCTCACTCATCTTATTCATGGACATACAAATGAACAACCGAGTATTGATGAAGTAAGCTATTAATGAAAATCAAAATACTGTCTAACTTTATCTCTGTGTTTCATAAATTATTGAGATAGTATCTTGTTTAGTGTTTTATTGACTTCGAAAACAAGCCTAATCAACAAGGTTGAAAAGTACATTTATTTTAAAAAAATGTTTCTATTTTATAGAGTTGAGATCAAGAGTCAATTGAAGCTAGACCACCATGGAAAACCTGGAAATACTGGACGGCCGTTTCGTCCTATTATGGGACTCCTCAGCAGTGCGCATCCACGATGAGCATGATCTCAACTATATAAAATTACTAAAATCTCCACAAAACCCCTTTTGATAATGATCATATGCTCACTAATGACTGGCTCCATGAGGTATTTCCTGGAGTTCTAGTGAGAAGTAGTAACCAGTGGAGTTCAACCACGTCTGTTGAGAGATATCAACTTACTGATGACATTGGCGAATGGTTGCTCGATTTCGTGAATCGTTTGAAGTTAGACATTAACACCATTGTATGCCGGCTCAGTGGCTTAGAGGTTAAGTGCTTGCAAGGGAGACTGGTTGGTCCTGGGTTCGAATCTGGAGAGGCGGGATCATGGATGCGCACTTCTGAAGAGTCCCACAATAGGACGAAACGGCCGTGAAGCAGTGCTTCCAGGTTTTCGATGATGGTCTAGCTTCAATTGACTCATGATTTCAACTATATAAAATTACTAAAATCTCCACAAAACCCCTTCTGTTTCTATTTTATGTTGTAAGTAAAGTCAAACGTTTCAATGTACGTCTCCAGTGTAAGGTAGTAATAATCAGTTAAGTTACAAATTGAAAATCATGGTCAGAAACGGTAAGCAGTATATTATTTAGCATAAGAAGTTTGTGGAGATGATTATATTTTCATAGTTCGTATCATATGTTGATCTTAATTAATCGTTGGTATTCAGAAAGCACAATAAACTGTGATTTCGTCGTAGTATGGGACTTCTCAGAAGTTTGCACGCATAACCCCACTGGAATCGAATAAAAGAGCATTACTTCTCACGATGACAACGCGATCTACAAATTAATGATTGCCGCCTCAATACCTGACCGAAAGTACAAAGACCTAACAATCTTTACAAGTCCACTATCTTAAGTATTCTATTGCTTATTGATATGGAATAGACGGAGCGAGCCTAAAAGTAGAATCCAGGACGCATATTTTGTCCTATTTAAGATTCGTTAGCCAAATGTGCCTCCACTCCGGAGTTGATGTTCATTCCAAAACTCGAACCCAGTGCAGTTTAGTTCCGATGCCATCACGTTATTCTCTTAGCTACTGAATCTAGATAGCCTCTCACTTATCCAATGGGCATATGATTCAGTTTTAATTTAAAATGCTCTGAATTATCCAATTATTGATAATTCCGACTGAAATTTAGCAAGCTTTGATTGGCACATAGATTCAGTAACCAAGTGAATAACATTATGACATTTGAAGCAAAATGTATCGGGTTCGAGTTTCGTAGTGAACGTCAGCTCTAAGATGCTTGTACATCTGGTTGGTGAGTCCCTAATAGGACTAAACGCGCGTCCTAGATTTTACTCCAAGGAACATTCTATCAATTCTGAATCTAACGCTTATTCTCTGTAACAATAAAGTTTGGATTGTAACATTACTGATTACTACCATCTCATTCATGTTTAAGTATTTCGTGGTTTGTTATCTTGCTATTTCATTCATATCCAATTTTTTCCCTAATGACAATGATTTAGAATAGTTTTTTTTATATTGCAATAAAATCTCCTGTCCCATGAGTATTTTTTCTGGTCTTTCTGCGAGACATGATAATCACATGATCTCAGTTCGAAATCATATTCTCTTCAATTAAATCATGGATGAATAGATTCATCATTAGGAAGAATAATGGTAAACATTAAAAAAGAGAAGAAACGTTTATTCTAGCATTTATCGAATATTAAAACTAATTTTTGATTAGTTTTTATATTAAAATGCTATGAGACGCCATTGAGAAACAATAGAACATTTAAGTAGAGATATATAAGAATTCTCGTCTAAATTAGAGCGAATAGTTTCACAGTATTTGAGCACCGAGTTGATGTAAGACATTAAATAGGAATAATATATTTGTAAAATCTCAGCGAATGAATTTGTAGTAAATCCAACGTTTCGCCTGACAATCTGGTCCAAGCTTTTTCAAGGAATTAATTCTTTGATAATCTTCGTCTTCTCATTACATTATCGAAATATTACTAAAATCATGCTGCATGATGATGGCAGAGAATATAGGTTAAGTAAAGAAGCCAAACTGTTTTCAGTTATATACTTTGGTCAAAAAATCTAAAACAAACAAGAATAGACCCTGGTTTATTCCCCAGCAGTAACCACTTTTTTGCTTATTTATTCTTTAGTTCTAACGGAATTTTACAATTACAACATACTTCATTCAACCTAACATGACACTCAAATTATTTGATATAAGATACCGTTGCTCCATACACAATGCTGAACTAAGATTTTGTGCTAGTTTGTTCTTTTTAGGCAGAAATATTAGTCAGTGGTCAATTAAATAGTTCAATCGAAACGTCACTGATTAGCATTGTATGACTCCACTCTAAACCTCACGGAAGGCATTAGTTCTTTCAGGATTGAAGATACTTCTAGTTGAAGAGTGTCAGCTAATATAATACCAAGAATCAGAGTATTTTTCAACTGTTTCTAACGACCTAACGTATGAATTAGCTTATATGAACCATGAAATGAAAATGTTACAAGAATGAACATTAATACTATGATCATGTTCTACATTCACAATGTTTCAATGCATTGATTACAAATTTTTTAAAAAATGTAATACTTACCATGTATAAACAGAAGGACTAAACTAAAGTCTTCAAATATGATTATCATGATTAGCTGTTTTTAAAATCACTATTGAGTTACCATAAATCCAAATACATTGGTGATAAATTGATTTGCGATTGAGATCATGAATCGACTGATGTTAGAATAATCTCTACAACTTCATGGTAATAATTACCATATGCTCACCAGTGACTAGCTTCGTGATGGATTTCTCGGAATTCTAGTAAGAAGCCGTGACCAATGGAGCTAATCCATGTCAGGAAGAGACAGGTATCTACCACCGTACAACTGAAGATAGTCGCTCAATTCCGTGGATTGGTTGAGGGTAGACATTAAGAACATTAGATTGCTACCAGCTCAATAGTTTAGAGGTTAAGCGTTGGCACGTGAAACTACAATTACTGTGTGTGAATCCTACTAGCGAAATCGTGTATGTGCACAGCTGATGAGTCCCATAATAGGACAAAACGGTCGTCCAGTGTTTCCATGTTTTAATGGCCCCCAAATGCCCTGATACGGCCGGGAGTGAAGGAGTCCGCTCTCCCTCTCGAAACGCTCTCACATCGCCACGCGTATATAGCCTCTGTCAGGGAAGTCCTACTCACTGCCTTCTGATGACCAGGGTGTTGTTTACGAAATTGAGAGGACGAAAAGCGAATGTTCAGCGCTTCGACCGGGTCGGTAGACACGGAGGGTCCACCTAGGATAGTTGGAAAATACTGATTCCAAACCAATGGTGCACATGGGCTCCAGTATCCTGAGGGAACAAATCGAGTATGAATCAATCGTTGGTCACTTGCTACCATGGGACTGCATCTCCTCACGATGCTCCACTGCCTTGTGGATCAGATCTTTAGGTCAAAGGCTTCGGGTGTGGCCCCCTAAGAAGACCACCTGCTTCAGTTTGAGCACCCGGTCATTATCACAGCCCTCACACAAACCGAATGAGATTTTTGTGGCGCATATAAATCTGGTGCCACTTTGTTCCAATATTTATGTATTTAAATAAATAAAATAATGTTTTAAATGGTGGTCTAACATCAATCAATTCATAATCTCAAACAAAAACTTAATAATCTCCACAACTCCATGCTAATAAATTGATAATTTGTTATCTATGATAAACTGTACTTATAACATGTTTGAAAAAAAACGCCATAAATTGTAAACTTCTTTTTACTTAACGTCAATAACCACTTGATCACTAAGATACAACAAACTAGTCAAATTCTAACCTTAAAATACTAGACATATTTATAAATCAACTTAATATATAAGTCGATTATAACCAATCAGAAATCAAATAATAATCATTTTAATTTGGTCGAATCAGTTTTAAGAATTTCCATAATATAAACTATTTAATTCATTATTCATTATTATAAAAATTAAAAATATTCGACCATACAAAAATTAATTTTTTTTTTTAAAAATTTTTATTTTTTCGCATAGCAACAATTTGAAAAAAAAACAAAAAAATAAAACAAAAAAACATTTTTTTTAATGAAATAAAAAAAATTAAAAAAAAAATATAAATAAATCAAAATCATGTCCAATCCAAAAGGATGTTTAATTCATCTTACAAAAGAAGAAATTATGGTTTATACATTTCGTGCCTATGTCTCACCAATATTAGTTATTATTGGTATACCATCAAATCTTTTAGTTATCTTAGTATTTATCATCATTGAATATCAAACAAATTGTCGTTTTAATTTATATGCAATATGGATGGCTATAGCACATAATATCCAATTAATAGTGAATACATTAATTGATGATTTCTTAGGTCGGGGTTTAAAATATGCCACACAATGTAAATATTCAATACAAGTTGATATTGAATCATCATTATTATGTAAATTATTTACTTATTTAACTGATGCATCCGCATTAATTGCTGCATTCATTCTAATGTTATTTAGTGTGGATCGTGTATGTTCTATATATAAACCAAAACAGTTTGAACAAAGTTCACATGTGAAATTAGCACATATTATTATTACTATAGTGATTATAATTTGTTTAATATTAAATATACCCCATTTAATATTTGCTGATTTAAAAATTCATTCAATTAATAAATTAAATGAATGTCAATATATTAATCCTGTTGCTGGGGGGGTTAAATATGTTCTCTATTTATATATTATTGGTGTTGCTATATTACCAGCTATATTTATATTTATTACTAATATATTAATATTATATAAATTAAGTACTACAGTTTATCGATCTAAATTAATTAATCATAAAGATGATGAATCTAATAATGAAAGGGGTAAAGTTATAGCCCATTTAGCTATAAGTATCTTATTTACAAGTTTATCTATACCATTAGTTGTTATGATTATATTAAGACAACAATTATATTTTTATAAATATGATATATTATATCCAGAATATGCTAAACAAATTGTACAATATTCAAAATTATTTAGTTCAGTAGATTCATTCAATCATGCATTTGATTTTTTCTTATATTTAGCATTTATGCCAACATTTCGTCAAACATTAATGGATATATTTAAATGTAGAATCTTTTTAAGAAATGATCATTTAAAACAAAAAAAGAAGTATACACAAGATAATCATATAGAGGAAAAGGGTGAACAACAATGTTTACATCAATCAGAACAACAAATCAATATTTCAGTTATGGATCAAGAGACAATATCACTTTATTCAAATAAATTAATCCGTGTAGAAGATTTTTATATACATTCTAATAGTTTAAATTGTAGTACAGATCCTATACCATTTATTGATCAATATACTAATTATTCACCTGAACATTATACCATGACAATGTTGTGATGAAATGTTATTTTAGCATTTTTTGTAACGTTATCATTGCATTTTAACTGTCAATCATTGGTCTTTATTGGGAAAAAAGTGGGGCCACCCATTCGTGTATAAATAATTTTGGATTTATTAAAAATTAAATAACATTCCTTATTTTGTATCTAGGAAACAAATTGAGTAGTAGACTTTATAGAAAAGGAGGGTGTATAAATGTTTCCTGTAAAAAAGACGAGTAATGTTTTATTTCATTGATCTTATGAATTATGTTGTTTGTTTTAACGATAATAATCAAATAGACTAAAAATAATGAAACTGGAAGAACAAAAAAAAGAGAAGTACCATTTTTTACATTCCTTTTTATATACACCAATAGAATTCGAAGAAAAAGAAAACACAACCATTTGTTGAATTGAAGTGTATGGAATTAATTTAATAAGTACCGTTCATTTGCTTTTGTGATAAAGGTTGCTGATTTTGACAAAAGTAGTATATACATACATATATACATATATCAAACATTGAATATTGAACATTCGTTCAATGGATGCTTGACAACAAAACATGAAAAGTAATCAGTTATAGTTAAATTAAATATTTTTTTTAATGTAAGTAATGTTCTTAAATTATAAAATAAATAAAAGTATATTGCTTCTCATTATAATAATAAAGTATTTAATTGTTAGATATGAAACTAAATCAACCATCAAAATGTTTCTTGTTTAAAATATATTAATTATTGACAATGACTTCTATTTTTGTTCTATTCTTGATTGATTTTTTTTTCATTTATTAAAACAAAAAAGAAAGACTTGAATGATTAACTAGAATAGTAATTTACTACTACTGCTGAAGAGTCCTACAATAGAACGAAACGGTCGTCAAGCAGTACTTCCAGGTTTTCCAATGTGGTCTAGCTTCAATTGACTCATGATCTCAATCACATATAAACAGTTATAACGTTACAAGAATGAATATTTAAGTAGAAAAGATGTTTTAGGTAAAATGTTTAGGTTTAAAAATGTTTGTTATGATGTTTGAAAAAATAAGTAGTATATTGAATGAAATTTTCATTTAGGGATTAAATCATAATACTGATGTTCGTATGTTTAAATGGTTTGAATTGTTAGGTTTACAGTTAAAAGATTCACCAATTCTTTATAGATAACTAGAGGTTAGAGGAATTATTATCTATGTTATAATTGCGTTTGTCGATTTCAGCTCAAGTAGTATGCTGAAATATAGAAAAACCGGAAATAAAAAACTATTCTTATTCACTTTCAAGTATCCTATTTACTAGGTTGGATAATAATAGTAACAGTTTGAGCCCACATTATGATATTTTGCACTGCTAAACGTCTAATGCGATTTCATTTTTCTTAAACTTAATATTTATAGAGATTGGTATCAGGGTTCCCAGTAAAATATATCATTTTCTAATTACTCTATCATATGTGTCGAGTCTTATTAAGTACTAACTGAATACTATCAATCCAGTGTGATCGATAGGAGTTGACCAACAATAAAAAGGACTAGAAAAACATAACCTTGGTCACTAATTAGTGATCAATCAGTTAAAAATATACATCTCAGTCTTACAGGAAGTCATCAACTGCCCTACTAACGCAGTGGTAACGTTTCTGAAACGAAATTGAGTTCATTGTGAGAAATTAATTCCCTCAAGTGTATAAATCTACTTTGCTCATAAGTGCCGATTAGAGCAAGATTCAGATTCAGGATTTCCTGTCGACTACCCACAAATACCTTAATTGCTTGAAATGAATTTTGTATGAACCATTTTTACGACACTTATACTATCAGTTTTTAATTTATTATTACTTACAAAGTGTACTTAACATATGTTTATTGCATAGTTGAGATCATGAGTCAATTGAAGCAAGACCACCATGGAAAAACTGGAAAAACTGGACGGCCGTTTCGTCCAGTTGTGGAACTCCTCAGCAGTGGGCATCCACGATCCCGCACAACGTATAGAGTCTGTAGAACCTTTCAATTGCATCAACTATCCCGCAAAACGGGATTCGAACCTAGGACCTTCAGTCTCGTGCACGAACGCTTAACGTTTTGATCGTATAAATTTTAGATATTCTAGATTTTTATATATAGTTGAAATCATGAGTCAAGTGAAGCTAGACAACCATGGAAAACATGGAAGCACTGCTTGACGGCCGTTTCTTCTTATTGTGGGACTCCTCAGCAGTGAGCGCCCACCATCCCGCCTCACGAGATTCGAACCCAAGACCTATCAGTCTCGCGCGCGACCGCTTAACCACTAGAACACTGAGCCGGCTGGCATCCAACGGTGTTAATGTATAACTTCAACCAATCAACGAAATTTATTGCTTGATCTTCTCAGGATTATGGATTACACCTTGAAATATTTCTTTTAAATATCTACTAAGATAAAACTATCCTTTCTTTGAACGTTACACATTTATTTGTTAACTTGAGCCTCGCTTTTACAATAAACTGGAATAGTCGTGAAACATTATGTATAGGATTATCTATCATTTTACGATAATTTGATCCTAGAAGTATTATATTTTTATTTTATTTAAACACATAAATATTGGTACAAAGGGGAACCGGATATATATGCGCCACACACAAAATTGTCATTTCATTTAGTTTTGTGGGGGCTATGATACTGCCCGGGTGCCTAGACCGAAGCAGATGGTTTTCTTAGGGGGCGACACCCCGAACATTTGACCTGATCCACAAGGCAGTGGGGTGTCGTAAGGAGATGAATTCCAATGGTAGCTGGTGAACAATGATTGATTCATACGCCATTTGTTCCCTCAGGATACTTGAGCTCATGTGCACCGTACTTCGGGTAGAAGTGAAGTAGAAGTTTGTGCTGATGATGTCGTTCAGAAGGATGATGAAAGCACCACGACCAAACCATACACCACAGAGAACAAAACTCCATCAAAATCACCCAGTCGAGCTACAAATCTTCTCCATCATCTCAAAATCACATGAAATTTGTTTGTCTATTGACCGATAGAACTAAAAAACCGTTTTTTTTACTATATTTGTGGGAATGGTCAATTGTAAGATAGAGAAGTTCTTTATATTCTATTGGGGATTGATCAGTTAAAGTTTATCATACTTCTACTTCAATTTTCTTTTTGAAATATGAATAAAAATTTGAATAACTACACTTTATTATGAATCAATTAACTGAAGTTCTCTTGTGTAGCCTCCCTCTATGAATTAAACTCAATAAGAATTGAGACAACCATATATCTGTAGTATAGGATAATGGTTGTGTAGACGACAAAATACCAATTCGTTGTCCGAAAAATTCATGTTTACTATGACGTTTGCATGTTTGACCATGTGTAGTAAAAGAACGCTGACATTAGTATAGAGGGTTCTTTATTTTCTTCTTTCACCAATATTATGTAAATCCATATTAAACTCTATCTTCAAGTTAAGAAAAGCTCTGATTAATTTGTTCACTTCATATTTCCACACGATAGCACATTTTATATTCATTTCAATTAAGTTAAAGTTGCTGAGCTATTTTGGTAGGTGTAGACTACCTGGTTGGGATTCGCGAGATGATAGCAATCGATGGTTAGAGACCTTGAATGACATGGCTCAAAATCGTTTGCAATGGCGAAGGTGCACACACTCTTTGTGTTCTGCCCTTCTTTTTTCTCTTTCCAAATTTATTTCACTGGATTATACTCCTTGAATAACATCTTCAAACCCTTATATTTCCAATTACTGCTAAGACTCTTACTACTTCTATCACAAACGCAACAACAAATGCAGGAGAAAACGACCAGTGTAGCAGCAGCCTCAGCAGCAGTAGGTCTCAATATAAACAAAGGGAAAAGCAAGACTCTCCGATACAATACAGCATGCAACAATCGAATTACACATGACAGAGAAACTTTGGAGAATGTGGAAACCTTTACATGTCTGGGCAGCATCATTGATGAACACGGTGGATCTTATACAGATGTGAGGGTGAGGATCAGCAAAACAAGAGCAGCATATTTACAACTGAACAACATCTGGAACTCAAAGCAATTGTCTGTCAACCAACACCTAAGTCAGAATTTTCAATACAAATGTCAAGACAATCCTACTGTATGAGGCGGAGACGTGGAGAACTACCAAAGCCATAATCCAGAAGAAACAAATTCTTATTAACAGTTGTCTACGCAAGTTACTTCGGATCCGATGGCCAGACACTATCAGCAACATTCTACTGTGGGAGACAACTAACCAGATTCCATACGGTGGAGGAAGAAATCAGGAAGAAGCGTTGGAAGTGAATAGGCCACACATTGAGGAAATCACCCAATTGTGTCACAAGACAAGCCCTCACATGGAATCCTGAAGGCCAAGGGATAAGAGAAACACCGAAGAACACATTGCGCCGACAAATGGAAACAGACATGAGAAGAATGAACAGAAGTTGGATAGAACTAGAAAGGAAGGTGGGGGACAGAGTGGGTTGGAGAATGCTGGTCGGTGGCCTATGCTCCATTGGGAGTAACAGGTGTAAGTAAGTAAGTAAGTAAGTAAGTCTTACTACTTCTACCACTATGGGATTTGAATCAACAATTGCATCTCTGTGTTAATGTGGTATGGCAACTCGAACTAGTGTATGTACGTACGAAGTTCTACGTTGTGACTGACTCACTGACTGAGTTAATGATACTTGTTTAAACAGAGTACCTATTTTATGTTTTTTTCAGTTTACCAAATGTTACTTTAGAAAATGTATAAATATTGTCAATTTTTTTTTGATAGCCAAATCAATATTTTTATCTGATAAAAAAAAGAAAAACCGGACAGTTTATTCAGTTTGTCAAAATTATTAAATTTTTTTGCATATTTTTTATCATTTAAAAATTTATTCGTTTTTTTTAATGATAATAAAAATTAAAAAAAAAAAAAAACAATTTTCCGAAAATAATATTTTTTTGGAAAAAAATGTTATCACTAAACTATTAATCGTATTATGACTCTAATAATTTATCTTTTTGATTTGCTTATTAACATACTATACATTTTAAGCAAAGATGGATAATGGCTAGAAGTAGAATCCAGTTTGACGCACGTTTTGTCCTATTTTGGACTCGTCAGCTGGATGTACTTGCATCTCAGAGTTGATATTCACTCTGCGAGTTGAACCTAGAACCTTTCGTTTCAAAAGCCATCACATTATCCACTCAGCTACTGAGTCGTGATATCCACTTGCTTGTGCAATGGGGTAAAATTTAAATTCACGGCGAAAGGTATTGGGTTCGAGTCCCAGAGTGAACATCAACTCTGAGATGTAGGTACATCCAACTGACGAGTTCCAAATAGGACGAAACACGCGTCAAACTGAATTCCAATACTATCCACTATCCATCTTTGCTTATAATGCTTGTGAATTTAGGCTATACCGATGCAAATATTTCAGTAAGAGACTGACCAGTTGCAGTCCTAAAAACATCAATGGGATGATTCAAACAAACAATACTAAGTGAATTTATACTATACATTTGTGAATTTTTAAAATCTATGGCAATTTTAATATTTGCTAATACCACAAAATAACCAATGAAAAATTAATAAACAAAACTATAACATTTATCGTAATAAAACACTTGTGTTACCTTGCTTAACTGTAACCTTTATATGTTAATTTATGTAAAGGGATGGGAATACGATGTTTTAGCGTCAGTCGAAGTATAGTAATGAGAGAATAGAATGTTAAAATCCCAGAAGACGATAAAGATATAAACTACCAGTGCGTTCTTAGAAGTAAACAAAAATTAATTATTATATCGTTTATAAGGAGTGATGGATAACTTGTGATAACATACAATTTGTTTATTCTTTTATATTGGTATTTTTCCAGAATAAGAATGGTAGAATGATCATTACCGTAATCACTGGAGTGTCATATATTTATGAGTTGATTTAATGTTCATACGAATGTAATGAACACCACTTTCCTAAGATAGCAAAGGACATCTTTTTACAAAAACATGTTGATTAAAATCGGTTTTTTGTTTCCACAATATCATCAATGACGTATGTACTATGATGAAATATCTATTTCCATGTTTATTGAATAAACGTTTATTACAGTGATTAATTACTTTATTATCTAGGGGGAAAGATGACATTTCTTCATATTGTTCTATTGCATATAAGTAAACCAAACGAATTAGGTAATTTCTGGATGGGCAATTGTCAAAAAAATTTTCTCCTATCATTTGAGTTTTGTTCACTATTCAATACTAAAAAAACGAATACTGATCAGATCTAAATTGTTCCGTCAACTAACTAATCGCTTTTCATCGTTCAAGTTCAGTCCTCGTTTATCTTACTTACTTACCTACGTCTGTTACTCCCAATGGAGCATAGGCCACCGACCAGCATTCTCCAACCCACTCTGTCCCCCACCTTCCTTTCTAGTTCTATCCAACTTCTGTTCATTCTTCTCATGTCTGTTTCCATTTGTCGGCGCAATGTGTTCTTCGGTGTTTCTCTTATCCCTTGGCCTTCAGGATTCCATATGAGGGCTTGTCTTGTGACACAATTGGGTGATTTCCTCAATGTGTGGCCTATTCACTTCCAGTGCTTCTTCCTGATTTCTTCCTCCACCGTATGGAATCTGGTTAGTTGTCTCCCACAGTAGAATGTTGCTGATAGTGTCTGGCCATCGGATCCGAAGTATCTTGCGTAGACAACTGTTAATAAGAATTTGTTTCTTCTGGATGATGGCTTTGGTAGTTCTCCACATCTCCGCCTCATACAGTAGGATTGTCTTGACATTTGTATTGAAAATTCTGACTTAGGTGTTGGTTGACAGACAATTGTTTTGAGTTCCAGATGTTGTTCAGTTGTAAATATGCTGCTCTTGTTTTGCTGATCCTCACCCTCACATCTGTATAAGATCCACCGTGTTCATCAATGATGCTGCCCAGATATGTAAAGGTTCCCACATGCTTATGAATTCTAAGCTGTTTTAAATAAAATATCTAATAATCTAATTAGATGCTTAGCTTTATATAACACGATTTAAACAATACTGCACATGATCTTCCCCGTTTATTGAAAATCACTCTCACGATTGTTTCTCTTTCACTTTAAATCATACCGATGTAAAATATTATTGTTAACCGGATAATTATCAACAAATCAATGACCCTGATATAAGTATATATACACAGTAACTCTTGCGTAAATAATTGTTGCTCTATAGAAATCATTTCTCTGTAATACAGATTGACCTCAGAACTATTATTAAATAAGGATGTTTTCAATATAAATTTATCCATAACTTCAGTTATTGGTTTTATTTAATGATAATATAACATATACTACTAATATAATTAATTAGCGGAAATATTGAAACAGAAAATAAGAGTATTCATACATGAAAAATGAGGAAATATAGGATACCTACATTATATATATTATATATATATGTATATATATATATAGTTAGATAGGTAGATAGATATAGATAGATAGATGAGACAAGTACTCAGGAAGTCATACAGAGTTAGACAGTTATTTAAGTTATGTATTCAGTACCAAGCAACAACAAACTAAAATAATGTTAATATTAGATTAGATAAAGTTTAAGATTTAATAAAATAATGCCTATATAGTTGAGATTATGAGTCAATTGAAGCTGGACAACCATGGGTAACCTGGAAGCACTGCTTGACGGCCGTTTCGTCCTATTAGGAGACTCCTCAGCAGTGCACACCCAAAATCCCGCCTTACGAGATTAGAACACAAGACCTATCAATCTCGCGCGTGAACGCTTAACCACTAGACCACTGAGCCGGCCGGCATCCAATGGTGTTAATGTCTAACTTCAACCAATCCATGAAGTTGAGCAACCATTCATCAATGTCTTCAGTGAGTTAATATCTCCCAACAGACCTGGTTGAACTCCACTGGTTACTGCTTCTCACTGGAACTCCAGGAAATACCTCATGGAGCCAGTCACTAGTGTGCATATGATTATAATCAGAAGGGTCTTTGTGGAGATTTTTAGTAGTTTTATATAGTTGAGACCATTATTGCCTACTTAAATTATTCATTTTAGTTTATCATTATTTATTGATACGATCATGTAAATGAATAAAATGTTCTTCATGCATGCTATCCTTATAAATATTAATAAACTACATCAAATATCTGGGTAATATTTAAAGTTTGTCAAGTGGTTGCATTTTTTATTCGTTATAAATCAACAGTTATTAACAATGAGTAGGTATTTGTTTATTATTTTATTTATTTAAATACATAAATATTGGAACAAAGTGGCACCAGATTTATATGCGCCACAAAAATCTCATTTGGTTTGTGTGAAGGCTGTGATACTGTCCAGGTGCTCAAACTGAAGCAGGTGGTTTTCTTAGGGGGCCACACCCGAAGCCTTTGACCTAAAGATCTGATCCACAAGGCAGTGGAGCGTCGTGAGGAGATGCAGTCCCATGGTAGCAAGTGACCAACGATTGATTCATACTCGATTTGTTCCCTCAGGATACTGGAGCCCATGTGCACCATTGGTTTGGAATCAGTATTTTCCAACTATCCTAGGTGGACCCTCCGTGTCTACCGACCCGGTCGAAGCGCTGAACATTCGCTTTTCGTCCTCTCAATTTCGTAAACAACACCCTGGTCATCAGAAGGCAGTGAGTAGGACTTCCCTGACAGGTGCTATATACGCGTGGCGATGTGAGAGCATTTGGAGAGGGAGAGTGTACTCTCCCCACTCTCGGCCGTACCAGGGTATTTGGGGTCATAAGTTATGTATAAAGAATTTTCAAGTAAGAATTCAATAAATGTCACTTTAATTTCTTTTAAAAGCAGATTTCTAATTTGAACCAAGGATAGTTTAATTACACTTTGAATAGTGTCTAGCGTAATTAGTCTTCTTTTAGAGGATATTTGTTGTGACTTTATAAGAACGCCGTCGCCAATTTTTTATGATTTTATGTCCGGGTTGTTATAACGTGATTTATCCACAAATCGAAATACGACTTTTCCAGTCTTAACATTGTGTAAAGTCAATGACGTTCAACTGGTATGAGCAGTCTAGCGTCCTTATTGGTCCCTTGTCCTCCTAGCCCCTACAATTGAGTCCAGAACACCAATTGCAGCTTCTGTTATGCGAATCATTTATTTCAAGCATACTCGGTTTATATACCAAACAGACAGACCTCATGACACAATAAAATAGAAAATAATATTTGTGCGAGATCAAGCCAAATGTGGCTGTGAAAGTAGGATACAATAATCAATAAACTGAATATAATTTAGGGACAGTAAATCGTAAAATAATAATTCATAGGTCAAAACGAAGGTGAATATAGATATACACAATCTAATTACTCAATAGTTAAACAATAAGAGTATATATAGAATAATAGTCCATTAATTGGTCCCGGAAGTCACCCTTACTCATATCTTTGCTAGGACATAACAGTATTTCACTTAGTACTCTTCTGAATAATGCTCTGTTCTTTCATATAACTATTACATTATTGTAATCTTCTAAAGAAAAGTAAGATATTCAGCTGATATAGCGTAAATTAATTGAAATATTCTATATTGATTAACTACTATCCAATTACTGACAGCATCTAAAATACCGAACTAAAATGTGAATACCGACTCAGTTCATTACCTATAGTCAAGTAATTTCGAATGGATTAGAGTATTCTTTTATTCCATAATGAAAAAAAGTATAATTCAAATGTATTTAGTTATCTATGATTCATTAGTATTTTAAACGGATTATCAACACTGGGAAACACTTCTATGATATTTATGAATAAAGTACGACAGATTAGTTCACAGACTAATATTTTCCAGAAACAGTAAACGCTTTAATCTATTTCAATATACAAACTAAACCTTTATCATTATCAAAAAGGGATTTCGTGGAGATTTTAGTAGTTTTATATAGTTGAGATCATGAGTCAATTGAAGCTAGACCGCCATGGAAAACCTGAAAAAACTAGACAGCCGTTTCGTCCTATTGTGGGACTCCTCAGCAGTGCACACCCACGATCCCGCCTCACGAGATTCCAACCCAGGACCTTTCAGTCGCGTGCGCGAGCGTTTAACCTCTAGACCACTGAGCCGGCATCCAACGGTGTTAATGTTTAACTTCAACCAATCCACGAAATTGCCGGCTCAGTGGTCTATCGGTTAAGTACTCTGGCGCGAGACTAGTAGATCCTGGGTTTGAGTCTCGTGAGGCGGGATCGTGGATTCTCACTGCCGAGGAGTCCCAAACTAGGACGAGTTGGCTGTCAAGCAGTGCTTCCAGGTTTTTCATGGTTGTCGTTCGTTTTCTAATGATAAGTCGCTTATTATGCTAACAAACATCAATCCAATTGAAGTACAATTATTCAATATTCACATATTAACGTGCATCATTCTAAACGACTAACTCATTGAAGAAGTCTCCTTTATTGAACTTACTTGCTATGAAAAAAATTTCACTACATTCAATAGTGAATTTCTTAAGGAAGGTTACTACGGTTATTGCTTTAGATAATGATGATGATTATGATAAGCGTATAGTCGGTAAACTGGTTCAAACATTGTAGTTATCATTATTCTAAGAATATTTCTTACACTGATACAGAATGATAAAGTGATGATGATTAGATTAGTAGATAGATATTATCTTTCAGATACAATTCATGTCAAAACTTATATTTTTGAAATAAAATTTGCTTATTAGTAAATAAGAAATAGGTCAAATTTATCTGGATTATGAAAAGCTTCAACCTTTTTTTTCAGGTCAATTTAATCCTTATTGGTACAATATCATTAGTTACTTAAATCATACTGTTTTCGAAATCCATCTATTGAGTAGTCGAATACTAAACAGTTACCACTTTACAACATAATCATACTACATGGACTATATTTACGGTGGATAGTCTTAGTCTTAGTCAATGTAATAATATTGCGTACGTTGCAACACATTGAAATAACCATTCACATTGTTTTCTTCCAAGTATTTTACAATTAAATAACAGTGTTGTTTAAGAAAACTTATACTGAAAGTAAATCAATGGTGTCCAAGATAATTCATGTTCAATATTCTCTATACATCAAAATAATTGAACATGACCTCATTCTTCTAACTATCATGGAATAAGGTAAGGTATTCACGAATGATTTTGACATTTAAACAATTTACACAGCATGATATTACTATTGGGAATAAGAATCTCATAATTGAAAGTATAACAAGTTCATCTTAAAGTAGAAATCCATGAAATGTTCTTGAAAATAGATTATGTTTAAAATGAATTAAAAAGTATGGTAACTTAGTTAAATTATTTAAGGAATGGATAAACTATAGTTACATTGATAGAATTCAAACATGTTGACACAATGGTGTGGGGATTTAAGAATTTGTACTATGCTGTGGGCTACTTATATTCACATAAGTAGTATATGGTGATGGTCAGACATAAAATGTATTTTGGCAGAAGATCGATAAGGAACGAACAGGAATGAAGCGCGATCGGTACAAAAATGTATGAACAATGAAATCAGAGATGACGGACTGATATTTGCAGAAGAAACAGTTAAGATTGAGACAATTGATTGTTATTTTGCAAACTAACTGTTTACTGTATGGTTCTGAAAATTAAGTGAGATAGTCTGTAAATTGTGTCTAAATACATTCAATTGTCCTCCACCAGTGTTCTTATTCACTACAGTATCTTTTAACCTGTAAAAGAAATTAAAAAGAAAGACTTTTACTTTCAAATGAATTGATCAGTCATCATTATTATAAAGAATTTTTAGTTGCTAGTCTAGAATGATTAAATACTATAAATTACATTCTATATAAATAAAATCTGGTAACTTACTAAGTTACTCAACGACCCCCCTTCAAAAAAAACTTCCAAAAAATATTTCCCCTTGAAAAATCAAAATAAATTCAGTCGATTTCATAAATTAAAAAAAAAACGTTTACACGTAAATTCATTTGTCATTATTGCCCTGTATCCAAACGAAAAATACAAAAAATTTTTTTTTATTTTAGCAAATAATTGAAATAAATGAGGGTAATTATATATTTTGAAAAGAAAAATAAAAAGAAGAAAATAATTGAAAGGGCTAATGAAAAAGAAAAAACTTTTCTTTTAAGAAATTCTAAATCATGCTATTGTCATTAATCAAAATAGTTTTCGTTTTAAAGGAATAATTTACAAAGTTTAGGTTACTTATCAAATTAGAATATATGATAGAATTGTTCAAAAAAAAGTTATTTATTTTAATAGTTGAGATCATGAATCAATCAATTGAAGCTAGATCACCACGATCCCGCCTCACGAGATTGGAACCCAGGACCTACCAGTCTCGCTCCAGAGCATTTAACCGATAGACCACTGAACCGGCATCCAGCGGTGTTGATGTCTAACCTCAACTGGTAGGTTCTGGGTTCGAGTCCCGCGAGGCGAGATCGTGGATGAGCACTGCTGAGAAGTCTCATATTAGGACGAGTTGGCCGTCAAGCAGTGCTTCCAGGTTTTCCATGGTGGTCTAGCTTCAATTGACTCATGATCTTAACTATATAAAATTACTAAAATCTCCACAAAACCCCCTTGTGATCAAGTTGTTTTTATTTTCTTTAACCACAAATGAAAAAAAACATGAATTCTTCAATTTTTTTTGGAAAAACTATAATTTGGTGTTAAGTTTTTGGTTAGATATATCGTTGATCATCATAATGTTATATAATATAGAATTTTTAAAAAACAGACATTTTATCAATAAGCAAGGATGGATAATGGCTAGAAGTGGAATCCAGTTTGACGTGCGTTTCGTCTTATTTGGGACTCGTTAACTAGATGTACCTGCACTTCAGCGTTGATGTTCACTCTGGGACTCGAACCTAGTACCGTTTGCTTCAAACGTCATCACATTATCCACTCAGCTACTGAGTCCTGACAGCCACTTGTTTGTGTAATGGGGTGAAGTTTAAATTCACTTAGTATTGTTTGTTTATCAATATTATTTTAACAGTTCTTTTGGACACCCATTTTGTAGTTCATAGGAAGAGTCAGTTAGTCAGTCAGTCATAGGACCTACCATATATATAATTCAAGTTACCATACCTTGTAAGTGCGATTAATTAAAATTGTCAGATCCAATCACAGAGTAGTAGATTTAACAACAGTATTAAAGGTAATAAAAAAGATTAGGCATTGAAGATACAGTGTGGAAAGAAAATATAAATAAATGAAATAAAAAACCCATAAGGTATTTAAGAACATTAAATTTAAATGAAAACAAGATGTTTATGTGTCTTAGCCATTGAAAGAGATTCTAATCAATATCATCCAAATTTTCTAATCATTGGTTACAACAGTAGTATGGACTCCGAACAACTAGTCTACGTCTATTATTATGGCTTAGTCCCATTGTCAATGAGTCCATGGACTGGTGTCAAGTTTTGGTTCGGTATTCCCTAGCTTTGTTCCAACATGACCACACACTAGACAACATCGCATATCAAGGTAGGTGGTCGTTGACGGTATATAACGTATGATCTAACCACTTCATTTGGCAAAGATTCACTACCTCATCAAACTGCTTACCATCTTCACTCAAACTTGTTCATTTGGTGAACCCAAAATACATAAGCTATGCATCGAAAACTTATATGACCAAATACTACATACCTACGAATATCCTCCATCCTCAAAGCTGTGTTTTGTAACCATAAATGAAAACAGAGGCAACAGCTGAACAATAACCTCGTTTTTGGGTACCATATGGATACCTCTTCTACGCCACATATGACGCTAATCGTCGAATTGCAAATGCGACTTCTGATTACTTGCCAAAATGTCGTCAGACGCTAACTCCTCAAGGTTGTCAAAACTTGTTGATGTATACTATTCCCGAAGCATTATTTTAATAAAAAAACATACATTGTGTATCAGTCCATATTCATTTCGATACATTGATTGCACGTACTCTAAATAGTTCAAATAAATAGAGCAAACTATAAATTAGTTAGATTGAATTACTTTATCTTACAAGATATGTGTGAGACAATTTAAAGATTGGATAATTATTTCAAATTTCTATTACAATTAATAGGAGAAAGAGTAGAACATTGACAAACGAATAAAATTTACATTAGTGATCTATCCAGTTACATTCAGCGTCAATAAAGTTAAAAAAAGATTAGTTGTATCATATTCCTATGGCTAAGGCTTCAATGAAACTTAGAATATGCCCTTTCACACTTTTATACAACACCATAAAAGATTAGTTAAGATCAATCTTATGACCTGTTTCGATTATATGTTTGGCCAAAGAGGATGATGGATGTTTATCCTCTACAAGTATATTATGTGTGATCAGATTGTTCAAAATGTCTTGCACCAATATAGAGGATGATGAATGTTCATCCTCTACCTATAGGTTCTGAGTATCCTCATTTGATTCTATTTCTTTCTATAACCATTTTGGTACATATTCACACACCCTAATTTTGAGATCACGATTGCTCCTCCCTATGTATGTATGACCACACACACATCTAAATTAGTAAACACAGTGGGATGTGATACAATCATACATATGTCTTTGAGGTTTTGAATGAAGCATGGACCTCGTTCTTACTTTGATAATGACCTTATTCATCATATTTCATCAAGTTTTCATTAACTGTTTACAACATATAATATTAGCAGAATCAAATCAACTAATCCAACTTCCTTTTCAGGTCCCTCAAGAAATACCCTTCCACGGTGTGGGCAGCCGGGAAGTGATATTAGCCCTCATACCCGTAACTGACTGAGCAGAATCAAATATATATCTATAACCATTACCATACTTATACAGGCATATTTGATAATAAAAAAAAAGATAAGTATGCATCGTTTTGGTTAAAGAAACATTCAAATATGGTTTGTTGCGGTGGTTACAAAAAAATTTGTTAAAATTCAATACAATACTCTAAAAGTTAATATTCTGGAATCTTCTCTTGGGTATTGTATTTATTTATGGTATTGTTTTCAATCTCATTCATTTTACCACAAGGGGGCTTTAGTGGAGATTTTAAAATCTTTACTCAACCAACCATAATGAAACATTATTAACTAAACGTTTTTTTATAAGTGTGTTAATTGTTATAGTTGGTAAGCAGCTAACAATAATAATAATTTACCGATGCCAAATGAATTCATGGTTTTTCTTGTGAAAAGAAAGCAAATTATGTAACAGAAAAGGAAATTCCTTTTTCGAATCATTCGTTTTCATAGTTTTTACATGACTAAAGATAATGAAGAGTATAGAAAGTATTAGAAGGCTCTGGTCAGAGATGAAGGTATTTTGAATGGAACTATAAAGGAATATTTGAAGCTATAATGTAAAATCAAGTGAACATGTGAGTATATACTGCCATGCTTCGTTAATAGTTCACCTTAATACCGTTATAATACCAATCTTAACGGTGCGTAAAATCAGAAGACAAAGGGAAGAGGCAACTATAGGTTTTTGTCGAATGACGCAGACCAGAAATTTACAAACACATGAGCAAGCAGCGCAGGCAATTACATAGGCAATTTATAGTCAAATTGTATAAGGGCACAGCAAAACAAAACAAAAGCTGATAATAGGATTTGCGTGCATATAGATAGGGGGATGAGTATGAGCCATCGTATGATACTTAAACAATCAACATTTTGGTTAGTGTCATGTGTTCTACTGGTCATAACAGTACAAGGAATATGCAAATTGTTATTATCAGAAGAGGTTTTGTGGAGATTTCAGTATTTTCATAGTTGAAATCAAGAGTAAAGTGAAGCTAGACCACTATGGAAAACCTAGAAGCACTGCTCAACGTCCGTTTCGTCCCATTGTGGGACTCCTTAGCAGTGCGCATACACGGTCCCGCCTCGCGAGATTCGAACTCAGGTGTATAATCGAAACCAAGTTTTGCTGAAGAATAACTGTCTAGTTACGTAGAGACGCGTGGATCCCAATCGAAATCAGAACAAGATGATTGGGAAACTACGGTTCTAAATTTTATCATAAATACAAATGTACAATTTTACCTAAACAAATATTACCACTCAGTTATTCAACCAATAATTGTTCCCACAATAATCAATCTAAATTACAATAAATAGATAAATCGATAAGAAATATAAGATCAAGTGAGAATCCGTTCAAAAGATGATAGTTTGTTGCTTTATAAAACATAGTGTTTCCAATTCTGAAAAAGTGCTTCAATTCACAATCAAAATGCACAATCCAAGTCAACTCAAGCAACACAATCAAAGAGAAAACAATCAATATGGCTGCCGCCAAGATTAAATATCAACTAAAACAACATAGCTACAATTCAGGAAGAAACATAGAAACTCAGTGAAAGCAAGAGAAAAAATGAAAACCTATTCTAAAGTGAAACAAAACAATCTCAAATGGCATCAAAAAGACTAACAAAATGTACAACTAAAGAAACCAATGAGAAAAAATTGCAAATTTATGCATGGAGGGATGTTCACACACAAAACCTTTGAAATGGGTCTTACACGATGACTTACCAGTCTCGCTCAAGAGCGCTTAACTACTAGACCACTGAGCCGGCATCCGATGGTGGATCCTGGGTCCGAATCTCGCAAAGCGGAATCGTGGATGCGCACTGCTGAGGAGTCCCACAATAGGACGAAACGGCTGCCCAGTGCTCTCGGGTTTCCCATGGTGGTCCAGCTTCAATTGACACATCATTTCAACTATGAAAATAAAGCAAACCACTTAATAACATGCTTTTTTCAGGATTGTACGTTAAATT
Organism: Schistosoma mansoni; assembly: GCF_000237925.1. Taxonomy (NCBI): domain Eukaryota; kingdom Metazoa; phylum Platyhelminthes; class Trematoda; order Strigeidida; family Schistosomatidae; genus Schistosoma; species Schistosoma mansoni. The sequence continues at coordinate 21,790,277 of NC_031497.1, forward strand.
AAATTTTTTAGAATTTTCGCATTTGAATTTTAAAACTAGAATTGAGTAGTTAGAATAATGGTAATATAATAAACAGTTTTCCTGATTTCCAACAATATTCTGCTAAATAATTAAACAATAAGTATGTATTATAACACGATTGTCAGCTTCGAGTTTCTGTCCTACTGCCTACATGTCGAACTCCGAAGACTATTATTTCTCATAATAACTTCAAGGAATACATTCTGAATCTAATTACTAATGCATGTAAAATAGTGATTAGTGGTAATCACTTTGTCAAGATTTGAATAATGTGTAAATGATAAAAGTAGAGCAACAATTCACCGACCCCCAGATCGATTATTCAACGTTTTTGAAGAAAGTTGTAGCGTTTTAAACCAAACAAATTAGGAGTGAAACAAAAATTTGCTAGTAATAGAAGATTACTATAGAAAGACATCATTAGTTAATTGATGTTGGAAATGCAAGTGATTGTACTAAATATCATAGAAACTGTTCATGAGATTTGGAGGTCATAGCTATGATCTGTTGTGTGAGTTGTGTTTTTGAACTATTGATAACTCTTAAATAAAGATAAGAACCATAATGTACTCATTAATGGTAACTCATAGTTTGAGGTTGCAGAGATTGTTGAATTTCATTGATGACCAATCCATAATATCACGCGAAATGACCTCGCAGTGCTTCCAAGTTTTCAATGATGGTCTAAAATTGATCTTCATCATATACTTGGCGCCCAATTATTGTCAAACTATTCGTTCTAACCTTGACGAATATTCGTATAAAATTGATCTGTTCATGATCTCAATAGAATAATAATTCAGGTGTGTTATACAATTTTGTCTAGTTTTTTTTTTAATCTTAACCAAAAACCTATCTTAGTATTTCCCTTAAGTTGAGTTGAAAATATCAAGTAATGTATAGGAAAATTACTCTAATGTAACCAACTCTTGAACCATAACCTGACGATATTTCTTATTAGATTACTATAAAAATTATATCGTATTCTGTAGAAAGTTGTTATGTATTCAGTTAGTGACTTGAATTGTAAAAAAAAGTCAAACGAGCAAGAAATAAATTGAGTTCAACAAATCTTTTCATTTAGATGTTTAGTACCTTCTAATAATAAATGTGCCCCCCCCCAAAAAAAAGATAAGTGATCATTTGAAATTACAAAAAATGTTAAAGTATTATGTGATATTTTTTCAAAGTTGAGATCATGAATCAGTTGAAGCTAGACCATCATGGAAAACCTGGAAGCACTGGACTCCTCAGCAGTGCGCATTCACGATCCTGCCTCACAAAATTCGAACCCAGGACCTGTTCGTCTCATAATTTCAACTATAAAATTACTGAAATCATTACAAAATCCCCTACTCAAACATAGAAAAGTTTATTTTTATATAATTTTAAATGTTTTCTTCAATATATATTTCCTGTTATTGTACAGAAGGAAAATTTTTTAAAAAAAAGTGACTATGAACTTTAAAATGTTTTGTTAAAGTTGTTTACACCATTTACAACAATGATATATGCATAGTCTATAGGAAATGGTGCTCACAGTGATTTTTAAATGTATATTTCATTAAATGGATACATATAAAATTCCCCTTATGTACCATTTTGATAGATTTATTTATTTATTATTAAAAAAAAAGCATGTATATGTATCTTTTAAATGATTTATATGTTTGTATTTAATCAAAATGAAATTAAATAATTGTTGTTTCCTTAATGAAAAGAAGAAAAAGAAACAAGACAACATTGAACATTCATTGAATGAACTTTTAAGAAATGAAAAAAAAATGATAATAAGCAAAGATGGATAGTGGCTAGTAGTGGAATCCAGTTTGACGAGTGTTTCGTCTTATTTAGGACTCATCAGTTGAATGTAACTGCATCTCAGAGTTGATGATCACTCTAGGACTTGAACTGAGTACCGTTCGCTTCAAACGTTATCACGTTATCCATTAAGCTACTGAGTCCTGATATCTGATGAGTTCCACAATTGAATGAAACGGCCGTCATGCAGTGCTTCCAGATTTTCCTTGGTGGTCTAGCTTCAATTGACTCACGTTTTCAACTATGAAAATATTAAATCTTCACACAAAAAACCCCTTCTGAATTAATTATGTAACATAATGGAAAATATGTAATCCTAATGTATTTAATATAATCAAAGAGATATTTTTGAGTTGCACTCACTGGATAGTAAACTTTGGTTATACTGTACCAAAATGATAAAATCTGTCTGATCAAGCGCTTTTAGTTGCGTACTCCATACATAAGTTTACTTATTCAACTATACATAATCATTCATTAGTGCATGAATTTGTTTCAATTATATAACATTATAGAGAGTAAAGAAAAACAATTTACCATCGAGCTACAATTGACAATATCATCATACAAAAACTTGAATTTATGAGAAGAAATATGTAATAATAATAACAATAGTAATAAAGATGAAAATCTTTTATTAAAAGATTGGTAAATAATCTATAAGAAAAACCCGGGAGCTTATGTAAGATGAGCGTAAAATACTATCTTAATAGTGTTTGGCGATTCCAAAACTAACTTTTCAGAAGCTGACCTATTTAAGCAATGTATTATCGAGAAGTGAATAATTCTAGCTGATCAGAAAATTATTTCCACTGGTACGTTTTACTAGATAGGAAGTAGGTTTCAGCAATCAAATGATAAAACTAAATGAAATCAATTGGTAGCCAACAATTCGTTTTTAAATTTACCATGTTTTATAATGACAATTGTAATACTTTCATCTCGAGAATGAACATCTTTTTTGGCCGAATGAAGAGATCGAAGAAGAAACCTTTTCAGTTCACAAATCTTATATTTTCATAATTCAGATACAAGGTATGGTGAAAGTTGTCCAAAACAACAGACGGAGTAATATTATGCTAGCTTTCATCATGAAATAAAATCAAATGAAAAACATTTGAAAATCGTCTATCTTAAGTTGAATCTATGAAATATATATTGCAAAATGTTGTCTAGTACTATTCAGTACTCAACGGCTCTAATATTATCAGCTTATCATATAATAAGACAACTTATCTTTACACTCGTTTGATTTATGTGATTTGTGTGAGTACTGTGATACTGACCGGGTGCTCAAACTGAAGCAGGTGGTTTTCTTAAGGGACCATACCCGGAGACTTTGATCTTAAGATCTGATTCACAAGGCAGTGGAGCATCGTGAGGAGATGCAGTCCCATGGTAACCGGTGACCAACGATTGATTCATACGCCATTCATTCCTTCAGGATACTGGAGATTTGTGAGGCGCATATGTATCTGGTACCCCTTTGTAACAATATTTATGTGTTTAAATAAATAATATCTTTACACTGTACATAGGTTTCCTCGATAAACCAATTTATAAATTGTATTTCGTCTTGATCAATACCATAATAAAAGTGAAGAAATTATTAGTTTCGGTACCTTTATCAATAATTGAAAGCAGACGTCAACAAAATTTAATGTTCCCATTGAATTATACTTAAAAATACTTATATAAGTGAAAAAGAATAATATTGATTGTTACAAGTTAGTTGATTAGATTAGTTTCTAACATTTAATTTGATTGACAGAGTCACTTTGTTGTATATCCGTTGCTACACATAACTCCTTTTTTTTAATTTACTCAAAGCAATTTATGTTTCAGTTACCCAACTAAATCGATATTTAGATAAATCTATAATTATCAGAAGGGGGGTTTTGTGGAGATTTTAGTAGTTTTATATAGTTGAGATCATGAGTCAATTGAACATAGACCACCATGGAAAACCTGGAAGCACTGTTTGACGGTCGTTTCGTCTTATTGTGGGACTTCTCAGTAGTGCGCATCCACGACGCGCATGTTAATATACTTTGTTTCTCATCCATTTTCCCGTGGTGACCTTTGCAACGATGATTAAAAATGCTTGAATTGGGATAAGCTCAATTGTCCTATAATTAGCAATTACTAAATGTTCTACCGGAAATTCAATTTGCATTTATTTATCAAGATTCAATAACAGATACCCATTCATACACGTCATTGTTATGTATTTACTACCTACGATAGTGATAAAGAAATAAATTCATTGTATTAAGGTTAACGAGTAATTCATAATTTCAAATTTGGAAATGATTTAATAAAGTTAAACTTAAATTCTTTGATGTTATTTGTTTGAATCTTCCCATTGATGTTTAGGACTGCAATTGATCAATCTCTTATTGACATATGTGCATCTCGTGCGTATTGCCTCGATATAGTCTTGATTCACAAGCATTATAAGCAAGTGGCCATCAGGACTCAGTAGCTGAGTGGATAACGCGATGACGTTTGAAGCGAAAGGTACTGGGTTCGAGTCCCAGAACGAACATCAACTCTGAGATGCAGGTACATTCAGCTGACGAGTCTGAAGTAGAACGAAACGCGCTTCAAACTGGATTCCACTGCTAGCCACTATCTACTTTTGCTCATAAAGTTAAACTTATTTTATACTTAGGTTAGAATAAAAAAGCACAATTAAAATGAATAAAATATTTTGAAAATTTCTACGCATCCCATTTTTTTCAAAACACTTTCATAAACTTCTTTCAGTAAATTTCATTGAGGGCTAAGGAAAATATTGTATCTCACACTTAGTGACTAAGCAATACTCGCCTCACTACCAGTGTCAATTAAGTCTCATCGGTATAAGGGGAAATTGTTCACTTTTTGCTTGATTGGTGACTAATATCACGCGTGTTTAGTTAATTTTGTGCTGATCAAATTTTACTGATCAGTTTGTATAATCATTAGTTTAAGTGATTCGACATCGCATGCACTATTTTAAGATTTTGAGTGATTGAAGGTAGTCAATAATAAAATCTGTATCTACGCTTTATGCTATTTGAAACTTGTCACTAAGACTTACCTCTGATCTTAAAGGAACTGGTGTTTTTATGAAAGACTTGACTGTTCACCAACCAGCTCTACAGTTTGATACGTTACAACTGACCCATTTGTCCAGTGATTGATTTTGCTTGCAGGAATAAGATAATTTACAACAGACCAATCCTTGAGTAATGGCCAATATTGTATTTTCATAGTTGAAATCATGAGTCAATTGATACTAGACCACCATTGAAAACCTGGAGACACTGCTTGACGGCCGTTTCGCCTTATTATGGGACTCCTCAGCAGTGCGCACCTACGATCCCACCTCGCGAGATTCGAAACCATGACCTATTGGTCACGCACACGAACGCTTAACCACTAGATCACTGAGCCGGCATCTGATGGTAGGTCCTGGGTTTGGAATCTCGCGAGGTGGGATCGTGGATGCGCACTGCTGAGGAGTCCCATAATAGGACGAAACGGCCGTCAAGCAGTGTTTCCAGGTTTTCCATGATGGTCTAGCTTCAATTGACTCATGATTTCAACTATGAAAATACTGAAATCTCCAAAAAACCCCTTCTGATTGTATTGTTTAATTATTATTTTTTAGTTTTAATCGAATTTTATCGAACAAGTTCGAATGTGGCCACTAGTCTCATATAATTTCTTTAATAAAATGAAAAACTTTTAATTTTATTGAGCTTTTCTTTATGCCATAAAATTTTTATTATCACATTCGTTAAGTCTATTTCCATTGTTTTGCCTTCTAGTTCTTCTTCTTCTTCTTTAACTGCTAATCAAGGTTATATATATGTATCCGTCCAAAATATCTTTTACTATGTAAGTAAATGAATGAGACACTTGAAATTCTATAAAATGTTACAATAGTGTATGAATTTTTTTATTATTTATCATTGAAAATTTAAAACAATTACATCATGAATAGGTAGAATATGTATTTGTAAAATCTCAGCGAATGAATTTGAAGTAAATCCAACGCTTCGCTTGGCAATCTTACTTACTTACACTTGTTACTCCCAATCGAGCATAGTCCACCGACCAGCATTCTCCAACACACTCTGTCCTCCACCTTCTTTTCTAGTTCTATTTAATTTTTATTCATTCTTCTCATGTCTATCTCCATTTCTCGAAGTAATGTGTTCTTTGGTCTTCGTTTTCTCATTTGGCCTTCAGGATTCCGTGTGAGGGCTTGTCTTATGACACAGTAGGGTGATTTCCTCAATGTGTGTCCTATCCACTTCCAGTGCTTCTTCCTGATTTCTTCCTCCACTGGAATCTGGCCTGACAATCTGGTCCAAGCTTTTTCAAGGAAATAACTCGGCGCCAAAATACAGTGAAACTATTCGCTCTAATTTAGACGAAAGTTCTTATAAATTACATCATGATTTTATAAATATTCGTTTAAATATATTAGAATAAACTAAAATTTTACTTCGAATAAACAAATCCACAAGTAATCTGATTCGAACGGAGATGTTCATTAATTAATAATCGGATTACAGTAGAAGGGTAACAAGACATGAGAAAATATGTTAAAAGTGGATCGGATATACATTAAGAAAATCATCAAACTGCATCACAAGGCAAGCGCTAGCTTGAAATCCCAAAGGAAAACGGAAATTACATGCAATTAAATCCTTTTATGAATTTGAATAAAGTCAGAACAAATATTGATGCAGAATAATATGAATTCATTCGTGCTTTCTTGTCAGCTGCTTACAACCAAATATGGGACTCCTTAGCAGTGCGCATCCACCATCCCACCTCACCAGATTCGAACACAGGACCTATCGGGCTCGTGCGCGAACGCTTAACCACTAGACCACTGAGACGACCAGCATCCAACGGTGTTAATGTCTAACTTCAACCAATCCACGAAATCGAGCAACCATTCACCAATGTCTTCAGTGAGTTGATATCTCCCAACAGATCTGGTTTTACTCCACTGATTACTGCTTCTCACTATATATATATACATATAAGATAAAATGTATTATAATTTTAGATGTAATGAAGTATTCATGGAATTAAAAACAAATGGGATGGGTTACGCAATAATCGAATAGAATTCGGAGAGTTCATATCATATATAAGAGAAACAAGTGAGCGGAAATGTGTGAATGAAAGGGTGGTTTAAGAATAGGGTAATTGAAGAGGAATATAATACAAACTAAATACTAACCAAAATAAAACTCATAACCAAAAAACTAAAACAAGAAAAGTGAATTCCAGGGTAGGAAAGCCAAAAAGAACAAACTACGTCGGGAAATGAAAGTAGACATGAAAAGGATTAATAGCAACCGGAAATAACTGTCAAGGATTGCCCAGGACAAGGTTGGATGGAGAATGTTGTTGGGCGGCCTATGCTTCTCCGCGAAGGGTAACAGGTATAGGCAAGTAAGTAACAAGATATACTTAGTTAAAAGTAGTACTACTGTAATTTTTTTTTCTAATCTACATTTACATATCGAATTCAATTTTTAACATACATTATGGAAACGTTTTATGTTTTCCAACGATAAATATTGTTATTTCGAATCTTTAGGCAATCAATAAATGAATTTATTTTGATGGAGTTTTGTTCTCTCAGCTGGATGGTTTGGTAATGCTCAGAGAACAAAACTCCATCAAAATCATACACCTAAGCTACAAATCTTCTCCACCATCTCAAAAAAATTCTTGCTCTATTCATATTTATAAGTGGTAAAAAAGATTGTATAAAATAAGTAACATTAAGGAAGCCAAGTGCTCATAAAAACGTAGAAATGATTTCCAAAATTATACAATGTAAATTAATTGGGAACTAAAGATCCATACTATAAGTTTGTTAACCAGATTTCTCTTAGCTACTTACAGTATACTTCATTTGAAGTATGAATATAGTAAATAAATGTCAATTAGAGTGTTTTGCTTTATTGAAGAGAAATCAATTGTTAGGTTAAACAAATAATCACTAATATAACAGAGTAAAGAGCATATAAGCAAAAGTTTAAGAAAGTGGAGAAAGTGTAAGAAATATATGTGATTCTTTGTAGCATTCATAATCGTTTTTGGGTATAGGTAGTGTGGTTGATTAGGCCGATCCTCACCACCCGTGTTACCGCTTACGTTAGTACATGGGATAAATGCCATGATCCAGGAGGCACGACGAGGTCGTGTGAGTCGGGTTTTGCCTCCCGAGAAATATATATATATATATACCCGACTAATATGTAAGAAAGTGGTATATAAGTAACTGAACTGTACTTAGACAATCTTGTTGCGATACAAATCAACCTTAATTAATCAATCATTCATCTTGACAATATTGGTTTAATAAATAAACATATATATTCTTTTCAATATACAGTGCTTGATGATTTAAACCGTTTCCATGAGGAAATTCTTTTGCTGTGTGTCTTCAGCTGATCATTTATTTTATTTTATTTAAATACATAAATATTGGTACAAAGGGGCACCGAATACATATGTGCCGCACAAATCTCATTCGATTTGTGAGAGGGATGAGATACTGCTCAGGTGCCCAAACCGAAGCATGTGGTTTTCTTAGTGGACCACGACTCGAGCCTTTGACCTGAATGTCTGATCCACAAGACAGTGGAGCATCGTGAGGAGATGCAGTTCCATGGTAGCCGGTGACCAACGATTGATCCATACGTCATTTGTTCCCTCAGGGTACTGGAGCCCATGTGCACCATTGATTTGGAATCAGTGTTTTCCAACTCCCCTAGGTGAACTTTCCATGTCCACCAACCCGTTTAAAGCTCTGGGAATTCGTTTTTCGTCCTCTCAATTTCGTAAACAAGAGTAATGCCACGAGAAGGCAGTGAGTAGGACTTCCCTGACAGAGGCTATATATTCGCGTGGCCATGTGAGAGTATTAGGAGAGGGAGAGCGGACTCTCCCCACTCTCGGCCGTACCAGGGCATTCGGGGCCCAGCTGATCAAACATGTGATAATTCAAAAAAACCTTATGCATAGAATGTTTTCGAAATTCTATAAGTGACTAAATGTTATGTTTTTTGAAATACGAAATTCTGAAAGGGTTCAGAAGCATTTTACAGAGTACAGTAGAATAACTGAAATGAAACTTAGTTTGGTTAAAAATAGATCAGTCTACTATGGATGGCGTTTATGAATAGATAATTTATCAACAAAATGCAAGGTTGCTTTATAAAACACGACTTATTCACCTTGAGATATCAATAAAAGCCAAAAGTCTACAATTTTTAAGAACTGTTATGTCTAAACTCTATCAAGAGTTTATTTAAAATTAAATTCTAGTGAGAAGCTTTGGCCAATGGAGTTCATTTGTATTGGGTGTGAGACAGTTACCCACTAAAAACATGAGAAAACGGTCGTGAATATCGTGCATTTGTTAAAGTTAGATAGTAACACTGTTAGATCCCAGCTCAATGTTCTAGAGGTTAAGGACTTACGTCTACGTGGGTTTGAATCTCGAATGCCGGATCATGGATGCTCGCTACTGAGAAGTCCTATACTAGGACGAAACGGAAAAATAACCAATACTTCCAGGTTTTCAATGGTGGTCTAACAATGATCGGCTCTTGATTTCAAATAAATTCAACTTTCCCCACAGCCCCTAATTGACAATCTTCCAAATACGTTAAATAAAATGGAAACAATTTATTATATATAAAAATTATATTCGAATTCAATTCGTTCTAATCTTGACAAATATGCCTATAAATGGGAACAATGTTGAATAGCAATGACTGGTTTATTCTATTTAATAAAATTATGATCTTCAATCCCTATTTTATATTAATAGATATGCTTCATGAATAGTTAATATGACAAAGCCTCATAAATAATAACAGAGTTGTTATTCTACTTTATTTATGATATCACCTTGACAGATGAGAAAACAAAAATTCAAAATTATATATATGCTACACACATAAATACCCAAGTTATCCGAGACATATGTACAGCTAGTTGAACATAAAAGTTGGCTATTTGTTTATCGACATTTTTTACAAAACCAGTTAACTAAAGAGTTACATGTTATTTGTCTCTTCCTTCTAGATATATTTAGTTATTCGGTATTGTTTGAATAACATTTGAAGGAATGATGAATTTTCATTGTTTTGATTCATAAAAACAATAAACAGATTTATTGAATGAAGATATCGTTACCAATCCAAGTATACTTTAAAACCATGATCTTATATTGGAAATGGATTCAGTATATGCATTTTATTGAAATTATTATCATGTTATTTTAGTATGGTTTCGTGTTAAAGTAGAAGAAGTAAAAAACTATAGAATGAAAGGTAAACAAAATGATTAGTTCATCATATGTAGTAATGAGTATTATGTTTACATGAAAATGTTTTGCATGCGATATCAAACTGTTAAAAGTGGTAACTATTTTCTGATCTGAAAGATAAAGTTTGATCAGTAATAAAGGACTAATCAAATAGAACAGTAGTTTCTACTGAGTAAACAATAAGTTTTAATATTTTAGTCCAACAGAATGTTAGTTGAGAACCTAATTAGTTAGAGAAACATATTTGACTACTTCAGTGGATGATACGGATTTTGGCATGTCAGGAAGCGCTCATTCTTTTAAGATTCACGATAAGGTGTGATGACGGGTGCAAACTTACATAAGACTTGGGTCTATACTTGATTACCAACTACTTTTAATCATCTTATTACAGTTCTTATAGCTAATCAAGTGTAGTTATTTGAGTTGAAATACAAGCGTCAAGTTAAATAATGTGAGAACATGATGGATTAGATTTAGTGTTGAACTACTGGAGACAACCTACAGGTGTGTCTAAATCTATGTTTCCTGTTGTCTGACTCTCAATATTAACACAATTGCACACCCGATAAAAGTGATGTCTTCCACATCTGTTTCATACGATGTCATCAAATATCACATATAGAAGACTTGATACAATGAAACTTTGGATCAATTAGTGTGAAAATATCAGTTTTCTAAAGATCATTCATTTTCCACATAACTCAGTGGTAATGTTTTGGATTATGACATTGAGTGGTATGAATTTAAATCCCACAATAAATATTAGTTCTTTTATGATAGCAGAATAGTCTTAATAAAGGGTATAAACCAGCACGAAAAGTATGTTTAAGGTTTATTGCTGATTGCCGGCTAATTATTTTGTAGTTAACAATTAGACTGAGTTTTAAAAGTTAGAAATAATTATGTTTTAAAAATACATATCATGATCATCATGTTATGTTGTCACCTAAATGATCTCAATTACTTAATCCTGATATTTTTTCCTCGTGAGTAAAAGTAACGAGTTTTTATTATTTTCATATGTTTATATATAATAGATTAATACCATGTACTGATCTTAGATAAACAATCAGTGAAAATCAAGAAGCACTAGGCAATTACTTAGTTCGAATATGAAACTTCTTGGCGGAGCGTAGCAATAACGGTACTATGGATAGAACCCAGGACATTGAGGCCTAGCACCAACGTCAGACCTGTAGATTATCGAGCCAGCATCCAATGATTTACGTATCTAATTTCAATAGATCTTCCAATACTGAGTGATCTTCCATTATCTTCTGTGTATAACTGCCTTACACTATGTGGTTGCGTTTCACTAGTCACAGCTCCTAACTGGGATCCCGGTAAATGCCTCTCTTAGTTAATCACTGGTAAACAATTGTCTAACCTAGATCAGTAAACAGTGTAACTTCTGAGAATCCACCAATCTCCCCCAAAGCCGAATAACAAATAAATAACCGTTCAATTTTGCATGAAATAATAAATTGGTTATCCCCACCTGAATGTTTTTTTAACTACGCAACCAGGATCTTTAGGTCTGAATAATATTTCTCACTTTGAAATTACTTAATTTTTTGAAGTAACTGTTTGATCTTAACAAACACCTAGTAATTTTTCCAATCATTCTGAACGTAATTGTATAGTGTAAGGACGGCTCGTCGGTAGACTCTAGGAAGCCCTAAGAAGCCCAGGAAGAGCCACAGACATTCCATCCAATCACTGCTAGGGGAATGTTCTAGAATGTCGACGTGTAGCTTCCCCATTGGATGGATTAGCATGACCCCTATGTGCCTATTGGTTGACCTAAATGATGATTTACATTCAGCCAAAAAACTATAAATACACGAGATTTCTGTACTAAATTTTGACACTGATTTGGGGAATAAACTTCCTACTTACTAGTCTTTGTCTTTTCTCTTTTGCGACGTTGCGGGTTCTATCGTTCAAGTAGTCGAGTAGTTCGCGGCATATTAAGAATCAAGGCTTTAGATATAGCATAAAGTTATTACTAAATTGCAAGGATTTACTAGATTGTCATTTTTACTCGCACAATGTATTTAAATTAGGTTTTACAGTTTTATCCTGACAACAGTGAAAATACTTGGTTCTCAACCAGTAAGCTGTAAATTTGAATCCTTTCATACCTATTTCGGGTAGTAAAACTACCTAGGAAACAAAGTAGTGTGTTCTAAAGTTGGCTACATAAACACATTGCCAAGAAAGATATTTTTCACTATTTGGTCACATTAAACTATTTCTATTGCATTATATTCGCCTTTACACTTTATAAAAGATAGGATAGTTAAATATGATTCCTAAATGTAAAAGTTTTTATTAGATATAGCTCCAACAGTCATGAAAGCCCATGTTCTTAGAGATATTTAAATGTTGTTTGGTTGATTATGGATATGACACCATTTCATCAATAATACTGGCATCATGACAACTTGAACGGTAAAATTCGATCAGCATTATAGCAGTAGACAGGAATGACATTGATCACTAATTGATCAGTCATTTAGTGATGAAATGATTGACCAACTCCTCTACATAATTGCATTATACATAGTTAAGATCAATGAGTCAATTGAAGCTAGACCAACATGGAAAACCTGGAAGCACTGGACGGCC
>NC_031497.1:21803314-21825571 GCF_000237925.1 Schistosoma mansoni
TCCAGCGCTTCCAGGTTTTCCATGTTGGTCAAGCTTCAATTGACTCATGATCTCCACTAAATAAAATTACTAAAATCTCCACAAAACTCCCTTCTGATAATAATTGTATTACTGAAAAACCTTTTACTACCTTTAGCTTAGATTGAGATAAGCAGGTTTTTGAATAGCTTAATAACTCAAAAATGAATATTGTATGAGGAACGTAAAATATTAATAACTGGATAGTGGTTCTGTTGGTTTACTTTTGTAGAGGTCTTAGTTGAAACGTAGAGGGTGACATATTCTACTCAAATGTTTACCTCAAAAAGTCAGCAAAGTAATTCAAAATATAATGGCTGAAAATATTTTATGAGAATAAAGTAGATGATCAAATATGTGAAATCAAATATTACTTACTTACTTACTTGCTTGCTTGCTTAATTACTTACTTACTTACTCACTCACGCCTGTTACTCCCAATGGAGCATAGGCCTACTTGATTGTTTGGAAAATCTGAATTACAAGAAAACTTCATTTACATATTTCGAGAAAACGCTTATTAAGATTCTTTTTAACTTTTTCATTCCGAATTTGCATACCATTAAATGTATAACCAACCACACATAAGTATCATAAATTGTCTAGGTTTAATATTAGTATAAGTTAGTGTTCTTTTATTGTCTTCCATAAACGTGTAGCGAAATGCATTTGTTTTGATGGAGTTTTGTTCTTTGAGCTGGATGGTTTGATCGTGGAGCTTTCATCGTCCTTCTGAGCGACATCATCAGCACAAGCTTCGGCTAGAAGTAAAGTGTTTGAATTTCTCCACATGTGATTCACAGCTTGTCCACCATCTCGAAATGCATTTGTACAGATCTATAAAAGGATTTAATCAAAAAGAGAATTTTCTTCACTGAGACATTGTCATTCTTTTTTAATGAATCAATGAGCTTCTTTCGTAATAACGAAATGTTTGTTAATTCAATATGATGAATGAATAAATAAGGCTGAGATTTTTTTGACTGTACTTTTGATAAATAAAGCAATAGATCAGGCAAAAGATAAATAACCGCCGAAGGGTTTAGTAATGGTTAGGATGAAGTATATTCTTTCAATTAATTTATCAACATTTTATTCTTGATGAAAAAATACGTTATAATCTGTTAGTAATACTGTAACACTAAATATGATTTCGACATTACTTACTTATTTACGCCTGTTACTCCCAATGGAACATAGGCCGCCGACCAGCATTCTACAACCCACTCTGTATTCCACCTTCCTTTCTAGTTCTATCCAATTTTTGTTCATTCTCCACATGTCTATCTCCATTTCTCGACGTAATGTGTTCTTTGATCTTCCTCTTTTCCTTTGACCTTCAGGATTTTATGTGACGACTTGCCTTGTTACGCAGTTGGGTGATTTCCTCAATGTGTGTCCTATCCACTTCCAGTGCTTCTTCCTGATTTCTTCCTCCACTGGATGGAATCTGGTTTGTTCTCTCTCACAGTAGAATATTGCTGATAATGTCTGGCCAACAGATCCGAAATATTTTGCGTAGACACCTGTTAACAAACACCTTTATCTTCTGAATAATGGCTTTCTTAGTTCTTCAAGTTTCCGCCCATACAGTAGAATTTTGACATAAACTTATACAATTTCCCTAATATAAGAATTCATGTTTTGAGATCTGTCATTCCAACCTATGCATCTGTTTTAGAGATTATTACTGAAACGGATTGGAGATAATGAATAAAGTTTCAAATATTTACTAAATTATAATTACTGAATATTATTTTAAGGACCTATTTCTCATCTCTAACTGTTAGATGCTACGATTGCTTGTAAGAAAACCAAGAAATCCAACATACGTTATCTGTAATTTGATTGGTTAGCTTGAGGTTGTTCACCCAGTTTACTTCTCCCGGCTGCCATTTGTCGCACACTTGGGACTGTTACAAATGAAACAGTTTATCTTGAGTATATTTCATTTTGAAAATTAGAAAGAGTCCTATTAAATTGTTAGTCATCAGTTATCCTTAAAAAGTTCAGTAAGTTACAAGTATTCTAAACAGAGGTGGATGGTGGCTAACATTAGCTAATTGAATAACTCGATGTCATTTTAAGGAACAGGTCCTGGGTTCGAGTGCCTTAGTGGATATCAACTATGAGATGCAGATACATCCAGCTGACTAGTTTCGAGAATGACAAAACACGGATCCTGAATTTCACTGCTAGACACCGTCCACCTCTGTTTACTAATAATAATTAATATTATTATTGTCATTTTATTTGGTAATGCGTACTTGATGTCGAGTTTTCAACATAAAATACTACATTACATTATCTTACCCTTTAATATATATATGTCAGTTGTACATACCAAGAGCTCATTTAAAATATTTTCCCACAGTCAGTATTAGCTATTCATCTCCAACAACAATGATATGTGAACAGTTTCTCTCCTTCAGCTTATCCTATCGTATACTATATGTAATCAATAGATTTCAATGTAACTACATCTCCTTTCCTTAAATAATATCCATGACGAAATGCCTATTAAAGCCATCGAGGTATACTCAAATAAATGGAGATAGGTTATTTCTATGATACCCCTATGTTGCTAACAAACATATTATTAGTATAATAAATATCGATAAAACGGAAAATGTACTCCATCATCTTTCATATCAACAGAACAACTAGTATCTGTCATCCTTAGAAAATATTGTTTACAATGAATAGTTTATCTTCTATCTGCGGCTGTCAACTATACAAAAGTTTTTAACTGGAAAAGTAATCTCTTGTATGGCTGATTAAAATTATACAAGTAGATGTATTATCTTTATTGAGTATCTACCGTTCAATGATGATATTTATGCAGTTGTCAGGAAAAAAAAGATTATTCAGTTTATATTTAACATTAAAATATAAGAACATGTAATTTTATTTTAGTTTGTAAGTATCTATACTACTTAATTCAAATACTAAATTACAAATTTGTAACCTTGATACTTTTGGATAATTTCTTAATTGTATTTAGTTTCTTAGCCTAATAAACTAGTTATCAAATTCTTAAAACATTTTTATGTTATAGAATTTCTATATCATGTAAGAGTTTTTAACAAATCTAGAATCATATGCTCATTAGTGACTGGCTCCATGAGGTATTTCTTGGAGTTCTAGTGAGAAGCAGTAACCAGTGGAGTTCAACCAGGTCTGTTGTGAGATATCAACTCACTGAAGATATTGGTGAAATGGTTGCTCAATTCCGTGGATTGCTTGAAGTTAGACATTAACACCATCGGATGTCGGCTCAGTGGTCTAGAGGTTAAGAGCTCGTGGATTCAAATATGGCTAGACGGGATGGTGGATGCGCACTTCTAAGGAGTCTCACAATAGGACAAGACGGCCTTCGAGCCGTGCTTCCAGGTTTCCCATGGTGGTTTAGCTTCAATTGACTCATGATTTCAACTATATATAAAAATCTAGAATACCTAAAATTTATACGATCAAAACGTTAAGCGTTCGTGCATCAGACCGAAGGTCCTGGCTTTGAATCCTGTGTGCGGGATAGTAAATGCAACTGAAAGGTGCTGCAGACTTTATATATTGTGTATTTTAAGGCCTCAAATGTATAAAACTATTACGTAGTAACAAAGATTCAATTATTTTCATGAATGTTATGAACTTACAAGTTATGACTCCCCATATTCAAGCATTATTTCTTGAGAGAAGTGGTATTAGTGAATTAATCAGACGGGTCACATGATATAACAAAACTTTATGATAAATCAAATGAAACTTGGAATAGTTAAATCATTAACAAAACCCGCTCACTACTTAAGTATTAATGATAAAACCAGTCCGTGTGGTTATAAATACAGACATTATATATGTTCGTTCGGTATATGGTGGTAAAGTTTACCTCCGAGTTTTGTATTTGTCTTCTATATAGATATGAAGATCAAATGTTTAAGAGTATGAAAAGCAATTCACAAGACAAGCCGTCACATGGAATCCTGAAGGTCAAAGGAGAAGAGGAAGATCAAAGAACACATTACGCCAAGAAATGGAGACAGACATGAGAAGAATAAACAAAAATTGGATAGAACTATAAAAGAAGGCCCAGGACAGAATGTGTTGGAGAATGCTTGTTGGCGGCCTATGCTCCATTGGGAGTAACAGGCGTAAGTAAGTAAGTAAGTAATGAATGGATGAATGAATAGTAATTCAATAGAATTTTGGAGCAAAACAGTTTTTTTAAATATAGTCCTATATCAGTCAATATTGTGTTCATTCGTCTGAATCTTTCCATCAAATTGTTACTAATATAAACCATTTTCGATATCATCTTACGTGTAAGATAATTTTATAACCATTTATTCAACAGTACTGTGTTAAAGTAACTTGGATTTAGCACGTACTTGGTAGTTAGAAATAAGGTCAGCTTTTACTTTATAAAATACTACTCGTCAATATTACAAAGAGTAGTTTTGAAAATCTTTTAAAATCACTGTATAACAGACATGTTTCTTTACTATTGTAAACACAAAGGGTGATAGATAACTAAAAGTGGGACGCACTCTATTTGTGGAGTTTTTATCTGGAGGTTATTTGAATAAATTTAGTGATTTATCTACATTTTCATGAAATCACCCCCCTTCAAACCTGCTCATCTTAATTCAATAAACTTTTAAACCAAGGATGTTCACTAAAATTTTATCTATATCGATTTAAGAAAGACCAAGGGAAACTGTGAAACCAAAAAAGCAAGATATAACATTGAAACATTATCAATCTCCATAAAGGACTACGGATTTCTATTTGGAGACAATTGTGAGGATGATACTTCATAAATTTATTTTAAGAAGAATGATCTTATCAAAGATAAAGTTAGATTTTGATCTCAGTTGTGAATCAAAAGTAATTATATTTACTTGTAATCAATCCAATTTTTATACTTGTTTTTACCACAAACGTACCCGAGAAGCATCATTGGTGAACAAGGAGGATCGGAGGCAGATGTAAAGGCGAGGATTGGCAAACCAAGGACCGCATTTCTACAATTGAAGAACATATGGAACTCAAAACAACTCTCGACTAATTTCATAGTGAGAATCTTCAACACGAACGCCAAGACAGTCCGAATGTACGGAGCTGAAACGTGGAGAATACTACAATCGTAATCAAAATTGTACAAGTTATTTATAAACAGTTGTCTACACAAGATATTCAATATCCGTTGGCCCGATACCAACAGCAACAGCATATTATTGGAGAGAACCAATGAGTACCCATCTGAAAAGAAAATTAGGAAAAGATGTTGGAAGTGGATAGGACATACATCGAGAAAATCATCAAACTGCATCACGAGACAATCCCTAACTTGGAATCTGGAAGGGAGGCGGAAAAGAGGAAGACCAAAGAACACATTGCGTCGAGAAATAGAAGCAGATATGATAAGAATAAAATTCTAACTGGAAATAACTGTAAAGGATTGCCCAGGACAAGATTGGATGGAGAATACTGGTGGGCGGCCTATCCTGCTCCAGGAGCGATAACAGACGCGAGTAAATAAGTATAATACAACACTTTCACTTAGACAAGCTCTTTCATTATAACCTTCATTATTTATGATTTGATTATGATTAATCAAATTCTTGAAAAATAACATCATACATGTTTTTTTCTTTTGTTTAACTTAAACAATGTAGATATACAATTATAAATAATTAACTTTCAAACATAAATTAATCATTTTATAAGTTTATATTAAAACTGATGTATTTATATTAAACGAATGATGGAGATCTTTAAACGATTAAACGAATGAATAAAAAAAGAAAAAAAAAACGAAATGTAAATCTAACATTTTCAGACCTCACAGAAGTTCATTTTTTTTCTTTTCATGGTATGAATAGTTTTTTTCTTTTTCTTTTTTCTTTTCTTTTTTCTTTTCTCTTTTCTTTTTTTGGCATACTGATGGATATTTTTAATAGTGGAAAAAAAACATTTCGAATGATCACAAGATATAAACAATATAATCTATGTCAAATATGAATAAATCGAAATTATATTTCATGTGACATCTATTACATGTGACATAGTTTGAGACTTTAAGAGTCAGCAGATGATATATATTATGTGTTAGTAATTTTAATGTATTTTCTCTTTTTTTTTATTTAAATTACATAAATAGATGAACTAGAATTTGTAAAAATCTAATAGTATTCAAGAGCTGACATTTTTTGGGGGGTAGAGTGGGAGGTGTGGGTGGTGGTGGTAGTAACAGTTATTATTATTATTATTATCTGTTTACCAGTTTTTTTTTCACAGTTATTAAACTTTCTATGAATTATTCAAGGATTTTAAATAGAACTATGAAAGTAATAAAAAAGGGTAACAATTATAAGTATTGAGTATGTGACTATTGGATTTATAAAGTTCAACATTCCTTCAAAATAAATAGTATGATTATGAAAAACAGAGATATATAAGGGTAAAATGTTATTTTAAATAATTTATCATCAAACTCTATAATTTTCATAGTTGAAAGCGTGAGTCAGTTGAAGCTAGACTACAAGGGAAAACCTGGAAGCACTGCTTGACGGCCGTTTCGTTCTGTTGTGGGACTCCTCACCCCTTCTGATAGTAATAATCATATGCTCACTGGTGACTGACTTCCAGAGGTAAATTCAGGAGTTCTAGTGAGAAGCAGTGACCAGTGGTGTTCAAACCATCTGTTGTGAGATAGAAACTCACTGAAGACAATTTGTGAACGGTTGCTCAACTTCGTGGACTGATCGGAGTTAGACATAAACACCATCGGATGCCGGCCGGCTCAACGGTCTTTTGGTTAAGTGCTCTGGCGCGAGACTGGTAGGTCCTGGGTTCGAATCTCGCGAGGTGAGATCGTGGATGCGCACTGCTGAGGAGTCCCACAATAGGACGAGATGGCCTTTGAGCAGTGATTCCAGGTTTACCCTGGTGGTCTAGCTTCAATTGACTCACGCTTTTAACTATAAAAATACTAAATCTCCACAATACCCCCTTCTGAAAATAAACTCTATAATTGCAAATTCAAGTTGAGATTGTAATTGTGTCTAACATATCCGATGACAACCTGTTATTCGGTGATGAAACAAACAAACTAATGATGTATGTACTAACACTGACTACAGTTCAGTACTTTATTATGTATATTTCTTTATTTGTAACTACCCATCACCTAGTGAGCTAAGACGCCTTGTTCTTTCCATTTTAATCGGTGATGACATTTAAATGTTTACATATGTAAAACACATATATACCATTCCATTATTATTGTATCATTCTTTCCAGCACTCTTAGAAAGGACATTATAATTTATCAGTAAATAATACCTTAGGGACTTGTATTGTTATTATAAGCAAAGATGAATAGTGGCTAGCAGTGGAGTCCAGGACGTCCTTTTCGTTCTATTTGGGACTCGTCAACTGGATGTACCTGCATCTCAGAGTTGATGTTCGCTTTGGGGCTCGAACCCAGTACCTTTCGCTTCAAACGCCATCACGTTATCCACTCAGCTACTGATGCAGATACATCCAGCTGACGAGTCGCAAATAGGACGAAACGCGCGTCAAACTTGATTCCACTGCTAGCCACTATCCGTCTCTGCTTATAATGCTTGTGAATTTAGGCTATATGGAGACAATATGCATAGTATGCACACATGCCAAATATGAGACTGATCAATTGCAATCCTAAACATCAATGGGAAGATTCAAACAAATAATACCAAGTGAGTTTTTACTGCTATTGTTACAGTCTTTCGAAGCTAAGCCTCTGGAGGACTCTTTAAAATGGATAGAGCTAACATTTAAAATAGAGTTCTTAGTAAAAACTTACTGTAACTTGTCCCACAAAGTATTTATGGTAAATGTAACTGCTGTTGCGTAGAAAGCTTTATTTTGCTTTCATTACAGGGTATTTTAAATTCTTTAGAGCTAAAGAGAACTAAAGATAAAAGTCCATAAGGTCTACTTTTATTTCTCGCTTCCAAATAAACTTCTATGAGAATGAGTATCTTTACTTTAATATTGAAAATTATTAATGAGGTAAGGAGATGTTTATTTGTAATCACTTGCTTGCCACAACTCTTCAGTAATACAAAAATATTTTTTTAGCGTTGTTGGTATATTAATTAACAGAGTTGAAGTGTAAACGTATACACGAGTTGTACAATTATACTGTTGTGAACAAAAACACTTGTCGGGGGGAATCGAATGCATTTAGACACAGATTACAGACTATCTCACTTAATTCTGTTAACCATACAGTCAACAGTTAAATTGCAAAATAAAAACCAATTATTTCAATCTTCCCTGTTTCTTCTGTAAATATCAGTTCATCTTCTCTAATTCCATTGTTCATGCATTTTCCTACCAAATGCGCTTCATTTCAGTTCTTTCCTTATCGGTCTTCTGCCAAAATACATTCTATGTCTGACCATCGCTATATACTACTTATATAGATATAAGTAGACCACACTACAATACTACTCAACCTTCATTTTACAATCTACTAACTATTTATTGTTCTTTATAACTAATTTAAATGTAGTTAATTAACTCATTATTAACTATCCGGTATTGATTTTGTAACTAACTACTATACCCATGTATAACTATCTTATTGTGAAACCCTGACTATGTGAATACTGTTAATCATAATCTTATTGAAATACATTACACTAAGAAAATGTCATACGTTCACCTTATTGTTCAGTGAAATTCTTCCTACATATTCCAATATTCGATCAATTTTATATTTGGAATATAGGCCATATTTCAATCTGACCATATATAAGTGATTACCAGGTCAAGTAACGTATTTTTCACAAAATAAACTAGGTGAATTACTGAAGCATTATCAATTTAAAGCACATGGTTTTAATAATCATATTATAACCATCATATATAATAAGCAGTCGATCGTAATTACATAAAGTGATAAACTATTGACTGTGTTATAACATTTCCTGTAGGTTAAATACATGCTTTACACTGTAAATTAAGTGATCTAACAAATATTAAATCGGAAACGGTAGTATACAAATCACTCATAATAGTGAATAGTTATGAGATGGTGGAGAAGATTTGTAGCTCAGGTGGGTGATTTTGATGTAGGTTTGTTCTCTGAGCTGGATGGTTTGGTTGTGAAGCTTTCATCGTCCTTCTGAACGACATCATCAGCACAAACTTCGTGTGGAAGTGAAGTGTTTGAATTTCTCCACATGTGATTCACAGCTTGTCCTGTGCACCTCGATGTTGATTGGGTCTTGTTGACCTTAAATCTGTCATTGAATGGTTATTCTTATCATTGATATAATCATATGCTCACTAGTGACTGGCTCCATGAGGTATTTCTTGGAGTTCCACTTAGAAGCAGTAACCAGTGGAGTTCAACCAGGTCTGTTGTGAGATATCAACTCACTGAAGACAATTGGTGAATGGTTGCTCAATTTCGTGGATTGGTTGGGGTTAGACAATAACTCCGTTGGATGCCGACCGGCTCATTAGTCTAGTGGTTAATCCCTCGCGCGCGAGATTGATAGGTTCTGGATTCGAATCTTGCTTGCATGCGGGATCGCTGATGCGCACTGCTGAGGAGTCCCATAATAGGACGAAACGGCCGTCAAGCAGTGCTTCCAGGTTACCCATTGTGGTCTAGCTTCAATTGACTCATGATTTCAACTATATAAAATTGTTATCCAAATGACGATGTCTGTTAATTAAGTTAATAAAAAGGGCTTAACCAAAACTAACCATAATCGAAATTGATTGTCGGATGGTTGCTATAGTACAATGTTCCATATTTAATAAATTATCGTTGTATAAATTGATGATTAGTACACTAAACAACTCTTAAAATTCGATGGCATGACAAATACTGGAGTAATTGTCAGGAAAAAATGGGATTTTACATTTCTTTAAATCCTTATTTGATTACTTCATTCTTCAAGGAAACATTAAGTTAACATTATCACTCAACAATTACGTACTTATGGGGAATCTTTAATCAACGTAAAAAATACCTAGAAGCTGTAACAGTACCCGAAACTACATTTAAACATCTAACACTTCTTGTAACCTCTTATAAAGAACTAGTGAACTTAATCATCAACCTTTTCGGTAACTTGATTTTCAAGTATAAAATTTATATTCAATTCATGTCGTTTTTCTAATGGTCGAAGGTCACTTGTAGATCAGTAATCATACAATGTTTTCTGTTTATGAACTAACCACTGAAGCAGAACTTCTTTTAAACTTCACAAATCGATAATTGTATCAGCTTAGAAATTATCTTGAGACCAAGTCCCTCATGTGTTCACTGCATCAGATTTACCAACTCACCTGAAAATTTAAAAAACATTCATATCACATTGCAAAAATTTTATCATTGTACCATATTATCCTATTCGCTTCTATAATTAACAGAAATTACATTTAAGTCAAGAACCGAGCAACATTAGACCGTCATCGGAAACCTAGAAGCATTGGACGACCATTTCGTCCTGGTATGGAACTCTTTAACTATGAGCACCCACGACTCCGTACTCTGAGCTTGAGTTCAGTACCTTCGGTCTCGCGCGCGAACGGTTAACTTCCAGACCACTGAACCAGCATCCAACTGTGTTAATGTCTAACTTCAATCAATCCAGTGATTTTATATAGTTAAAATTATGAGTCAATTGAATGTAGACCATCATGGAAAACCTGAAAGCACCGTTTCGTCCTACTGTGGGACTCCTCGGCAGTGTGCATCCACGATCCCGCCTCGCAAGATTCGAATCCAGGACCTATCAGCCTCCCTAGATAATTTGAAATGGAAGTTTAGAGAATAACATTGAGGATAATGAATTCTATATTTAGGAAAAAAACATTTATATCCTTCTGATGAATTCCAAAAGCTATAAAACATCATATAATAAGGAAAATTTGCGGCCAATTACTTCAACTTTAAGAATTACGATCTTGAATGTAAAATGTTTTAAGTGAATACTTAAATTCATAAATCAAGTATATGTTTGTCAAAGTTTATTTGACAAATAAAACTATTTAGCCAACATATTATACTTTGTATTCGTACATTTAATGGTATTCACCAGTAGGAAGTGGTATTATGTCAAACCCACATAGGTCATTCTAGCCTCTGGATAAATCAATCTGTTCATCCTTTTCAAACCATATTTTTACCCTGTTACTTATTTGCTTATTATTCCTAACTGTTTTTATATGATCTTATGAGTACCAATTACTTGCCCTACTCATTATGTATCTAGCTTATTTTCTGCCTGACAATAAGTATCGATCCACGCTTGGCTAAATGGAGTTGGCTCACATGCCTTCTCCCCCGCGCGTCATTTCACTTCCCTTTCTTCTGTTCGCTATCTTCGCTTCGTTTCTCCGATCTTTTGTCTGGATCAATGATTGTACAAAATATATGTATTCAAAATCTAGTCTCGTACTTGACTTATTTAACTTCATTATTCATTAGCGTGATCTAAGTCGACGATTACATACGATGTATATTTTAATAAAAATCATCGTCCGACCTGATTGAAGTCAGATATAAAGTCACCTAAAAATCAATGTTTAGAATCCTTAGGGTTTAAGTGCTATGCAATATAAACATTGTAGTAAAATAGATTTCGTAGTCTAAAAGATACGTGTCTAGACTTTTCAACATGATATTTTAAATTTTAGGTTTATTACAGGAAAACACTTCTTAATAACCGTGTTAATTTTAAAATCATTATTTGTTTGATAATCATGAACGACCGATTGCCACAAATCGACGGGTTTCCTTAGCAAATATAGGACTGGAGAAAATAATATTTGTATGTCTACTTATATAAAATCACATTTTAAAGGACTTTCAGCGAGGTTAGATCAAACGATTGGATGTAAAGAATTTTTTTCAGTAATAGAAAGTCAGTTATACTGAAAAAAATCTGTTCAACATACAGTGAATTCCATACGAAAAGTTTCCTAACTCAATTTAGGCTACTCATAAATTATAAAGTAGTGTGTAATGTGTGTTAAAAAAACGCTCGCGAAAAATGAAAACATCTCAACAGTGTAATTTTCAAACGTTCAAATACGATGATTAAATGTGAAATTTAGACGGTACAGAACTTAAACTGATGAGACCTGAAATACGAGTAATTTACTTTAGTGTTGTGCTGTTTCAAAACAGTTTCCTGTTTTAATTCAATTACAGTCTTACGATAAAACAGTACAGAAAACTAACATGAAACTATATATGTGCCATCAAACTAACTTGTTCCTTATTCTAACGAATCTTATAGAGGTTATTTGAGTTATACTGATAAATCCTATGATATCTTCAACCCTGCATTCGGATTTACTCATCATTGTGTTATATGTTTCATTTGGTAGAACATCATATTACATATACTTAGGTTATGTGTTACAATTAAATTTCGTTTCTCTCTCAAACATCGTCATTATTTCTTTACTTAGTGAGTAGCGATTTTTAGAAATCTTACTTATTAAAGGAACAGATCAGTGATTGTAAATAACACACGAAGAAACCAAATTCAACAAATTGATAGGCAGTTGAAACTAAAAACACAAATCATAATCTTCCACAGAAATTAAGATTCGATATACATAATCCGCGTGAGCAAAACCGGCATAACCTGGTAAGTGCATGAGATTTCGGGCTACAGGTTTCCAGTGATAACATTTATAATATTTTCAACGGTAATCCTTGGTGTTTATTTGAGAGTTCCCTGCTCCAGAAAAACCTCTGTAGTAATTTGCCAAGTCATAAAATTTATTTCAGTGTTGTAGTCTGAAATATCGTAATTTTTACTTCAGATGTGTAAAACACACCTAATCGCATCGCCAAACAAATTTATTTCGACAGAACAGAATCATACAGCACAACATTGTAAACAATGAAGTTTATACAAATTCTTAAGCAATGCGATGGCGTTTGAAGCGAACGGCAATGGGTTCGAGTCCTCGAGTGAACATCAACTCCAATCTAGGTTCATTCCTCAAACGAATCCGAAATAGGACGAAACGCCGACCCTGGTTTCCACTGATAGTCAACATCCATCTTTACCTATAATACTTGTGACTTACGTGCAATATCGAGGCAATCCTCACAGGATGTACATTTACCAATAGTCGTAAACATCGATGAACGATTCAAACAACCAATACAAATGAATTAAAAGCTACATTTGAACAAGTATCGCAGCATTCCTTTACGATATCTACATTCAAAACAGTTTCTTTTGCATGCACAGTGAAATCAAATTTAAGTAAACTATACTACCCCAATATTATTTAGACAATTGTTAGAAATCCAACAATCTTTCTCTCATGTCTGAAAAACAAAATAGGACGAAACGCGCGTCCTGGATTCCACTCCCAGCCACTATCCATCTTTGCTTATAATGCTTGTAAATTAAGGATATATCGAGTCAATATACACAGTATGCATATATGCCAATAAGAGACTGACCAGTTGCAGTCTTAAAAATTATTGGGAAGATTCAAACAAACAATGTCAAGTGAATTTAAAATTCACCCCAATGCACAGACAAGTGGCTATCAGGACTCAGTAGCTGAGTGGATAACGTGATGGCGTTTGAAGCGGATGGTACTGGGTTTGAGTCCCAGATTGAACATCAACTCTGAGATGCAGGTACATCCAGTTGACGAGTCCCAAATAAGACGAAACTCACATCCTGTATTCCACTTCTAGCCACTATCCATCTTTGCTTAAAAATAATATACGCCTAATTTTTTAACCTTGTTTAGCTTCTCTTATCCAAAATATGTATTATTGACTTCTATCGCACGTATCCTATTACATTTCCTCTAGTTTCATCTTTAAATCATAAATAAAGTTAATTATAAACTTAATAGGATTACCATTATTATTATTATTATTATTAGTAGTAGTAGTAGTATAACCCTTAATAATTCTTACCTTAAATAATACTAACAACATTTTTCCTAACCAGTTTTAGCATTTTTTTTTTAAAGGATATTCTAACCTAATAACATTTGGTATTATCTATTAAAGTACAAAAGGTCAGGGTAAATATTTTAGGAAATAGTTAATTTAAATACCAACGTACCATACGTCTTGTTTTAATTCTCTTCATTTTTTTGTTGGTTGGTGTTGTTGTTTTAATCTATTGAAGTTATTCATATGGAAGAAAAGTTCAATTTACATTTAAGTAGTATATAATTTATTAAAAAAATTGTTTCTTCTTTTTTTTAAACAATAAAATTGCAACAAAATTATTATTTAACCAAATATTCAGAAAAAAAAGAAATTTTTAGATTTATACCTTGTAAAAGTAATTTAGTTATAAGATTAATTATCATAGATCTGTTCAATGACTATAATCAGAAGAGGAGTTCTGTGGAGATTATAGTAATATTATATAGTTGAAATCATGAGTCAATTGAAGCTAGACAACCATGGGAAACCTGTAGTTTAACCAGGTCTGTTGGGAGATATCAACTCAATAAAGACATTGGTGAATGGTTGAATGGATTGATTGAAGCTGGAAATTATGACCGTTGAATACCAGCTCAGTGGTCTAGTGGTTAAGCGCTCGCGCGCGAAACTGATAGGTCCTGGATTCGAATGTCGCTTGCGTGTGGGATCGTGGATGTGCACTGCTGAGGAGTCTCACAATAGGACGAATCGGTCGTCAAGCAGTGCTTCTAGGTTTTCCATGGTTGTCTAGCTTCAATTAACTAATGATTTGAACTATATACAATAACTATAAAATGATCTCTCAATGAAATATATATATATAGTTTTAATTTAAATATTCAATGATTTCGAAATAATCTTTATAATTATTGAACATAAATATTTATTTATGATACTGTGGTGTAGGTTACTTATATCCACATAAGTAGTATATGATGATCGTCAGGCATAGAATGTATGTTGGCAGAAGTTCGATAAGGAAAGAACGGAAAGGATACGTAATCGATATGAAAATGGACTGATATTTACAGAAGGAACAATCAAGATTGAAACAATTGATTGTTATTTTGCAAATTAACTATTTACTCTATGATTATCAGATCTTAATGAGATAGTTTGTAATTTGTGCTTAAATACATTCGATTATCCCCATCCGTATTCTTATATCACTTGGGAATAATTCTTATTACAAGTATGTTTCTTTTTTGAAGGATTGCTAAAGGTGGAAGAATAGTCAATGAATGAAGACAGCATTTATATTTAATATCCTAAATAATGTGCATTTTAGTATCTAAAATGTTTACAATATGACCACCATGAAAATGACCCGATTTCTTACCACCATGTAATTAGGTCATTCATAAGAAATATTCAGGATAGTGATTATCATGTGGTCAATAATTAATATATCAAATACAGTACTATTTGAAGTGGAGGCATCATTGATAAGGAAGGAGGATCTGATGCAGATGTAAATGTGAGGATTGGCAAATCAATGGCAGCATTTCAACAACTGAAGAACATATGGAACTCAAAACAATTTTCAACTAATTTCAAAGTCACAATCTTCAATACGAACGTGAAGACAGTTAGTTCTACTGTACGAAGCTGAAATGTGGACAACTATTACATCTATCATGAAGAAGGTAGAAGTATTTATAAACAGTTGTTTACGCAAAATACTCAACATTCAGTGGCCGGATACTATCAGCAACAGCGTTTTATGGGAGAGGACAAACCAGCTTCGATCTAAAGCGGAAATTAGGAAGACGTTGTGAGTGGATAGGATATAGATTAAGGAAATCACCAATGTGCATTACAAGACAATCTCTAACTTGTAATCCGTAAGGGAAGCGAAAAAGTGGAAGGCCAAAGAACACATTACTTCGGGAAATAGAAGCAGATATGAAAAGAATGAATGTTAACTGGAAAGTAGTGGAAAGGATTGCTCAGGACAGGGTTGGATAGAGAATGCTGGTGAGCGACCCATGCCCCTCCACGAGGGTTAACAGGCGTAAGTAAGTAAGTAACTATTTGAAGTGAATCTATGAATAAAATGATCAGTAATAAAAATACCCTTGAGTTTACGCCTTAACCATTAAAATAAAAAAATAAGATACCATAATATGAAAGATATGTCTCATTTGATGTGTGGTGAAATCATGATAACAGAGTTTATGACTTTCAGCTATTCACAATCAGTAATGTAATTTATGTATAACTGAAAAGTAACTTATATGGACAAAAATGTGGTAATCTTAACAAACAATACTTGAATTAATGTACTGGTTTCTAGTGTCGACCAAATGCCATCATTCTGTAGAATATAGAAAGGTATATGACTGTTTACGCAGCTAATAATAACAAATGAACATTTAGGCTACTAATACAAACTTATTCAGATACGTCAGCATCCTTGCTTATCTTAAAGGGTGTAAACATAGTTTAAAACATAATTCATCACTCATTGTGTAACTAGAATTACAAATTTATATAGTTAAGATCATGAGTCAATGGAAGCTAGACCACCATGAAAAAACTGGAATCACTGCTTGATGGCCCTCAGCAGTGAGCATCCACGACCCCTCCTTGCGGGATTCCAACCCACGACCTACCAGTCTCGCTCAAGAGCACCTAACCGATAGACAACTGAGCCGGCATCCAACGGTATTAATGTCTAACCTCAACCAATCCACCAAATTAAGCGACCAACTTCCATAGTACTGAGGTGGATACCTGTCTCTACCTGACATGGATTAGCTCCACTGGCCACTACTTCTCACTAGAACTCCAGGAATTACCTCATGGAGACAGTCACTAGTGAGCATATGATCATTATCACAAGGGGGTTATTGTGGAGATTTTAGTAATTTTATATAGTTGAGATCATGAGTCAATTGAAGCTTGACCATCATGGAATACCTGAAAGCACTGCTTGACGGCGTTTCATCCTACTGTGGGACTCCTCAGCAGTGCGCATCCACGATCCCGCCTTGCGGGATTCGAACACAGGACCTACAATGTTTAACAAATTAAAGTAACAATGTTTGGTTTTTGTTTTATAAAAGTCGTAAACAGACAGTTACAAAAAATAGGATGGAGAGTTTCCAAAGAGATCACCGAGTGAAGCACTCGAATTCACTAAAACAATAGAGTGTAACTTATAGAGTATTCACTTAGTGAATACATGGTATATATACGATCTGATTTCGATTCTGAAAAGAATCCATAAGTAACTAATCTAGAAGAGTTTTAAAGTTAAATTAAATCAATATCCAATACTTTTTTATGTTCAACAACTTTCTCTATAAAGCCAGTTCATGATGAACCATAATGAAAGGAAATATTTTATTGCCAAATAACAACTTTATTTCAGTTTTGAACGAATAGTTTCATGATATTAGGATACTAAGTGTTTGAACGGTATTGATAATGAAAATAATCATTGTAAACACTTTAGCAATTGAACTGAAGTAACTTAAATATTCCGCTTGTAGCCTTATCCTAGTATAAACAAGGTTAGAAAACAACTATGTACACAACAACTGTCTGACCAAGTCACATTGAATATGGATTAGTGCCTTCAAGGTGTAAAATATAAAGAAATGTAGGTATGTGTTTCCTTATTCTTATTTAAAAACTGATGATCAAATTTGGCAATAGCGTTATTCAAATATGTTTTTAAAGTAAACGTTGTGTGAATTTATCAAAGAGTCACTTTAAAACACTTTTTAAATTGAGTCTCAACCTTTACAGTATTAGTGCCTTAAATCCCAGATGAAACCACTAACAATTTCATGTGAGTTTGAATTGGTTGTATTTAATGATTAATGGCTGTTTGCAAGAAATCTTAGGCTCTCTTCGAGTAAGAGGTTTCAGATATAGATGACTATTTATTCATCTTAGATCTATAGTGGATAAACAACTGTACACAGATTTTCGTCTATGCTTTCAAATATTTCACTGTACAACAATGAAAGATTTCAACATCATTGACGGATTCATACACTCTAAAAGTGATATCGATAAAGATTACAAAAGAAATGCTTTAAGTAGTGTTGTATTCTCTGAGATGAAAAGTTTGGTTCTAAGGTTTTCATTGTTCTGAACAACATCATTAGGGCTTACTTAAAGTAGAAGTTAGCACTTGGATTACTCCACAAATATAAGATCAATCCATCATGAGGAATTTGTTTCCGACTAATCGCTTTTATGAGTTCGATCATCTTCATATGTCTTTTTCTTCTTGTAGGTTGTTTCTGTTCATTTAAACTCTGATCATTGAATTGGTTGACCTTCACCTAACGAGTTGATAAATCCGGTCTTCATCGATGTGACTGCTGGACGGTGATTAATTTAGATTCCATATTTCTAGAAATCATTTCCTGAATTCAGGATTTCGACATCTACCTAAAGAAATTGATGTCCTTTGTTGTACACACTCAATGGTCTAAATGTTAGCATATCATGCCTTTCCAGCAATGGTCTGTGTTTACTCATCATCTACATACAAACAGCTCCACAGCTATTGAAGTCATCTAAAGTGCAAATCTAAATAAATTAGTTTGGCTTTTTGTTGCAACCAAAAAGTTACAATTAATAGGTTACGGCGTTTATACATAAAACTATGGATTTAGTTGATAAAGATGGATTTCAACATTGAAAGCATCACATATATATGACAAAACCATGACACAGTAAAATGTCAGCAACTACAGTGACATCATGAAACAAATGTAAAGGCACATTAAACAATATACATCGTTTATCATGACATACTAACATGAAGAACATGACTCAAAACCTACTGTGAAATCAGTAATCTCATTGATCACTAGGATGTTTGGTAATTTTCAAACTTGTACAATGAAATGCAGTTAGGGTAAATGTGGCGTAAGACTATATCCACGACCATATTAGCCATTAGCACTGATATGTCGATGGTTTTACAATGCTTTATCAATTTCGAAGGATATAACGGATAACAGGTGTCGGATTCTGTTATATCTACCAGGCTTTTATTTGATACTTCTTCGAACGGGAATCAATCATCAGAACTGACCATTACTTAATCATCTTTCTTAAACATAACTGAAATCATATTGACAATTCACTGGAATTTTCCATTTCATATAACACTTCGCAATGAATCTTGTACAGAATATACACATGATTATTTTGCATTTAACATTAAGCTAATTATCATTGATTTTGATAATAAATTACATTTTAATTAATTAGGTTAATTTCCATCTATCATGAATGGGAATTTGTACTTTAATTTCAAGAAACTTAAGTTCTATCAAATTTCTAGTAAGTTTCATCTGTGTTCGTTGATTTTCATAATCAATCCGAACATGAAGAGTGGAATGAAATGTTTCCTCTATTTAGAGGTTTATGGGCTAAGTGAGAGATAATTTAGTGAAATTAATAAAATATTGGTCATGATATTTTAGGTAGTTGAAGTTCATCAGGGTAAATGGAATGTTACACATCCACAATTCAATGTTAATCCTAAAATGCGAAAGAAAAAGGGATTAGAATTCGAGAAGAAGTGATTGTGGGACAGTATTATTTTTATTCAAGTAACACTTTATGCAATACATGTATATTTGTATATACAGAGTGAGAGAGGGTGAGTGTGTGAATTCAATCCTATTGAAACATATGTCAGAAGCTGTAGAGATATATACCAAATGACTGTGTAAAACATTTCCTTAAAATTGTAGTGGAATTAAATTTAGATCTACTACTTATCGGATTCAGGAAGGATAAGAGTTCCAAATTCGCTAAATGTGTTACTTGGTAAAGCTACTTGAAACTAATCAGTGGCAGGCGTACACACCAATGGGAAGATCCAAACCATAACCAATATATATGGATTGAAATTATATATTACTTAGTTTAGACATATCTTAAATAACTCTCAATCTTCTATACCTTACAAAGGCATCAAATTTGAATACATGGTAGGTGGCTTGTAAATTTGTCATGTGAAAACTAGGTTGAAATTTCCAGTCCACTGCAGTCAATTCAATAAAGGCATCAAAAGTGTTACGGATGAAGCATTGACAAATGCACACTATCCATATCATATTCTAGGAATAAATTCTTAATTGGAAAGATGCATCAAAGCACATAACAGATAGATATAGTTCGGAAATTTAGGCGCCTATTGAGATCTTTCGGTGATCATACATTTTCAAAACGTCCAGTGGTTGTAAGATCACATAACTTTAACAACATTGAAAATTTTCGTTTAAATTGGTGTGATGTTTAAGATCTCTATAGGTTCATTTACTTGAAAATAATTTCATAAAACAACACTTTGAAAATATACTCTTTATTTTTTCTCGCATATGTACGTAACTGGTGTCACAGTCAGTGTTTGATGTAGTGCAACAGCCATTATAACCCATTCATACGTCATTGTTTCAATTCCGACTA
This sequence comes from Schistosoma mansoni, assembly GCF_000237925.1. Classification (NCBI taxonomy): domain Eukaryota; kingdom Metazoa; phylum Platyhelminthes; class Trematoda; order Strigeidida; family Schistosomatidae; genus Schistosoma; species Schistosoma mansoni. The sequence continues at coordinate 21,823,778 of NC_031497.1, forward strand.
AATTGATTACATTAGTTTTAGATTAACAATACTGCTTCAGTTTACAAACGTGTGTTGCAAAGTAACCTATAAGCGTTAGTAAATTTCTGGCATATTTTACTAACCTATTTCAAATCAAAACACATCACGTGATAGTTTGTTGATCCTTTTAAATCTGAGATGTTTCTCTGGCCTCCAGATCCTACATTAATTTGCTTCATCAGTTCACGATAGTGGATAATAAAGTTGTAATAACATGAACTCGATATTTTTCTACACATATGAATAATCTACAATTGTCCAATATTATTCACTTTCCCTTTTTCATTATGTCGGTAATCAAATACACAATGATAGAATAGTTAATGACAAAAATCCCAGTTTAGAATTGTATTCAAACTTAAATGAAGGTAAATGTTTGCACTTGCATCTGTCAATCTAAAGGATTGTAATTGATTGGTGTTTATTAGTATCTGTACATCTTGAGTGGATTACCTTAATTTTGTCTCTTCATGAAATCTTTATATGTTCATTTCATCAACAATTACGAAGTAGACAATTTTTAAAAATTTTTTTAGGTGGTATTGAGACAATTGATTATAGCTTTAAAATTAGATTGATGTAACTCTCATGTCAGTTTGCACATATATGAGGAATCGTAAACTAGAACAAACTAATTGTTCAACGAACCTTCAGCTGATATCATTTTATAATGAAAAAGAAAACGTTGATGAGACCATATGCTCACTAATTCTCCTTTTTTTTTCATTTGCAAAATATGCAAATTATGTAATTAAGGGAAATTACCATAATTTGACTTAAGAAAATGTATTTAGTATATGATAATCAAAGTGTTATCACTAGGCATGGTGTATTCATCATGTTTTTATTTCCATTCTGATCGATCCATATCTAATTTCGGAACTGAATCTCAATTGAATTCTTTAAATAATCTAATGCTTAAATATACAAATTTATTAAGAAAAGAAATATAAAGTCAACCTATGTAACTATATAGCAGAATCATATTCCTTTACCTGAACCAGATTTAATTTATTTTCTTGACGACGCCATGTTTTTTTTCCTGATTGCTTAATAAAATCAAAAGAAAAAAAAAAGACAGTTGTTACTGGATAAAACATTTAGAAAGTTAGTTAATACATGAAATGAATTATCTTCCATATTTTTCAATGGATGAAAAAGGGGAAGATTCATTCATGTATGTACCTATTTATCATGGATATGTACCGTTCAATAGACTAGTGAATTCTTAAGATACAAATCAATAAGATGTTTTCATAAATTTTTTGAAACTTTACATCATAGACCATAGATGACATTTAAACAACCTTCTCTTCTAGTTTTTATTTTTATTTTTAGGAGGGTACTTTTTAAACTACGTTTATTTTGATAAAGATTACAGATGTTATTGGTCACAGTTTATATATATATATATATATATATATATATATATATATATATATATATATAATAAACATTTCGTTGAAATTCAAGAGACAATTCAAGGAGAAAATTTTATTTATGACATTGTCATTTAAACAATCTACACAATTGTATCTGTAGTAGTTTATTAAATAAAGTAATACTGTAGTGTGATCTACTTATATCCATATAAGTAGTATATGGTGATGGTCAGACATAGAATGTATTTTGGCAGAAGACCGATAGGGATAGAACCGGAACGAAGTGCAATTGGTATGAAATAGCATGAACAAAAGAATTAGAGAAGATGAACTGCTATTTACAGAAGGAACAGTTAAGATTGAGACAATTGATTGTTATTTTGCAATTAAC
>NC_031497.1:21825771-21827678 GCF_000237925.1 Schistosoma mansoni
AGAAAGTTACTGGGTTCGAGTCCCAGAAAGTACATCAACTCCGAGGTGCAGGTACATCCATCTGACGAGTCCCAAATATGACGAAACGCGTGTCAAACTGGATTCCACTGCTAGCCACTATCCATCTTTGTTTACAATGCTTGTGAAATAACGTTATATCGAGGCAATACGCACAGTATGTACATATGCAAATAAGAGACTGACCAGTTGCAGTCCTAAACATCAATAGGAAGATTTAAACAAGTAATACTAAATGAATTACATTTGTACGTGTAGCATTCCATTCATAACATTGACGTCATTAAATTCACTTTGTATTGTTTGTTTGAATCTTCCCATTGATATTTAGGACTGCAACTGGTTAGTCTCTTATTGGTCATTTGTACATACTGTGCGTATTGCCTCGATATAGCCTTAATTCACATCATTAGTTGTGTAATGTTTATAATTGTCTTTTATTTCATTTCACAAATTGATTATGTGGGTAAATGATGGGACACTCATTGCTTCAATATTTTCATTTTATAGTTTTTTTTAAAAAAGAAACCGGGTTAATTTCTTTAACTGATTAAAGCAAAGTATCTTCTATGATCATATGTGATTAAGAGTATAATTATTAATCGATTCAATATGATAATCGTTTACTCAACTTTAACTTTACTTTAACTGAATTTTGTCAGATTGAATGATTATTTTTTTTCAGTACGATACTTTAATGTATTCCGATATTTTCTGTTATGTAACCATTGTAAGCAAAGATGGATAGTGGCTAGCAGTGGAATCCAGTTTGACACGCGTTTCGTCATATTTGGGACTCGTCAGATGGATGTACCTGCACCTCGGAGTTGATGTACTTTCTGGGACTCGAACCCAGTAACTTTCTCTTGAAACGCCATTGCGTTATCCACTCAGCTACTGAGTCCTGATAGCTACTTGCATGTGCAATGAGGTGAAGTTTAAATTCACTTAGTATTGTTTGTTTAAATCTTCCCATTGATGTTTAGGACTGAAGCTTGTCAGTCTCTAATTAAGGCTAGGCAATACGCACAGTATGTACAGTATGCACATATGAAAATAAGAGACTGATCAATTGCAGTCCTAAACATCAATGGGAAGATTCAAACAAACAATATCAAGTGAATTTAAACTTCACCACATTGCATAAGCAAGTGGCTATCAGAACTCAGTAGCTGAGTAAATAAGGTGATGACGTTTGAAGCGAACAGTACTGGGTTTGAGTCACAGAGTGAACATCAACTCTGAGATGCAGGTATATCCAGGTGACGAGTCGCAAATAAGACGAAACACGAGTCCTGCATTCTACTGCTAGCCACTATCCATCTTTGCTTAGAATATCATATAGTTAAAAATAAAGCAATCGATTAAAGTTTTTTGAATGTCCCAGACAGTCGAACCTTCATTAATTTACTAATTTTATTAACATATTTTAAAACAAAATCTTAAATTCACTTTGTCATTAAATCAATATAAATACAATTGAGGGAATAGGATGTATTTTTGGCAATATCTAAGCAACAGATTAAGAAGGAATAATCGATCTAAAGAAAAATGGAACTCGACAAGTAAAATATTTTTAAAATGGAATACAAAGTATTTTTGTTTTGACCAATATGATACATTCAACTAATTTAGAGAAACTAAGTTACATATCTTAATTATAGACTCCATTATACAGTTTGTTACAATGTTTCTACTATCCAGCAGCTAACTAATATTGATAATCGATCATATTAAGGGTAATAAATCTGTTCAAGATAATATTAAACAACAAAATATTCTACTCTCATATGATGACTTTGAAATAAAATACCTTCTTGAAGTTTGTGTTTTAATCTGATCAATATGCTCTACATATAAGCTACATAAATGTATTGAGACAAATAAGT
>NC_031497.1:21827878-21829486 GCF_000237925.1 Schistosoma mansoni
CATAGACTGAAACAACGAAAACAAGAGTTAGGATCTTCATCAATACGAACATTTCACATTAGTGTATTTGCTCATCATTTACCTGATGGCGAACATGATTTCAATGTTTTAAAGTCCTTCAAGATAATGGATAAACCATTTACGTTGAACTTATTACGTTTTACCGAAGTAGTTGCTTTAAATAGAATACGTACCCGTAATGACGCAGTTATCAACTTTGTTTTTACCATTGTGACATCAGTTGTATATGTCAATGACGTAACTTTTCTCCCATGAAATTAATCATATTTTTTTTACTTTCCATCTAATCTATACTTAAATAATTAATTTTATTTTCTTCTTTAATCATAATATTCATATTTTATATCATTTCTAGTGATTCTATTATGCGTGTCATTTTCATTTTTCTTTCCTCTAGAACATTCATCATTTAAATAGACAATCATTTAAACAAACTTGAAATCCCTTATAGCAGCTTACATACCATTGGATTTGTTCATATCTAATTGGGTTAAGCCCTTTTGTTAACTTATTTAACGGACAAAGTCATTAGTATAGTAACTATCTATTATACCATTGTATCATTATTATGTACGCTTGAGCAATGCATCCTGCCTACTCATTCATTCTGCTAGCCTTACTATTATTCGCTTAATTGATTCGATGATTCATGCATTTCCATATGTATATATATGTACATCTTAATCCTGTTCATTGACTCGCTTATTTACCGTACTCGCTTGCTCGCTGACTTGATCACTGGATCAATCGATCTCTCACTTGCTTATTCGATTCACGCGTTCACTCGCTTGCTTTACGGCACTACTCTCTCATGCTTACTTAAAGTGCATGTAGTTTTGGATATCTGTGTGTAGTTCAATAATAAACGTAATCAACACTTCGTATTCGCCTTCTGATTTATACATCGTTGGAGCGTTATGGAGTAACGTTTATCAGGACGAACAATATACAAAGTTTAAGGATAATATCGAATATCGACCACCACACCCTTCAAAATTATTACATTTTTTGTCAATTTAGATGTTAAACCTAGTTTCAATCAATTTCAATGTTGTAAACAACTGAAATGAATCTATGAGATAAATGAAATTATATTAATCTTTTGTGTTCATTATTTTTTGTTTTAGTCAAAATATAAATGAATAATCATAACATTTATATAGAATATGCAGTTTTTATTTACTATTTCCTATGTAAGCTACTTTACAACTCTCTATTTTGATGTTAATATCTAACTATTTCATTATCAGAAAGGGGTTTTTTGGGGAGATTTTAGTAATTTTATGTAGTTGAAATCATTAGTCAATTGAAGCTAGAACACTATGAAAAACCTGGAAGCACTGCTTGACGGCCAACTCGTCCTATTGTGGGACTCCTCAGCAGTGCGCATCCACGACCTCGCCTCGCACGATTCGAACCCAGGACCAGTCAGTCTCGCGAGCGAGCACTTAACCGATAGACCACTGAGCTGGCCGGTATCCAGCGGTGCTAATGTCTAACTTCAACCAATCCACGAAATTGAGCAACCATGAATTACTAAAATCTCCACAAAAAAAGACCTTCTGATAATGACCATATGCTCACTAG
>NC_031497.1:21829686-21854933 GCF_000237925.1 Schistosoma mansoni
TAGGTTAATTTCCATCTATCATGAATGGGAATTTGTACTTTAATTTCAAGAAACTTAAGTTCTATCAAATTTCTAGTAAGTTTCATCTGTGTTCGTTGATTTTCATAATCAATCCGAACATGAAGAGTGGAATGAAATGTTTCCTCTATTTAGAGGTTTATGGGCTAAGTGAGAGATAATTTAGTGAAATTAATAAAATATTGGTCATGATATTTTAGGTAGTTGAAGTTCATCAGGGTAAATAGAATGTTACACATCCACAATTCAATGTTAATCCTAAAATGCGAAAGAAAAAGGGATTAGAATTCGAGAAGAAGTGATTGTGGGACAGTATTATTTTTATTCAGGTAACACTTTATGCAATACATGTATATTTGTATATACAGAGTGAGAGAGGGTGAGTGTGTGAATTCAATCCTATTGAAACATATGTCAGAAGCTGTAGAGATATATACCAAATGACTGTGTAAAACATTTCCTTAAATTTGTAGTGAAATTAAATTTAGATCTGCTACTTATCGGATTCAGGATGGATAAGAGTTCCAAATTCGCTAAATGTGTTACTTGATAAAGCTACTTGGCAGGCGTACACACCAATGGGAAGATCCAAACCATAACCAATATGTATATGAATTGAAATTATATATTACTTAGTTTAGACATATCTTAAATAACTCTCAATCTCCTATACCTTACAAAGGCATCAAAATCTGTAAAACTAAGAAAATCGCACATTTGAATACATGGTAGGTGGCTTGTAAATTTGTCATGTAAAAACTAGATTGAAATTTTCAGTCCACTGCAGTCAATTCAGTGAAGACATCAAAAAATGTTACGGATGAAGCATTGAGAAATGCTCACTATCCATATCAAATTCTAGGAATAAATGCCTAATTTCAATGATGTATCAATACACATCACAGATAGAAATAGTTTGGAAATGTAGGCGCCTATTGAGATCTTTCGGTGGTCAAAACTTCCAATGGTTGTAAGACCACATAACTTTAACAACATTGAGAATTTTCGTTTAAATTAGTGTGATGTTTAAGATCTCTATAGGTTCATTTACTTGAAAATAATTTCATAAAACAACACTTTGAAATTATACTCATTATGTTTTCTCGCATATGTACGTAACTGATGTTTGACGGTCATCTCCAAATACTACCGAAAGCTTAACTTCAAATGTTCAGGTCGATCAGTAGAAGGGAAAATGAGAAGTTATCACTAGAAACTGAGTAAATTCTTTCAACGTCTTTTATGAAAACTCTCCACTTTCCAAACATTCATCTAGAATCATATTCAAATTGAAAAAGTACAAAGTAGCACTCATAAAATTTAATCATCTTACAAAATATCGAATGTGGGTTTATAAAATTCACTAAGCAATGAATACTTTCACATGATTCAAAGGAAATATGACCTCAAACAATTACGGTTCCAGATTCCTTCCATCAACTCATACATGATGGTTTCTAAGTGCGTTAGGCGTCACATCTTTCGGGATTTAACTTGAAATGAACTATCTCACAGTCAGTGTTTGATATAGGGCAACAATCATTATAACCCATTCATACGTCATTGTTTCGATTCCGACTAAATCGATTACAGTAGTTCTAGATTAACACTACTACTTGAAGTTACAAACGTGTCTTGCCAATTAACGTATAAACGTTAGTAAATTTCTAAAATATTTTACTAACCTATATCAAATCAAAACACATCGCGTGATAGTTTGTTGATCCTCTTAAATCTGAGATGTTTCTGTGATTTCCAGATCCTACAATAATTTGCTTCATCTGGTAATAAATAAACACTTCACAATAATGAATAATAAAGTTGTAATAACATGAACTCGATATTTTTCTACACATATGAATAATCTACAATTGTCCAATATATTCACCTTCCCTTTTTCATTATATCAGAAATCAAAAACACAATGGTAAAATAGTGAATGACAAAAATCACAATTTAGAATTGTATTCAAACTTAAATGAAGGTAAATGTTTGCACTTTCCGCTGTCGATCTAAAGGATTGTAAATGATTGGTTTTTTTATGGGTATCTGTACATGTTGAGTTGATTATCTCAATTTTGCCTTACAGTTAAACGTCGTTCCTTTTTTGTATCATGAATATTGGTGTAGTTTAGAATGAACATCTCTTTCTAGTTGTGAATCATCAGCCTAACGTATTTCTATTTAAGTCTTCCTATCCGAATCAGTAGCTATAAAGATATTATGGATTAAACAGCGATTAATGCGATAGGTACCACTTTTCAGTGTCTTACTGTGAATATCAATACTAAGGTAATAGGTACATTATTCTAACGAGTCAGGGAAAAGAAAAAAAACACGCTGATCCTAGATTCTGATTAACTCCTCCTGTAGCTCTTTCGGAGGCTACTGGCGTTCCGAAGCTCGGATAAAATAGAAGGGTTGAGCATGGGGTTAGTCACTCCATCACATAAAAAAACCAACTCATTAAAAAACAAAACGCTAACCAGAAAAAAAAAATTATTCAAACTAGAATTCTGATTCAAATCATAATCTTAATTATGATTGTCTATTACTTTATGTTTGTTTTTTTTTAATGTGCAAATATACTTAACCAACTAAAAGATTTATAATTTGCAGGAATCATTTTATTCAAATTTCATAGGATAAACTGAAATAAAATAATTTATTTGTACAAAAATTAATTAACCAATCAAAATTCAGATTTAATTTATTTTTTATTTTATTTATTTGGTAAATTATTTAAATAATATTAATAATGATCATTGTTAATAAACTATATGGAATTATAATTATGATATATTAAAAAAAAAAAAAAGGATTTCATTATTACATAATCATATTGAATTCATCTATCTTTTTTTTCTAATCACTTAATTCAATATTAGTAATGATATATAATTTGACATGTTTTAATGCACAAACTGATTTTACTAATGAAGGTATTATGATGTATCGATTTCGTGCTTATATAACACCATTAATTGTATTATTTGGTACAATTGGTAATATACTTGTTATTATTATATTTATTATAATGCAAAAAAAATCAGCATGTCGTTTTAATTCATATATAATTGGTATAACAATAGCACATATAATGGAATTAATATTTAATGCATTTTTAGATGATTTTATTGGTAGAGGTTTAGCATGGTTAACAAAATGTAATATTAATATTAAATTAGATACATATTCATTAATTTTATGTAAATTTTTTTCATACATTCCAGAAACATCCGGTATTATATCTACAAATGTTTTAGTATTATTTAGTATTGATCGTATACTTACTGTATTTCATCCAATTAGATTTCGTGGTGATCGTCATCTTTATTTAGCTTGTTTTAGTATTTTAAGTATATATATTATTGGTATGATATTATATTTACCAACAGCAATTAATTCAGGTCTTGTATTGAATTCACATAATTATACAATATGTCAATTTGTTGATCCATTAAAATTTAGTGTACAATATAATTTATATTTATCTAATATTGGTGCTACTATTATACCAACTATAGTAGCATTTATCACAACAATTATAATTACAGTGAAATTACGTCGTTTATTTAAAGAACGTTATGATATGTGTCAATATTATGATCGTCATACTAGTTCTAATGAATTACGTCGTATTGCTGGACATTTAGCTATGACAACAATATTTTTTATATTAAATATACCATTAATTATTGTTGTATTATTAAGACAACATTCAGATTATAGTTATTATCATTTAATTTATCCTAATTATACTAATCAATTAAAACATTTATCAAAATTATTTAGTTCTATTAAATCAATTAATGCTGCTATGGAATTTCCTACATTTTTTATATTTTTATCATCATTTCGTCAACATTTTTATTATTTATGTTGTCATAAGAAACAACAAAAAAAAACAAATTTAAAAGATATTTTTAAATTACATAATATACAAGAAAAATGGAAAATAATTTTAAGACGGAATTATGTAAAATCAGATACTACTACTACTACTACTAATAATAATAATAATAATAATAATAATCGATCCATGGATATGATCCATCATACAAGCCGAAACGTACAGTGATCAATTATTGATTACCTGAAAAAGAAAACTATTTATTCATGACCAAAAGTATTTCTGGGTGTATAAAGAAAAACGAAAAAAGAAAGGACTCTGAAGAAGTCCAGACAGGTTAGCTGGACGAAACGTTGGAATTATTGATTAAATTTCAATCATTGAGATTATTTCAAATATAATTTTTTCACATATAATGACTTCTCTATAATTGGCGCCCAAATTTTGTCAAACTTTTGGTTCTAACCTTGACGAATATTCGTATACATTAGTGTATTCTTATTAAGATTATGAAAGACTAATTGTCATAAGATTTTTTTTGATTTTTATGTATATTCTTGTTACTGAGTATCAATTACTAATTGTTTTTGGTTATTAAGTGTTTATTGTTTATTATGTACTGTTGTTTCTTGTTTTTTTTTGTAAAGAACATATTCAATTATAAACTGTGGTTGTTTTTGTTTAATTTAGTCTATAAGTTTGATATTAAAAATGACTATATGTCTTCAACTAGTTTGATAAACAGTTAAGAGTTAATTTTATATAGTTGAGATCACGATTCAATTGAAGCTAGACAACCATGGAAAACCTAGAAGCACTGCTTGACGACCGTTTCGTCATATTTTGAAACTCCTCAACAGTGCGCATCCACGATCCCGCCTCGCCAGATTCCAACACAGGAATTGTCATTCTCGCGCTCGAGCACTTAACCGATAGACCACTGAGCTGGCCGGTATCCAACGGTGTTAATGTCTAACTTCAACCGATCCACGAAATCGAGCAACCATTTGCCAACATCTTCAGTGACTTGAAACGGCCGTCAAGCAGTGTTTCCAAGTTTCCCATGGTTGTCTAGCTTCAATTGACTCATGATCTCAACTATAAAAAAATTACTAAAATCTCCGCAAAACCCTCTTTAGTTAAGACTTAAGTTCATTTACTGGGATTTATAACTAGGAATTACATTAATTTATTCATTTCATGAATTATTTTTAATTCAATCTGTGAAAGAAATATAAGTTATTTGATTGAGCACTTGTTTGTCTTAATTTAACTAACAGATTTTCACGTTCCATTCGTCATGCTATCACTTGATAAGTGTAATGTGAATATTTTCATGCTGCGATTTGAATATCATTTAGAGACAGTGTATTGGATTACATTTATTTAAAAAGACACATGTATCGATATACTTCTACAATTGTCCAAGAACAAGCGAACAAGTTGGGTTTTAGAGTATGCAAGCTGATAAATACATAATATTATGAGTTAAACCGTTAGATTACATATTATCTGTGTTTTCACAGTTCAGTCTGGTGGTAAAGCTTCATAAGAGTTTATGATAAAACCAAAATAAACTACTAAATAAGTGTACACTATGAATGATTACTGATCTGAATAACCTTGGACATTAAAAATCGGTAAATAAGTTAATTAGACGGCATTAAAATACAAAAGTACGCAATGGCTATACTGATCTCACCATACCAAATATACTGATCATCGGGACATTTAAACGTATACGGAATACCGCTTTATACTACTCTTAGTTGTATCGACCACGTAAAACGTACGTCTCAAGGCACATAGACTGAAACAACGAAAACAAGAGTTAGGATCTTCATCAATACGAACATTTCACATTAGTGTATTTGCTCATCATTTACCTGATGGCGAACATGATTTCAATGTTTTAAAGTCCTTCAAGATAATGGATAAACCATTTACGTTGAACTTATTACGTTTTACCGAAGTAGTTGCTTTAAATAGAATACGTACCCGTAATGACGCAGTTATCAACTTTGTTTTTACCATTGTGACATCAGTTGTATATGTCAATGACGTAACTTTTCTCCCATGAAATTAATCATATTTTTTTTACTTTCCATCTAATCTATACTTAAATAATTAATTTTATTTTCTTCTTTAATCATAATATTCATATTTTATATCATTTCTAGTGATTCTATTATGCGTGTCATTTTCATTTTTCTTTCCTCTAGAACATTCATCATTTAAATAGACAATCATTTAAACAAACTTGAAATCCCTTATAGCAGCTTACATACCATTGGATTTGTTCATATCTAATTGGGTTAAGCCCTTTTGTTAACTTATTTAACGGACAAAGTCATTAGTATAGTAACTATCTATTATACCATTGTATCATTATTATGTACGCTTGAGCAATGCATCCTGCCTACTCATTCATTCTGCTAGCCTTACTATTATTCGCTTAATTGATTCGATGATTCATGCATTTCCATATGTATATATATGTACATCTTAATCCTGTTCATTGACTCGCTTATTTACCGTACTCGCTTGCTCGCTGACTTGATCACTGGATCAATCGATCTCTCACTTGCTTATTCGATTCACGCGTTCACTCGCTTGCTTTACGGCACTACTCTCTCATGCTTACTTAAAGTGCATGTAGTTTTGGATATCTGTGTGTAGTTCAATAATAAACGTAATCAACACTTCGTATTCGCCTTCTGATTTATACATCGTTGGAGCGTTATGGAGTAACGTTTATCAGGACGAACAATATACAAAGTTTAAGGATAATATCGAATATCGACCACCACACCCTTCAAAATTATTACATTTTTTGTCAATTTAGATGTTAAACCTAGTTTCAATCAATTTCAATGTTGTAAACAACTGAAATGAATCTATGAGATAAATGAAATTATATTAATCTTTTGTGTTCATTATTTTTTGTTTTAGTCAAAATATAAATGAATAATCATAACATTTATATAGAATATGCAGTTTTTATTTACTATTTCCTATGTAAGCTACTTTACAACTCTCTATTTTGATGTTAATATCTAACTATTTCATTATCAGAAAGGGGTTTTTTGGGGAGATTTTAGTAATTTTATGTAGTTGAAATCATTAGTCAATTGAAGCTAGAACACTATGAAAAACCTGGAAGCACTGCTTGACGGCCAACTCGTCCTATTGTGGGACTCCTCAGCAGTGCGCATCCACGACCTCGCCTCGCACGATTCGAACCCAGGACCAGTCAGTCTCGCGAGCGAGCACTTAACCGATAGACCACTGAGCTGGCCGGTATCCAGCGGTGCTAATGTCTAACTTCAACCAATCCACGAAATTGAGCAACCATGAATTACTAAAATCTCCACAAAAAAAGACCTTCTGATAATGACCATATGCTCACTAGTGACTGGCTCCATGAGATATTTCATGCAGTTCTAGTGAGAAGCAGTAACCAGTGGAGTTCAACCAAGTCTGTTGTAGACATATCAACTCACTGAAAAGATTGGTGAATGGTTGCTCAATTTCGTGGATTAGTTGAAGTTAGACATTAGAACCGCTGGATACCGGCCAGCTCAGTGGTCAAGCGCTCGCGCGCGAGACTGATAGATCCTGGGTTCGAATCTCGTGAGGTGTAGTCGTGGACGCTCACTGGTGAGGAGTCCCACAATAGGATGATTCGGCCTTCAAGCAGTGCTTCCAGGTTTTCCATGGTGTTATAGCTTCAATTGACTGATAATTTCAACTATATAAAATATTCCATTGTTTGAATTGTATTCATCTACTACCCTTTTTCATTATATTGATGAATGTTTGATATTTAAGGGGGATATTTTTGTTTGAATCAATGGCAAATAATAATAAAATTAATAATATTAAGTATTTTGAAACCTTTCTGTGTGAAAGTGTTAACAATTATTAATTGAAATATTTATGATTGTAACTGGGACCTAATAGACAACACTTTTAAGGTGATTAAAGTCATAAATATATTCAGATATAAATTAGATGATCAGTCGGTAATAATCAGTGCTTTAGTGTCCACTTCATAATACACATCGCATTCTTTCAAGCATACTACAACAGGTTTATTAGCTTGAAGGACTTCACTATGTGATGAACATTGTTTGGTATCGTATTTATAAGAGCGATGGGTTAGTTGAGAATCATTGCCAAGTTGTAACCAATAGCCTCCCACAAAATGCCATTTCTATGTGATCCTAGTCCGTATCAACCTATATTTAACAGAGATGTGACAACTACTTCATTCTTTAAATCATCCATTCTATCGGATTTCGGACATATAATTCCCATTTAAGCACTAAAAATACGAAATTCAGAAAAAGAATCCCTTTTTGAGGAATTCAATAACAAGCTGTACAATCATATGTATATAAAATACAAAGTATTACATTTATGAAAACATATGAACAATGGATAAACATAATGACGTAATATAGGGATTATAGTACTAGATTAAGTAGTGTAAACAATAATAATAATAGATTGTATATGATATGATATCACAAACGATTATCATTAAAATCATGGTATGATGATTGTGGACGAAAAAGTATATTAACCAAAAATAGAGACAAAGTTATTACAACCCAAAAGTTTATGTAACAATAAACAATTTATAAGTTATTAACACAAATAAAAGTTTAGGGACGTTACTTAAATTGGCTTGCTGTTGCGTGTTCCGTTGTGCTTGTTCCAAAAAATCCACAATTATAGATAATTAATAGTGCCAATGAGATAGATATGGCTCCAGTAAATTTGCCAAACGTAGAACGCAATGGGAATGTCACAATAGTCTATAAATATAGATGATAGTCAATTAAGGTTTTAGTTAACATATCCACAGACACAATAGATTGAGGCATGTTTGTATGAGAGTGTATTTATTTATGAGCAGTTACAATGTCATGCTATGTTGAATTCAAAACCACAGGAAGTTAGTTAGTAAATGTTCAAGGTCATACAATAATAATAATAATAATAAGATTGTATGTGATATGATATCTCAAACGATTATCAATGAAATCATGGTATGATGAGAAATAATTAGGGAATGGAATAACTAAATTATAATTTAAGGCCATAGTAATAACAACGATGAGAGGTTACTTTTTTGTATACACAGATTTAGATTTTATCAACCAGAATATGTTGTTTATTCAATATGAAATGTATAGTTATTGTTGATCAGATTCTTTTTAGATTTACCAGTTCTTCAGAATTACTAAGCTCTCTTTTTGAACAGTTTAAATTTTTTATATAGTTGAAATCATGAGTCAGTTGAAGCTAGACCACTATGGAAAACCTGGAAGCACTGAATGACCGTTTCTTTCTAGTACGGGACTCCTTCATGATCCCGCACCAAAGGAACTCGAACCCAGGACCTTCAGCTTCACACACGAACGTTTAACTTCTAGACCACTGAACCGGGATCCATTGGTGTTAATGTCTAATTTAAATTGACCCATGATCTTAAGTAACCCTTCATCTATTGTCTAAGGTGGATAACTGTCTCATCCCCGATACAGATTGGACTTTACTAGTCACGGCTGTTCTATGCTTCCAAGTTCTCAATGGTGATTTAACTTAAATAAACTCGTGAATCTAACTGTGAAAATTTACCATTCACAGTTTCAAAATACGATATTTAAAATCTTCATTATGGACATTCTCAAAACCACTACTCCATAATTAATGTTCTGTTTTACTGACAAGAAAAAAAGAACTGACCATTCAAGAATATAATAATTTGTATGTATAGACCAACTATCTCAACTTGACTAAATTTAAATAGATTTCAGCTAACAATTAACGAAACATATATATTCTAAAATGCTTAGTATCTTAACATTTAAATAGATGAATTACTAGTTATATTTTTCGGGCAAATGTTTCTTATTACGTAATTATATTTATAGGAACTAACTTGCTACATAATCGATTAGGCTTACATTAAACAAACTCTGTGTATTTTAAAGGTATTGAGTAAATTCTTTCTCCTTTCAAAAAATAATTAAATGAAAAAAACAATTGAAAGCGTGAGTCAATTGAAGCTAGACCATCAGGGAAAACCTGGAAATACTGGACGGCCGTTTCGTCCCATTAAGGGACTCTTTAGCAGTGCGCATCCACGATCTCGCACTCAGCTATGAAAATACTAAATCTCCACAAAACCCCTTCTGATTATAATCATATGCTCACTAGTGACTGACTTCGAAAGGTAAATCCAGGAGTTCTAGTGAGAAGCAGTGACCAGTGGAGTTCAAACCACGTCTGTTGTGAGATATCAGCTCCCAGAAGATAATTGGAGAACAGTTGCTCAACCTCGTGGACCAGTTGAAGTTAGACATTAGAACCGCTGGATACCGGCCAGCTCAGTGATCAAGCGCTCGCACGCGAGAGTGATAGATCCTGGGTTCGAATCTCGTGAGGTGGAGTCGTGGATGCGCACTGCTGAGGAGTCCTACAATAAGACGAGACGGCCGTCAAGCAGTGCTTCCAGGTTTTCGATGATTGTCTAGCTTCAATCGACTCACGCTTTCAACTGTAAAAATACTAAATCTCCACAAAACTCCTTCTGAAAAAACAATTATTTGATAAACCTTTCAAAATTCAACTCATTATAAAGTTTGTAAAAGAAAAAAACAAGTACATTTTGAAATTTCAAACGAAAAACCAGCACTGCAGAGGAGTCCCACAATAGGACGAAACGGCCGTCAAGCAATGCTTCCAGATTTTTCATGGTGGTTTAGCTTCAATTGACTAATGATTTCAACTATATAAAAAACAAAAAGTCTTGTTTCGACAGTGTATTAAGAAGACGAAGATTATCAGAACTATGTGATGATATATTAGCGCAATACATTTCGAACAACCTGATCACACATATACTTGTTAAGAATATTTATATATAAAAGTAGAAGGTCAACTCGACTGGAAATGGGAAGGGGCTAAGAGGAGACAAAGATAATCATAATAATGTGAAAACAATTTGAAACCTAGTCACTCTTGATAATAAGTTAGTATTACCAAGGTAGATTTAAAGTGAGAACAAACTGTTTGAATTTTCATAAGGCTAAGGCTTCAGTAAACCTTAGTATACGCCCTTTTACACTTTTATACAACACAACAAATGCCTAGTTAAGATCAATCTTATGACCTGTTTTGATTATATGTTTGGCCAAAGAGGATGATGGATGTTTATCCTCTACAAGTATATTATGTGTGATCAGATTGTTCAAAATGTCTTGCACCAATATATCATCACATAGAGTTCTTCTGATAATCTTCATTTTCTTATTATTACACTATCAAACTTTTTATCAAAGGGATTAATTGCTTTAAAAAAACAGAACAGTTTTGTTTCCATGTACAATATTCACCTATTTAAATTTAACAAAAAAAAAAGGAACAGTAAACATGGGAAAATGCAAAAAAAGAAAAAAACATGATCAATTTTTCAATGGTTAATGATTTTAAAACAAAAAAAAATAATAATAATTTATTGTTTCATTGAATCTACATTTCTTTCATGTATATAACACAATTAATGGACATATGAATTTAAGCCACATATACATATACATAAATCTATAAATGTAAGTGAAACATTCTTTATGAAAAAATACAAACAGATAAGATGTAAGAAAATGTTGTGAAGTCAAAAAAAAAAATTTTTTTTTCTATTTTTTTTTTTGGTTTTGGAATTCAACAAAAAAATTTGTTTTAATAAGTAGATAAAGTAATATGGTTCGCTTTTTTAAAAAAAAAATAGTTACATTGAAAAATTTTTCATTGAACTATCAATAATATAAATAATTTAAATGTATATTCAATAATGATAGTAAAATCATTTTGTTTTATTGTTCAGATTATTATGATTATTATTAGATGCTCACTGCTGAAGAGTTCTACAATAGGACGAAACAGCCATCCAGTGCTTCCAGGTTTTCTATGGTGGTCTAGCTTCAATTGATTCATGATCTTAACTATTAAAACTATTAGGAAATGATGGATAGTGGCTAGTAGTGGAATCCAGTTTGATGCGCGTTTCGCCCTATTTAGGACTCGTCAGCTGGATGTAACTGCTTTATCTAGGCAATACACACAGTGTTCACATATGTCAATAAGAGACTGGCCAGTCTACAAGAAATGACAATATTTCTCTTGTGACAATCACAGAGGGATCAGTTTGACTAATATACTGTCTAAAATATTAGCTTCAATAATACTTTGACGCCTAACCAAAG
Organism: Schistosoma mansoni; assembly: GCF_000237925.1. Lineage (NCBI taxonomy): Eukaryota > Metazoa > Platyhelminthes > Trematoda > Strigeidida > Schistosomatidae > Schistosoma > Schistosoma mansoni. The sequence continues at coordinate 21,841,834 of NC_031497.1, forward strand.
CTCGTGAAGAGCAGGCTAGAGAAAACGAGGCTGGTTTTCGACCTGGACGTGGTTGTATAGACCAGTTATTCACTCTACTTCAGTTCCTAGAATATAGACACACATTCAAACGTCCCACAATAGTAGTATTTCTTGACCTTAAGGCGGCATTTGACTACGTTGATCGTGAGGTTCTGTGCCAGTGTTTGATACTGAAAGGAGTACCAAAGAAGTACAATCAGGAAAACATCAAACTGTACAACAAGGTACACCGTAACTTTTAATCCTTAAAACGGAATTAAAAGGGGTAGATCAAAGAATACATTGTAACGGGGATTGAGGTCAGACAAGAAAAAAAAATAAATCTCACTTAACATTACCTGGAAAGGAGGATTCAGGTCAGAATTTGATAGCGAATCTTTGTCGGCGGCCAATACTCCACAAACCGTAACAGAAGTATGTAAGTATACGACAATTGATACTGAAAAAGAAACATAAATCAACTCTAAAATATCTAAATCTCTAAGGATTACAAACTTGAATTCTTGATTGATACATAGAATCAAAGTTTGTCAATTATCATTATGAACCGTCTGTATTTACTGAGTTTGTAGCTCAACTTTTTCTTCATCTTTACTATTCTTTACACTTCTCCAACACTAGGCAAAATTTTAAACTAATCGTCAACCTAATAAATGTTGGATTTTCGTCATCAGTTTAATGATTCATTTGATAAATGATAAAAATTTTAATAAATTCTCTTAGTATTGTTTGTTTGAATCTTCCCACTGATGTTTAGGACTGCAATTGATCAGTCTCTTATTTTCATATGTGCATACTTTGCGTATTGCCTCGATATAGCCTTAATTCACTAGCATTATAAGCAAAGATGGATAGTGGCTAGCAGCGGAATCCAGTTTGACGTGCCTTTCGTCCTATTTGGGACTCGTCAACTGGATGTACCTACATCTCAGAGTTGATGTTCACTCTGAGACTCGAACCCAATACCGTTCGCTTCAAACGCCATCACGTTATCCACTCAGTTACTGAGTCTTGATAGTCACTTCCTTTTGCAATGGGATGAAGTTTGAATTCACTTAGTATTGTTTGTTTGAAATATAGATTATTATATTATCTTAACTATTCAAGTGATAACTTGTATTGTAGTTTTATAAGTTTCATTTATACTTATTATCTCTCTCATGAGAAAACAATTAATTGATTTTATAGTGATAAATAAACAAATTTATTTTTTTTTGTAAAACTAATTACTCTACAAAATAGTTTTATTTTATGTATTTCTAAATGATTATTTGTGATGTGAACAGCGAAACAAGAAGCCTTAACAAACTATGGAAGCTATTCTTGGGGGGACGTTATTTCATTTAATTCAAAACTTGTACAACTGTAACATTTAATTTTGCCCCTAGTCTATTCTACAGATCATAAGCTTTCGTTTGATGTATGATTCACTGTCATAGCATTTTCTGCTCCAAAGCTATTGTAATTTGGACGTAACTCTTTGTGCTCTATTTTCTATTCTAATCCCCAGTTTTGGACATAATTGTATTTTCCTAATTATTGTACGTTGTAGTCAGGTTAGTCATCTATTTATTCATGTATCTTTTTACACTAATCTGAAATCGGGTACCAGATCGGAATCGGGAATAAATCACGTAGTGTTCAAGTTTTTTTGTCTTCTCTTTCTCGCGCGTGCTTGTCAGTCAATCGTAGATAGAATAGTTTTCGTCTCTCTACCCCCACTTCGAACTCACGCATACTAGCCTCAAGGTTAAGCCAGTCAGCCTATAGCGTCAAGGTCTTAATCTAGATTAGACAAGTTATCCTCTACACGAAATCGGGTAGACATATCAATGACGTAACAATTTGATTAATGGGATAATATTTGAGTTGTTAACTTGGAAATTATAATGAATTTCAAAAACCATTCCCAAGTTTTATTTCTTTTGGCCTATAGCTGGTAATACAACTTAAGAATAGCGTTTCATCCTTTTTCTCATTTCGTTTTCTGGGTCTATCTACACCCCAGCAAAGATGTTCTCACTAAGATATGAACCCAGTAACTAGTAATTCAAACACCACAATGTTAACCATTGAGTCCGCATTATAAACTAAATTTTATCTGTAGGGGCTTAAAAATTTTCATTATTGATATTAAGAACTTCAACTGATTAGTTTAACATGTGTGCAACCTCTTTACTGACGAGCCCCAAATGGGACGAAACCTGAGTTAATTCGCTAGTCGAAATCTAAGTATACTACAACATAAAAATAAAACTAATTCGAGGAAATCTATTCAAAACACACACTTCCCAATAAGTAGTTGACAACTACAAAACTCATATTGGTAGCAAGAAGATCTAAACCTCCAAATTTGTAGCTTTACGATTGCATTGATATTCTTAGTTTCGTATACGATTCGGCCAAATAAACATTCTAGGATAAACAATCTAGGATATTCAAAAGTCAAAACCAAGCTGGTTAAACAAAATTTCATTTTAAACGTTCAGTTCAAAGGTTACAACCAGAACACAGAGAAGCGAGTGAACAAAAAAGTGAAATGTAACAATCCAACATTCAAGTATTTAGTATGGATCACCAAGAGTTTCAGCAATTAACTTATGTAAGTAAAACTAGGAACAGAATTCAGAGTATATGAAATAATTGAAAGGATAAACACATTAATATCTGTCAGTATCTCTACGGTCAATGTATAAAAAATAGCTTAAAAGTTTAGTCTTTATCCTCTTGTTCGTTTACCTATCAAAATGCGAATTCAGTAATCTCTTAGATATTAGTTAGTACCATTCATACTATTTGTGTATGATATCAGAAAGAATACATGTTAGTGAAAGTATTTGTTGTAATAGATTATTGCAATAATTTTGACGAAACATTTAATGTAAAAGTCCAAAAATATTCATATTTTATAGATGAATATCAAAGATTTGATGAATCCTAAAATTAGGGTCAGAAGCAGTAACCAGTGTAGTTCAACCAGGTCTGTTGGGAGATATCAACTCACTGAAGACATTGGTGAAATGGCTGCTCAACTTCGTGGATTGGTTGAAGCAAAACATTAACACTGTTGGATGCCGGCTGCTCAGTGGTCTATCGGTTAAGTGCTCGCGCGCGAGACTGGTATGTCCTGGGTTTGCGGATGCGCGCTGCTGAGGAGTCTCAGAATAGGACAAAACGGCCGTCGAGCAGTGCTTCCAGGTTTTCCATGGTGGTCTAGCTTCAATTGATTCATGATTTCAACTATATATAAAGAATAATATGCTAGTCTAATGTTATAACTAATCTTAATTTGAAACTTCAATTATTAAGCCTAACATTTTGTTATCTTGTTAAATGTCATATTTTCTTAAACATATATTGAATTTATGCTACACATCAGTAGCAAATTTTTCTGCCTAAATAAATGAGATTTTTTGTTCCAGTTTTGAAACATCCACTTAATTCACATTGAATTGTTTTTCTTAAAGCTACAAAAAATATTACTGTCATTTTATTTATTTATTTTACTTCAAAATATTTGTGTAAATTCTAATTCATATTGTTTGAAGGGATGGAAATTTAAACAATGATACAGTTGTTGTGCCCCCGAATACACTAGTACGGCAGACGGTGAGGTGAGTCAGCTCTCCTCAAAATGTTCTCACATGGTTACGCTGCATCTCAGAGTTGATGTTCACTCTGGGACTCGAACCCAGAACATTTAGCTTCAAACGCCATCCTGTTATTCACTCAAGTATGCGCGTCCTGGATTCCACTGCTAGCCACTATCCTTTATTACTTATAATGCTTGTGAATTAAGGCTACATCGAGGAAGTCCGCACAGTATGCACATATGAAAATAAGAGACTGATCAATTGCAGTCCTAAACATCAATGAGAAGATTCAAACAAACAATAACAAGTGAATGTATATTTCATCCTATTGCACAAGCAAGTGGCTATCACGACTCAGTAGCTGAGTAAGTGAGGCGATGGCATTTGATGTGAAAGGTATTGGGTTCGTGTCTCAGAGTGAACATTAACTCTGAGATGCAGGTACATCCAGTAGACGAGTCCGAGATAGGACAAAACACGGGTCAGACTGGATTTCACTGCTAGCTACTATCCAACTTTGCTTATCATAACATGAATAGTTTAATGAGTGATTTAGACCTTTTGAGCAAACAAATAAGTGTGATAAATTCCAAAATGGAGTCACTTTTGAAATCTTTCTTTATAGCTTGTGATGTAAAATAAGAACTTCACGTGTTATATGTATAAGATCCCGTAATTCCTTATACCTAAAAAATGATCATGAAACATAAGTTGTAATTGATTTTATCGCTGGTGAAGTAACTAAGCGTAGGATTTCTAGATTTAATGTCATTGTGTGCAGCACATCTGACAGAACCTCAATCAAATCCATTGAACATTCTAGATTGCAGTCAATCTTTTGAAGAGCCCTTTCAATGTATTCGTTAGAATAAAAATTATCAACGCTCTATTCATCCTACATCTTCAATTTCTACTTACTTGCAGAAAGACTGAAAAGGTATGAACAAGTATCTAATGGCTTCTCCAAATTTAATAATGCTTTATGGTCACGATGGAACTACAGATGAAAAAAAATAATAACAATAATAATAATAATAATTGTAATAAAAACAGAGACGTACAGGCTATCACTAATAATCCAAGTTCCTTACTATTACACGTTCATACCGATGGCTTTTCACGGCGGAATTTCCTGTTAATCCAAGCTATAATTTATCACACAAAGCTGTTAGTAGAGTACGACATCTATTCATTTTAAGTCAATATTTGGCAACTAAATTGTTTCTGACAAGTCTTAGGGTTTCCAATAATATGGCCTTCAACAAAGCAAAAGTGTGCCAACAAAAACATGTAATTTAGTTGTCCCTCGAGTAAATCATATAAGTCAGGAAATCAGGTAGTCGATATTGGCACTAAAGACATTTTAGACTGAAACATCTGTTAAACGCTGCTGAGAAGATGAAGTTAAAATAAATTCTTATACTTTATTTTCGCGATCGCGTTTGAAGCGAAAGGTACTGAGTTTCAGTCTCAGAGTGAACATTAACTCTGAGGTGCAGGTACATCCAAATAGGACGAAACGCACTTCCTGGATTCCAAAGCTAGCCACTATCCATCTTTGCTTACAATTGCTTATTTAGTTTTACAACCATAAATAGAAACTTCTTTTTCCAAAACATTTGAACCTTTGTGATAGGAATGAATATTTCTATTTGTAAATAATGGTACTGATGTGAAATAACGGGAAACACGTATTTATTGAAGTTGTTATGGATCATAGTTCTTAGTTGTCAATATTAATTGAATTAAGTTAACTACATCTTTTGATTGAATTAGTGTTTAGGTGGATAGGGGTTTAGAGGAAGTGGATGTCCCATATTTGTTTCTCTTTTATTTTCATTAGTAATTACCCATCAGTCAGCTAATAAACAAATCATAGGCATACTATTTTGACAGGATATATATATATATATAGATAGATAGATAGATAAGTAAATAGGTAGGTAGGTAAAAAGATAGGTAGATGAGATCTAATGAACAATAAATAGGAGAGTCAAGACGGCACTGTAAAGAAGCTTCCCTGCAGCTCATCTTGTCTCACTAAAACACCAAATGTTCATTATACCATTCAATGGTAGATCAATGCACTACCGACGTCACCTCCAATTGCATTTACGAATTTACATGTACCTACTACAGCAAGTACATCGAAACAGCAGAGAAAAGAGGATCTACATGGTTTTCTGAACACATTTTTAGGAACCTACGTCTGAAGGGGATTAAATTCCTTGCAAGTGAAATTGCCAGAAACCTTTCGGATAATAGACGTGAGATGCACGTAAATAATGCATCTAAAATAAATAACTGATAAAAGCCATTATTCTTCGTTTGGCAGAGTCCATTGCTATCAAACATTGCCGACCTGACCTACGTATTAAGGAGGAAAGTGTGATTAGCCTTTCCCTGGAATGGTGATCGAAGGTTCATTTTATAACCTTTCTTAATTTTAAATTTTAATCTTTTTTCGACCTTATCCTCAACCTTTCATTTTTACTATCCTTTCGTCGTCTGATAATCGTCTCTTACATAATCTGATTGGTTTCCACATATTTGTCTATTTTATCATGTTGATCCATTACCCAATCACCTATTAATTTGATAACATACTTACTCACTTACGCCTGTTACTCCCAATCGAGCATAGGCCGCCGACCAGCATTCTCCAACCCACTCTGTCCTGGGCCTTCCTTTCTAGTTCTATCCAATTTTTGTTCATTCTTCTCATATCTGTCTCTATTTCTTGGCGTAATGTGTTCTTTGGTATTCCTCTTCACCTTTGGCCTTCAGGATTCCTTGTGAGGGCTTGTCTTATAATGCGGTTGGGTGATTTCCTCAATGTGTGTCCTAATTTTATAACATTACTCCTGAATTATTACTTCCTAATATATAAATGTACATCGATCTTAACTAAGTTTATTCACACACTTTGTATTTTTATTCTTTTCATTATTATGATTTTGGTTACGTTTCGAATATTCCTCTACACTTCACAAACTAAAGTGAGCTAATTTATAGATCAGAAGGGGTTTTGTGGAGATTTTAGTATATTCATAGTTGAAATCATGAGTTAATTGAAGCTAGACCACCATGGAAAACCTGAAAGCACTGCTTGAGGGCCGTTTCGTCCTATTATGGGACTCCTCAGCAGTGCACATCCACGATCCCGCATTCGCGAGATTTGAACCCAGGACCTACCAGTCTCACGCCAGAGCACTTAACCGATAGACCACTTATATTCAAAACTCTAAGTCTAGGTTGTATACAGCTAATGAGAAACTGTAAAATTGAGTGAATCCATCTTATCCTGCAAACCTTGTTGTTCTTTCTCTGTTTAGATAAAGAAAATCTATTTTATTGAACAAATGTTCAAATCAGTCCCTTGTTAACTAGTAGACACTGTATAAAAATACCTTTTCTTAAATATTTTATTGATAAAAGTCTGTTTAGTCTTGTGATTAGGGTTTCTTTCCATTTCATTTGTTGTTGTTTTTCCCCACACAACTTCGAAATTTTGCCACTTTAGGTTTAAAATGAAAAAAAATGGTTGAAAACCATTTGGAAAGTAAATAACGACAACTTACTTTTTAGGATATGAACTAGTGAAAATATTGAAGATATGACTAGTATTCTGATTTTACAACCTGCTACCAGTAGCACCTTTTATATACGAAGCTTTCCCCAAGCAAATGAAATCAGAAGTCAGATGCGAGGAGATCGGAAATATATATTTGATACGTTATCAATATATCGAGAAGCGTTTTATCTAATCTGGCTAGTGAACGTAGGAGCAGTGTCCCACGCTGGTTCGAAACGTGATCTGGTACAGATGCGTGACCGAAAGCCTTCAGTTAAACAAGTCCACTTAAACAACGTGGTCAGCACCCAATGTCGAACACCTAATGAGCTATTGATTTTGGGGATTTATTTACAGCTACAATATTTTTCCATTGAATTTCCTCTTCTTCATCGTTGCTGTACAGTTACAAATTTCAATCTTCATTTCAAATCAAACTATATATAAATCTAAGCTACCTAATAGATATTGTGAATTTTACATAAAAACCAAATGAAACGTTAATGAATGTTAGTTGGACTTCACAAGCATCTAATCTTCAACGGAATGAATATATGTTTCATCAAACCATGGATTCAAAAGAAAAGATAAAGCATACAATCCATGCATATTCCTGTCAATCATGTAATCAGTCAGTCAGTCACAACGTAGAACTTCGTACGTACGTACATCAGTTTGAGTTGTCATACCACATTAACACAGAGATGCAGTTGTCGATTCAAATCCCATAGTGGTAGAAGTAGTAAGAGTATAATCAGTAATGTGAAAGATTAGGGTTTGAAGATGTTATTCAAGGACTATAATCCAGTGAAATAAATTTTATAAGAGAGAAAAAGATAGAGACATGAAGAATTCAGAAGATTATAATTTGGTAGAACACAAAGAGTGGATGCACCTTCGCCATTGCAAACGATTTTGAGCCATGCCACTCAAGGTCTCTAACCATCGATTGCTATCATCTAGCGAATCCCAACCTGGTAGTCTACACCTACCAACATGGCTCAATCCCATTGTCAGTGACTTCATGGATTTGTGCCACGTTTTGGTCTGACCGCCTCTAGCTTTCTTCTAACCTACTCCTACACCATCAACAATATAATACTTTCACTGAATTCATTTTAGAATAGTTTAAGCAATATAATCAATTTTTAGATTTGCAAAACGATACTGAAATAAGACAGAGAACTTTGAATTCATATTTTTTTAAGGATGGCTCGTTGGCAAACTCAAAGAGGCCTCAGTAAGCCCAGAAATAGCTGAAGACATTCCATCCTATCACCACTAGGGGGATATTCTAGAATGTCGATGTGTAGCTTACCTATTGGACGAATAAGAAGGACCCCCTATTGACTGTCCGAAATGATGATTTACTTTCAGTCAAATACCATAAATACATGAGATTTTTGTACTATATTTGACACTGTTTGGAATAACTTTCCTACTTACTAGTCTTCTGTCTTCTCGTTTGGGAGGGTTCTAGCGATCGAGTACTCAAGTATTACGCGACAAACTAAGAATCTAAGTTCGAGATATAACAATTTTATGCTTGTTTGAATTAGTAAGCAAAATAGATCCTGAAAAAACTTAAGGAACATATCTGCTCGTAGGATTTAAACTTCTATCAATCGCTCTCATGATTAGCAAAAATTTTGCCTATAAAAAGTCTACCTAGCGAACTACATTGTTAAAGATTTGCTACGTTTTAAGATCTTTTGAATTGTAGAAATGTTTACATAAAAAAATGTTTTGTCAATAACTTTATGTTTTACGGTTATGAAGCTTTAGATGTTAGATAAGAATAATCAGTATGAGATAAGTAGATACAAGTTTTAATAACGTTAATTAGTGACGTTTATATGGATTACGTCTTAAATATTTATAGATTATACCATTTGTATGGGTAAAATATTATGTAAAGGTAAAAAAAAGCATCCCGTAGTGTTTACGATTCAAATCAATATAGCGAAATTAAGAGGAGATAAGAATTTTAAGTGCACATTAAAAATTGGAACTATTGTTTTGGAGTCATTTTGATGGTAGAAGGTTTTCGAAACTGAAGTTCATATATATACTTCAATAATATTAATAAATTTGTCCTCCACAAAGTAAAGTCTATTTTAATTTTCCCGATATATTTCTGGGACGAAATTATTATCATTATAAACAATGTAACGAAATAATCTACTCTGAGACTCGATGCTCATTTACCCACAAGTTTTGTTATACTCATAAACCGATGACATCTTTAATCTTAAACACTTACGTAAAGTAAACTGTTGGAGTGATTCTGATGAAGATGAATTATATGGGAAATCGAACACGGGATCTCAGATCTTGCCACGAATACTATTGAGCCCGACAGTATTAGTTACATGTTTAACTTAAATCAATTCATGATATTATCATACGACCACACTTTTATTTCCAATAGGTTATGATGATTATATATTTAAAAGTTATCATATCTGTGTAACCATTTTCAACATAAATCATGATTTCACTTGTTAGCAACAAATTTATATCTCAGAAGCGGTTTTTGTGGATATTTCAGTATTTTCATAGTTGAAATCATGAGTCAATTGAAGCTCGACAACCATGGAAAACCTGAAAGCACTGCTTGAGGGCCGTTTCGTCTTATTATGGGACTCCTCAGCAGTGCACATCCACGATCCCGCATTCGTGAGATTTGAACCCAGGACCTACCAGTCTCACGCCAGAGCACTTAACCGATAGATCACTGAGCCGGCATCCAACGCTGTTAATGTCAAACTTCAACTGATCCACGAAGTTGAGCAACCGTTCACCAATTGTCTTCAGTGAGTTGATATCTCTACAACAGACTTGGTTGAACTCCACTGGTCACTGCTTCCACTAGAACTCAAGGAAACATTCCTTACAGTCAGTCACTAGTGAGCATATCATTATACATCAGAAGGGGGTTTCGTGGATATTTCAGTATTTTCATAGTTGAAATCATGAGTCAATTGAAGCTAGACCACCATGGAAAACCTGGAAGCACTGCATGACGGTCGTTTTGTCCTATTATGGGCCTTCCAGTGCTTCCAGGTTTTCCTTGGTGGTCTAGCTTCAATTGACTCATGATTTCAACTATGAAAAAACAAATTTATAGTCTAGATTTAAATATACCATGATTTATGGTATATCAGGAGATAACATTATAATCTCTAACTGATGCCTTATAATGTGATCACTTATCGTAAAGTCACAGTGTCTGAACAAATACCAATCATTAAAACAATGTTATATAATTACTTTTCACAACTTACTTTTATTAAACCTCACCTAGAATCATCATTACATAAAAAGATGTAAATACATTTAAACGAAATTTCAAACATTAATAAATATAAACTAACATTAGGTAAACAATGTAGTACTGGTTAAAGGCAATAAAAAAAGGGAACAGAATAATGTTTATAATGTTTAAAACAGTTTTGAAATTCAACATTATTGAACATAGTTACCGACAAGAAAAAGAGAAAAACAAAATTAAAAGTTCATAGTAACAGTTCGTTAATAAAATAAACATTCTTCCCATTGTGAACAAAAATAAAGTTGAAAACTGAAAAGTAAACAACTGTATACAACCCTATTCTTGTTTTGTTAAACTGATATTTATAACCGTAATAAAATATTATACAGTTTGAAAGAATTAAGTTTTCCGAAATACTTTTTCATTTTTTAACCTTAATTTAATCTGAAGGGAGTTTTGTGGAGATTTTAGTAATTTGATACAGTTGAAATTATGAGTCAATTGAAGCTAGACCATTATGGAAAACATGGAAGCACTGCTTGATGGCCGTTTCGTCCTATTATGGAACTCCTCAGGGGTACGTATTCACGATCCCACCTCGCGAGATTGGAATCCAGAACCTATCAATCTCGCGAGAGAGCGCTTAACCACTAGACCAATATCTTCAGTGAGTTGATATCTTCCAACAGACCTGGTTGAACTTCACTGGTTACTACTTCTCACTAGAACTCCAGGAAATACCTCATGGAGCCAGTCACTAGTGAGCATATGATCATTATTAGAAAGGGGTTTTGTGGAGATTTTAGTAATTTTATATAGTTGAGATCATGAGTCAATTGAAGGTAGACCACCATGGAAAACCTGGAAGCACTGCTTGACGGCCATTTCATCCTATTGTGGGACTCATCAGCAGTGCGCATACACGATCTGTAAATAAATGAAGTAGTAAAATCAGAAAATATATATTTAATGTTTGAAGCAAGATAAAGCTATCTGGTAAGTTACAGATGACCTATTGAACTCACCCATGAGAAAAAAACTTTTCTTGTTTTATTTTTGCTTAAAAACCAACCCAGTAACTTATACTTATTTGTCTCAATACATTTATGTAGCTTATATGTAGAGCATATTGATCAGATTAAAACACAAACTTCAAGAAGGTATTTTATTTCAAAGTCATCATATGAGAGTAGAATATTTTGTTGTTTAATATTATCTTGAACAGATTTATTACCCTTAATATGATCGATTATCAATATTAGTTAGCTGCTGGATAGTAGAAACATTGTAACAAACTGTATAATGGAGTCTATAATTAAGATATGTAACTTAGTTTCTCTAAATTAGTTGAATGTATCATATTGGTCAAAACAAAAATACTTTGTATTCCATTTTAAAAATATTTTACTTGTCGAGTTCCATTTTTCTTTAGATCGATTATTCCTTCTTAATCTGTTGCTTAGATATTGCCAAAAATACATCCTATTCCCCCAATTGTATTTATATTGATTCAATGACAAAGTGAATTTAAGATTTTGTTTTAAAATATGTTAATAAAATTAGTAAATTAATGAAGGTTCGACTGTCTGGGACATTCAAAAAACTTTAATCGATTGCTTTATTTTTAACTATATGATATTCTAAGCAAAGATGGATAGTGGCTAGCAGTAGAATGCAGGACTCGCGTTTCGTCTTATTTGCGACTCGTCACCTGGATATACCTGCATCTCAGAGTTGATGTTCACTCTGCGACTCAAACCCAGTACTGTTCGTTTCAAACGTCATCACCTTATTTACTCAGCTACTGAGTTCTGATAGCCACTTGCTTATGCAATGTGGTGAAGTTTAAATTCACTTGATATTGTTTGTTTGAATCTTCCCATTGATGTTTAGGACTGCAATTGATCAGTCTCTAATTGGCGTATGTGCATACTGTGCGTATTGCGTCGATATAGCCTTAATAAGAGACTGACCAGTTGCAATCGTAAACATCAATGGGAAGATTTAAACAAACAATACTAAGTGAATTTATATGATATTCTGTTAATTAATATCTCAAATAAGACATTTTGATTCATATTTTAAAATGTTACGTTTTAGCAAATTTTAATGATGCTACTACGATATAGCTGGGAAATTCCCATCTTATTAAAACACAATCTTCTTTTCAGTAATTTCTCATAAGGTTCTACTGTTATAAATCCAAATTAATAATCCAGTCTCGTGCCAGAGCACTTAACTGATAGACCACTGAGCCGGCATTCGATGGTCTATCGGTTAAGTGCTATGGCACGAGACTGGTAGGTTCTGGGTTTGAATCTCGCGAGGCGAGGTCGTGGATATGCACTGCTGAGGAGTCCCATAATAGGACGAAACGGCCGTCAAGCAGTGCTTCCAGGTTTTCCTTAATGTTCCAGTTTCAATTGATTCTCATATAAGAATGAAAATGTCGTATTCGCGATATTAATTTACCGAATATCATAGAACTCCACTTAGTATTGTTTGTTAAAATCTTCCCATTGATGTTTACGATTGCAACTGGTCAGTCTCTTATTAAGGCTATGTCGACGCAATACGCACAGAATTCCACAACATTGGTCTCGACGATATCGATTCGCGGCCGCTCCTGTGTGAAATT
>NC_031497.1:21855133-21856728 GCF_000237925.1 Schistosoma mansoni
ATTTTGTTCCATTATTTTTTTAGTAAACTTATGTATAAAAAAAACGAATATTGGTTTTGTTAAATTAGAGTGCCGATTAAGTCGCTACGGAAGAATGAAGTTATGAAGAAAACCATTGCCAATTTAGAGTAGAATTTTGGTAATATGCCTTTTGATATAAGTACTTATAACAAAAAACCATTATCAAATATTTAAGTTTATATGCTTTAAAGCAATACGTGTAAACCTTCTTCCTACCATGATCTTGATATCTAATTTCGCAATGAAGCGGATAATTGGTGGTTATTACATTCATCTAGTACATTTATTTCTTTGATTTTCCATAATTTTGATAGTTGAGATCAAGAATCAATTGAAGCTAGTTCACCATGGCAAACCTGGAAGCACTTCTTGACGGCGGTTTCGTTCTATTATGGGACTCACTGAACTCACTGAAGACATTGGTGAATGTGTCACTCAACTTCATGGATCGATTGAAGCTAGACATTAACACCGTTGGATGCCGACCGGCTCAATGGTTTAAAGGTTAAGCGCTCGAGCGCGAAACTGATGGGTCCTGGGTTCGAGTCTAGCAAGTCGGGATCTTGGATGAGCACTGCTGAGGAGTCCCACAATAGAACGAAACGGCCGTCAAGAAGTGCTTCCAGGTTTGCCATGGTGGTCTAGCTTCAAATGATTGATAATCTCAACTATCAATATTACTATAATATCCACAAAAACCCCTTCTTTAAATTATTTGTTAGCAGCTTTACAACTATTAATTTATTCTTCATCTTTCTCATACTAATCAAGTGGATAGTTATCTTTCATATATTTGGTTTCAACCTTATATTCTTTTTTAACTTCTCGATTATGATGAAACCTTCTTCTGATAATTGGAATGATCTTAACCTTTCTATATTTCTCAATGTATTGTAGTGAACAAAAACACTTTTCGGGGGGAATCGAATGTATTTAAGCACAAATTACAGACTATCTGACTAAATTCTGATAATCATACAGCAAACAGTTAATTTGCAAAATAACAATCAATTGTCTCAATCTTAACTGTTCCTTCTGTAAATAGCAGTTCATCTTCTCTAATTCTTTTGTTCATGCTTTTTCCTACCAATTGCACTTCGTTCCTGTTCTATCCCTATCGGTCTTCTGCCAAAATACATTCTATGTCTGACCATCACCATATACTACTTATATGGATATAAGTAGATCACACTACAGTATTACTTTATTTAATAAACTACTACAGATACAATTGTGTAGATTGTTTAAATGACAATGTCATAAATAAAATTTTCTCCTTGAATTGTCTCTTGAATTTCAACGAAATGTTAATATATATATATATATATATATATATATATATATATATATATATATATATAAACTGTGACCAATAACATCTGTAATCTTTATCAAAATAAACGTAGTTTAAAAAGTACCCTCCTAAAAATAAAAATAAAAACTAGAAGAGAAGGTTGTTTAAATGTCATCTATGGTCTATGATGTAAAGTTTCAAAAAATTTATGAAAACATCTTATTGATTTGTATCTTAAGAATTCACTAGTCTATTGAACGATACATATCCATGATAAATA